>NC_060195.1:45078236-45415461 GCF_021184085.1 Oncorhynchus gorbuscha
GTGCTTGTCCTGTTGTAGAATAGCCAATGGAGTGCAAGGGGAGGTAGTCATAATCTGAGTAATATGAAGTGTGAGAGCACCAAAACTGTAAAAGTAGATGGGAGCAAAGATGATGAACCAAGCAGAGGGTAAAGTCCTCCCCCCTTTTATCCAAAGTGACATACAGTTGTGTATCCTTGCATTATTTGGTATGGGTGGCCCCAGCAGGGATCAAACCCACAATACAGACCTTGCAAACATCATGCTCTATCAACTGAGCCACACAGGACCAGGTATGTGTTCAAATGTTGGTGTGCACATCATGCCAACGTTTTAATGAGTATAAAAATTGATTAGCCCAAAAATAATCATTTCTGAAATCATCATTGTGATGTCTTCCTTTCATCTTTTGAGGATGATGGGTTTCGACAGGGTTTGGATGACATGAGTCAAGCCTCTCTACAACGTACTAATGGATGCTTGACATTTCCATTTTGGCTGAAGCATGAGTGGGTACAATGCCTTCTAAGAGTATGTGTTGGGATATTGAAGAGAATTGTCTTGAGTGAGAGGCACATGGCTCACTGCACCACTAAAGAAGCATAGACCCAACATTGATCTTCCCCATAATAATCAATGCTCATGATAAAGACATTTATCATGTTATTTTCAAATGATCACTTTTATTTGACCTGCTGAAATGACGAGCTTGTGACATGGATTGTGTTTTAGGTTTAGTAAAGATTGAAGCAGATGACTCCAATACCAGTAAAACCATTATTTTATTGTTTTTCCTTTTTTAAATTTGTTTTTTTACGTTCTTCACACTCATCAATGTCCCTCTGTGTCTTGGACATGCCTTATAGATCAGAGGGCCATGCCTGTTCCTCCCCACGCGGTCTTCCCCACCATTCTGCATGAGAGAAAGAAGAGAGACAAGGGGGGGAAAGAAAAAAAAGCGAGAGAAAATCTGGCCATTAATTCATCTCCCAGCTCCAGAAGTCTCATTAAAGTGTTGATGAGTTTAAGGATTGCCTGAGGTGGATAGGAGGCCAGGTTTATAGCTTTCTGCAATGTAATGCCTGAGTCTTCTCCCTGTGTCTCCTCTGGATGTAATAGTAAAAAGGCAATTCAATGCAATCAATACCGAGCGCATTCCCGCCTCAAACACATTGTGAATGCACACTTCTTTCTACATGTGCTTTCTCGGGCAGCGTTGTTATGTTTTATGACGTCTCTCGACGACAGGCGGTTTAAATTAAGACAAAGGTGGTGGGTGTGAGAATTGATCTGACCTTTTTTATCCCGTAAGGGGATATAAATCACTTCAGATGGAGTTTATTAGCCAGATATCGGGGACATGGGGTATCCCACCGGGGCCTCGGCACCAATACAAGCAGAAGGTCATGCGCCCCTGAGAACAATCAGTTTTAATAGACATTGGAGTTGGCGCCGGTAGAGTGTACATTCTGATACTGTTTCCACCCCCAGTGCAGATTTAAACACAAATACCCGACAATGAGGGGAATTGATCCAACAGGGCTGTATTCATTAGCCACCAAACTTGAAGAAAACAGACAGAAACAGGTAGGGAATTCCTGGACTTGTCCAATAGGAAAGGAATTTCAGTTGAACAACTTTTTTAAACACTTTTGTCTGTGCGCCCTAATGAACATGTCCCAGGTATTTCACACTGTGTAAGGCTGCAAAACTAAACCCATTTGTGAGCTCATTGTTCATTAATTGTTGTTAAATTTCCTTCACCCGAACATTTGCCTGTCGAGGATCCGTAATAACACTACGTTGTCCACAGATTAAATCAGCAGGTTATTGTGCTTCTATTCTAAAACGAGGCCCCTACGCTGAGCCACTGAACTCAATTAGTCAGGAACATGTTGCACACAGCTCCACTAATTAGAAACACACCACTCTTGTTTCTTCATTCGGCCCCGTCTCACCATTAGATATCTCCCTCACTATCAATCTCTCCACCACTATGCCTCCATTCTTTTACACCTGAATCGATTCCTTGAATTTTAATTTGGTGTTTATTTAAAATCACTCCCATATTTTGAGTGAAGATGCTAAGAAGATGAATGATTCCATTTTGGTTATTGAGTAACAGTAAGTGTTTGTAGGGAGAGGTGGTGGTAGGGGGGCTTTGAATCTGTAAAGCAGCTCTATGTAGATAATTATCTGCATTCACCACGGCATAAAGGAGACTCCTGTGGCGGTTACCAGGCAGGGAGCGCCTGGCAGATGTCTGTGGTCGTCATTTCTCTTTTTCCCCCTCTGGGCCCGCCGTCGACCCCCACAGGAGGCCCAGCACCGAACTCCACAACTCCTGTTCTTGAAGCTCCCAAGTGCCTTCAATTACACGACATTCCCATTCCTCGCCACCTTTGTTCACCATCCATTCTACCTTGTCAACATGCACTGGGAGATACTCTAAAGCTTTGCCACAGTGATTGGACCACGACCCAGCTAAATGATAGACTCCCTCACCCTTTGCTCACCTTGTATTAACAGCTATTAATGACAGACGGCTGCCGTCAGTCTCCAATTAATACATAATTTTCATCTTCAAGCTGCCATTAATCAGGGACAAGTGGCTGCGGTAATCGCACGAGATTGAACCCGGGTTCACTTTGCAACATTTTCAAAATGCTACTGGATTACAGTACAAGGAATGGATGGGGATATCAAACACACAAAAGTGGAGGAATGTTGCAATTCCTCATCTCTGGGCTCCATGGGGCCAGCTGGGTTGCTCATTGGCCGGCACTGTAGATTCATGGACGGATGGATGAGGCTGGAATTATATTGATTTTTAATACAGTGGAGGGATCTAGTCATCTATTCTGTGACACTCCGCAATTTAGTGTATAGCTGTTTGGCTGAATTTTAATTTGGCATTTACAATACCTGCAGGGAAAAATCCTGTTGATAATTCTTATTACATTTCTGCCTTCCGGGGTGCTACTTGTTATTCTGTGTCCAGCGATTCCAAATAATGAAGATGACGATGGAAGCAATTTGATAAGATGTTGCACTACAGTCATATAACACACACCAGAACTAAAGAGGTAAGACCACCAGACACTAAAAGAAGAGCATTGAGATGGTGTGTGTTTTCTGACCAATGGAATCATTTGGACTCATTGCACCAATGACAAAGCTCCAAAGCTCTTCCTAACATCGGACTCTGGGTTTGGCCCAAGTGCACAGCCAAGAAACAAAAGTGGTGTGACCTCTTGCATTAAAAGGCCAATCTTCCACAAACAAAAGTCTTCATTACGAAGGGTCATTGATGATCTATGAGGAATGTTTTATGCAGACAGAGCACGGAATGTGACATTAGTCAGCGGGGCTTCACTGACGCCCCAATTTATTAGAGTCACCTGTATGAACTATAGATGGCGAGGTCTCCCCTCATCTCTTGACCAGCTACAGTAATTAGAAGAAGTATTCTCTCTCGTTGAGTCATGGCATAACTTCTCAGTCTTGTCAGACTCTCTCGCACTAGCAAACACATTTGCAGACTCTAATTCACTTATGCTGCTTTTGAAAATCTGTTCCACAATGATAATGTATTCTCCTTAGGTGAAGTGGGTTTATTTTTTCCCAAATATGCAAAAGTAGAGAGGGTGTAGTCTAAAATAATGGAGAGACACGCACACTTTACGAAAGAAAACAGATCCTCTATATTCGATTAAACGAACTTCCTGACCCTGGATGAAAAACCAGGCATCCGGAAGAAGACGGCACACCAGAACTTGAGTAGAAGACAAAAACAAGACATGACCTTATGTTCACAGTTTGTGTCACACGTTGCTGTCTTGGATGATTTGTGCAATTTTATTTGAGTTTCATTATATTCTAATCAAATGTAGCTTTGCTGTTTGTTCAGCATTAGTTTCCCCTGCAACAATTCCTCAGCTTCCCCTGCAATGCTCCCAAAGAAATTGGAAAAAGAGAACACATTGAACCTCAAATGTACAGTATATGTTGACTGAAATTAGAGTGGCCATTATTCTACTTTCGACATGAGGAGTTTGGGGTAACTGTCTTTTAGAACTTCTCGGAGACTAGTCAAACTCCACTGTCTCAGTGTAAAAGGTTAGTCAATTAACTTTGGAAGGTTTTGTGTAAACATGCCCATATAAGGAGAGTTCCTGACTCTAGCAGTTGTCTCTCTCTCACAGAGGGAGCTGTTGAGCTACGAATGGGGACAGTGAGTGAATGCCAATAGACGAGAGAGACAGGGACAGAGAGAGGAAAAGAGTAGGAGGGGGAGAGAGAGATTGAGTAAAGGAGTGAGAGAGAATGAGAGAAAGTGAGTGAGAAAGAGTGATAGAGAGGCTCATTTAAATGAGACTCCTTGCTCACTGACTAGCCACCTGACCTTGGAGTATTGTTGAGGGATAACTGCCACCCGGTTTCAACTGAGACTGTGGAAAGTTGATTTATCTGTAAAGAAATGTAATTCATTGTTTGCAGGGGGGATACAATCACACCCAGAGTCACCACAAGGTGAAGGATGCCTTAGGGTACAAAACACAAATGTGCCTGTACTTTTTCAATGACAGTCGAACATATCTTCTCTCTCGTCTGTCACTTCACTCTCCCATTGTCATTTAAATGTGCATGTGCTCTTCCTGTCTGTTGACTTCTTACCCAAATAGAGTGAAGCGTTCAACTAACTTTTCGGCGGGTGTCTCTTCACTCCGGAAATGTCAGGCCATCAGTGAAGTGTGCCTGTTCCATGGGGGTGTGAGGTGAAACGGCAATGGTGAATGAGTGTAAAGACATGAGTCAACCTCTCCAGGCTGCTTTCGCCTGCCCCTCCATCTCAGCTCGCCCCTTGAGCTGCCTGTGTTTACTCTCGTCTTCTCCGCTCGTGGGAAAGGTGTCACCAATGTGTCTCACATAGACTATCATGTTTGTGTTTGAGATTTTTTTTTTTAATTTTTTTACTAATAATGAGCGGAAATAAAATATTAAATGACTGAATGAAGGAGTCTTTTTTGTCATTATATGCTATGATAAATGACAGAGCACAATGATTTAATACTGGCAAATGGCGGATAGGAAAATATACTGTATGGGCACTTAATGGTCAGTACAGGGGATTATTGATAATGTAGTGCATTGAACCAAAGTACAGTTTTCAGAAAGGGGGAGGGATGTTTTGTAGTGATCTGGAATGTTATTGGTATTGGTGGAGACACTTGGACACTAAACCCCTTGCCCTGGGGCAGTGGAAGAGATTCTATGCCGAGGACAAAAGGTGTGTGTTAACCTGTAAATATCCCACGGCTAAGCCATCTGTTTCGGTGGTAGGCCTCACTCGTTCCAATGGCCCACCCACCACCTGCACACGCACACAGACACACATACACAGTAGCCACCTCAGGCTATGGTCAGCATCCCGTCTATCCAAGCACTTCCACATCGTGCTTCTTTGTACAGACACGTCTTGTCACGTCGCTTTCCTGCTGTCTTCATTATCCCCAGAATCTAATTGTACCTAATCGAGAGACAGATTTTGAGGCCTTCCAATGATGTATCAAATTAAAAACCTGTTTCCACAAAGTGAAGTGACCATCTGCTATGAGCTACTCCTTGAAGAGTGACTCAGTCTGTATATTGGCACATTTATCGGGAAGTCATTAATTTTGTGTGGCTGTTTTAAAAAATATATATATTTGTTTATTCCTTGTTCCAGAGGGCAGAGATCTATACAGCTTATGTACATAGCGCCTCTGCATCTCTCCCCGACTGATTTCCACACAACTTCCCAATTGTCGTCACTCCGGGACAACTTTCCCATGCATCAAAATATATTGTAATTGACTCCATTTGTGATTCCTCTTGAGATCTGGCACTGGCTGCAGCTCTGATGGCTGCCAAAAGCAATAACATTTCAGAGGCATGACTCTCCTTCCAAACGAGAAGTTATTTCTCCTCCGATACGGTGCCTTCAGAAAGTATTCACACCCCTTGACTTTTTTCACATTTTATTGTGTTACAGCCTGAATTTAACATGTATTAAATTGAGATTTTGTGTGACTAGCATACACACAATGGCCCATGATGTCAAAGTGGAATTATGTTTTTATACATTTGTACAAATGTATAAAAATGAAAAGCTGAAATGTCTTAAGTTGTATGGACTCACTCTGTGTACAATAATAGTGTTTAACATTATTGAATGACTACCTCACCTCTGTACCCCACACATACAATTATCTGTAAGGTCCCTCAGTCGAGCAGGGATTTTCAAACACAGATTCAACCACAAAGAACAGGGAGGATTTCCAATGCCTCGCAAAGAAGGGCACCTATTGGTAGATGGGTAGAAATGAAAAAAAAAGCAGGCATCCCTCTGAGCATGGTGAAGTTATTAATTACACTTTAGAGGGTGCATCAACAGACCCAGTCACTACAAAGATACAGGTGTCCTTCCTAACTCAGTTGCCGCAGAGGAATGACACCGCTCAGGGATTTCACCATGAGGGCAATGGTGACTTAAAAACAGTTACAGAGTTGAATGGCTGTGATAGTACACAGATGAGGATGGATTAACAACATTGTAGTTACTTCACAATACTAACTTAAGTAAAAAGAAGGAAGCCTATACAGAATATAAAAATATTCCAAAACATGGTTGCATTAAGAATTTGACAAAGAAATTACCTTTATCTCCTGAATACAAAGTGTTACGTTAGTGGAAAATCTAACACAACACATCACTGAGTACCACTCTTCATATTTTCAAGCATGGTGGTGGCTGCATCATGTTATGGGTATGCTTGCTGTCAGCAAGAACTAGAGCTTTTGGGGGTAAAAAAATTAACAGAATAGAGCTAAGCACTGGCAAAACCTTAGCGGAAAACCTGATTGTTTGCAGTTTTACTTTTAGTGCCTTATTGCAAACAGGATGCATGTTTTGGAGTATGTTTTGTTCTCTATTTACTCTATCATTTAGGTTAGTGTTGTGAAGTAACTACAATGCTGTTGATCCATCCTCAGTTTTGTCCTATCATAGCCATTAAACTCTTCAACTGTTTTAAAGTCACCATTGGCCTCATGTTGAATCCCTGATAGGTTTACTTCCTTTCCGGCAACTGAGTTAGGAAGGATGCATGTCTCTTTGTAGTGACTGGGTGTATTGATGCACCATTCAAAGTGTAATTAATAACTAATTAATAACTTCACCATGCACCGTGCTTTTTACCCACCGACCAAAAGGTGCCGCCCTTTTCGAGGCATTGGAAAACGTCCCCGGTCTTTGTAGTTTAGTCTGTGTATGAAGTTCACTGTGCAACTGAGGGACCTTACATAGACTTGTATGAGTGGGGTACAGAGATTGAAAAAATCAGCATGCTAAACACTATTATCGCTCGCAGAGCGAGTCCATGCAACTTATTATATGACTTGTTTTTACTCCTGAACTTATTTAGGCTTGCCATAACAAAGATGTTGAATACTTATTGACTCAAGACATTTCTGCTTTGACTTTTTTAATTGATTTGCAAAAATGTCTAAAAACACAATTGTACTTTGACATTATGGGTTATTATGTGTAGGCCAGTGAAACAAAATGTCACTTGAATCCATTTGAAATGCACGCTGTAACACAAGGAAATTTGGAAATAATTAAAATGTGTGAATACTTTCCGAAGGCACCATATTTGTTCTCTCGATGAGTCATCTTAGATAAGGAGTAAGGATATAGTCAATACACTGTGTAAGGTGGGAGTTGCAATGGATGTCGTCGTAATATTCTAAAATGTCACTTTATGTCACTCGAATTTATGTCAATTGAATACACCGCTTCAAACTAGGTGCAGACTATTTCCCATCTGCTCATTAATATTTCAGATGTTAATCCATGTATTCTTTGTCTGATTACAATGACCAAGACAGTTTTCTAGCCTACCTTAAATGATTGGAGTGTGTTTTCATTCCATCAGTGAGGATTTAACACATTTCAATGGCTTACCCTTACCCGAAGTTCATTTCGGCAGCATATTATGGTTTTGTTCCACACAAAATATTTTCTTCATTAAAATCGATAAATAAATACTGAATTATGAGAACACTTTGTTAAGTTGGGGATTTGAGAGAAAATACAAATTAAAGTAAGTGGAGTGAAAGTAAAAAGGAATTATTTCCTTTATTTCCATCCCATTCCACACCATTGATGGGGATTTGTAATTCTGCGCGGCTGTGTACAGTATGGATTTACACACCATCCCCCCCAAGTGAAATTAATTGAATTGTGTGCAAACTGTTCTGTTTGTTTTCTGGTACTCAGTTGATAATACAATTTCCACAGTTGTACTGTATGCAATAGCCGATGTATTGACTTATTTATAACTGAGTATAATTGGGAAAAGTATTCATCATCTCTCTGTACATTGATAAACTTGTGAATTTTCTCCTTGAGTAGCACCATTGAAAGTCATCCCATATAAAGCTCTTTGAATTGCAAGTCGATCACTCAAAACAAAAGTATATCTGGCCAGAGTTAATAACATGCTCTGAACTTTCCTAATCCTCTGTTTTACTGTACATGCAAATTGGCTCATTTGTTCATCGCTCCGTGCCGACTTAAATATCCCCTCCTCTTTGCCGACTCGCGTTTCAACGTCACAAGAACCTTGGGTAATCACAAGGAACAATTTGACTGCTTTGTCACTGCAACAGTATCACTTTCGCTCCTGCAACTGGAATCCCTTTGATTCCCGCTGAAAGGGGAACATGCTGAGTTGTGTTGATCCTTTTGTCTCGCACTCAAACAACAGTATGCTGCTGCATCTCTTGTCTGCGTCTCTCCCACTTCATGTCATATTCACTTTCAGGTTGCCACCAGGTAAATGTAAAGCTCAAAGCACGTTTTCTGTGTAACTGCAAATACGTACCATGTCAGTCAAGGCGGTTGTGTGAGCAATGAGCACAGGTACAAAATGGGAGCACAATAACAAAATGGCAATGCCTTAAAATAATAATCTCACCAACGGTTTTACAGCATAACAATTCATTGGGTTTATTTTTATCGTAAACTCACTGATCAGTCGTCCATTTCAGCATAATATGAAGAAGACTCACAATTGTTGAATGAACTGTTTAGGTCATGTGTCTGTTTTGGTCATGTGTTGAAAAGGGGTCGTTTCAAGGTTGTTCTCTATTTCCACTTCCTGTTTCTACATGCAGGGGAGGTGAATTGGAATCATTAAGATTTTGAAGTGTCGAGTTAATAAGCTGGGGCCAGGGTGAATTGTGTGGCACGCTGAAAGGTCTTCACTTTTAGGGTCTCTGGAGCTTGAAACTCATTTTACATCTGATTGAAGGGCTGATACTGCTGCTGTGGCCCCATACACTCTCCCTCTCACACCACAAACCGCCTTCATTTATCAGGGGAAGAATATAGTGAACTTCGTTCTATGGGCGAGCTAATGAACCTTTACTAATGGCAGTGGGTGCGCCTTGTAATGTCGGTTAATATTTTTTGCTCCTCTCTTCACCACGGTGTAAGTCTTAATTTGTCAAGTGGATAGCTGGGGCTCTGAATCATAAAAACACATCTTAATTATGTCATCTGAAATGAATGTGGTTTAGACGTGTGAATGTTAGAACCATACATCTGAATCCTAATTTGTCAACCAAACACACACACGCACACACAAACACACACGCACGCACGCGCAGACACACACACACACACACACACACACACACACACACACACACACACACACACACACACACACACACACACACACACACACACACACACACACACACACACACACACACACACACACAAATCAAAACCATACACATTCCCACACACATACTGCACTTTTGTGTCAAGTGGAATTCATGTGTGCATGACCTCATTTGGTTTTATTTATAGTCTGTCCTTTCCATATGGAAGTGACTAGTCCACATAGGGCCGATAGCATAGGGCAATAGCACGGTAACGATGCTGTAAATCTGAAAGGTGTTCACCACAGAGGAGTTTGTCTTATTGTGTAACTCTGTCAGTACAGAAAGGGGCTTCCTCTCACTCTTTCTCTCTCTTGGTTGTTATTTATTGTTCTCGCTCTCTCTCATCTACCTCTTGCTTCTCAAATCCTGTTCCCTATTTCTCTGTCTCCTGCCCTCTGATTTTGTTCCTCCCTTTCTTGTTATCTCTCTCTCTCTCTCTCTCTCTCTCTCTCTCTCTCTCTCTCTCTCTCTCTCTCTCTCTCTCTCTCTCTCTCTCTCTCTCTCTCCCAGTCACACTCACTTTCTTCGCGTTAAGCATGTACAAATAACATTTCTTACACCCAGAAATGTCTTGACAGCAATGGCTGAAGCATGGCTGCAGACTAAAGTGTAGATTATTGAAAGAATAATTGACATGGTTTTGCATGTGTAAGGGGTTACCCGGGGGTAAAAATGATTGACATGGTTTTGCATGTGTAAGGGGCCTGCAACGAAAACATGCGGACTCTCCTTCACTGCAGCCGAGGTGAGTAAGACATTTAAACATGTTAACCCTCGCAAGGCTGCAGGCCCAGACGGCATCCCCAGCCGCGTCCTCAGAGCATGCGCAGACCAGCTGGCCGGTGTGTTTACGGGCATATTCAATCAATCCCTATACCAGTCTGCTGTTCCCACATGCTTCAAGAGGGTCACCATTGTTCCTGTTCCCAAGAAAGCTAAGGTAACTGAGCTAAACGACTACCGCCCCGTAGCACTCACTTCCGTCATCATGAAGTGCTTTGAGAGACTAGTCAAGGACCATATTACCTCCACCCTACCTGACACCGTAGTGCCACTCCAATTTGCTTACCGCCCAAATAGGTCCACAGACGATGCAATCTCAACCACACTGCACACTGCCTTAACCCATCTGGACAAGAGGAATACCTATGTGAGAATGCTGTTCATCGACTACAGCTCTGCATTCAACACCATAGTACCCTCCAAGCTCGTTATCAAGCTCGAGACCCTGGGTCTCGACCCCGCCCTGTGCAACTGGATACTGGACTTCGTGACGGGCCGCCCCCAAGTGGTGAGGGTAGGCAACAACATCTCCACCCTGCTGATCCTCAACACTGGGGCCCCACAAGGGTGCGTTCTGAGCCCTCTCCTGTATTCCCTGTTCACCCACGACTGCGTGGCCACACACGCCTCCAACTCAATCATCAAGTTTGCGGACGACACAACAGTGGTAGGCTTGATTACCAACAACGACTAGACGGCCTACAGGGAGGTGTTGAGGGCCCTCGGAGTGTGGTGTCAGGAAAATAACCTCACACTCAACGTCAACAAAACTAATGAGATGATTGTGGACTTCAGAAAACAGCAGAGGGAACACCCCCCTATCCACATCGATGGAACAGTAGTGGAGAGGGTAGCAAGTTTTAAGTTCCTCGGCATACACATCACAGACAAACTGAATTGGTCCACTCACACAGACAGCATCGTGAAGAAGGCGCAACAGTGCCTCTTCAACCTCAGGAGGCTGAAGAAATTTGGCTTGTCACCAAAAGCACTCACAAACTTCTACAGATGCACAATCGAGAGCATCCTGGCGGGCTGTATCACCACCTGGTACGGCAACTGCTCCGCCCACAACCGTAAGGCTCTCCAGAGGGTAGTGAGGTCTGCACAACGCATCACCGGGGGCAAATTACCTGCCCTCCAGGACACCTACACCACCCGATGTTACAGGAAGGCCATAAAGATCATCAAGGACATCAACCACCCGAGCCACTGCCTGTTCACCCCGCTATCATCCAGAAGGCGAGGTCAGTACAGGTGCATCAAAGCTGGGACTGAGAGACTGAAAAACAGCTTCTATCTCAAGGCCATCAGACTGTTAAACAGCCACCACTAACATTGAGTGGCTGCTGCCAACACACTGACACTGACACTGACTCAACTCCAGCCACTTTAATAATGGGAATCGATGGGAAATGATGTAAATATATCACTAGCCACTTTAAACAATGCTACCTTATATAATGTTACATACCCTACCTTATTCATCTCTTATGCATACGTATATACTGTACTCTATATCATCGACTGCATCCTTATGTAATACATGTATGACTAGCCACTTTAACTATGCCACTTGGTTTACATACTCATCTCATATGTATATACTGTACTCGATACCATCTACTGTATCTTGCCTATGCTGCTCTGTACCATCACTCATTCATATATCTTTATGTACATATTCTTTATCCCCTTACACTGTGTATAAGACAGTAGTTTTGTAATTGTTACCTGGGGGTAAAAATGATTGACATGGTTTTGCATGTGTAAGGGGTTACCTGGGGGTAAAAATGATTGACATGGTTTTGCATGTGTAAGGGGTTACCTGGGAGTGAAAATGATTGACATGGTTTTGCATGTGTAAGGGGTTACCTGTGGGTAAAAATGTGCGCGCTCGTACAGCTTAGAAACACAGAGACGGATATATTCAATGCACGTCTTTGTTAAAGACACTAGCAGGTCTTGCTGACAGTGGTCATTAGGATAATTCACCAGCCAGAAATCATTTTCTTTGTGAAGAAGTGTACATAGGCATAGTGCTTGTGGTTTTTCTCCCTCTCCTTGTCCATAGGAAATGTGCATTCTGTAGATACCAGTGGTTTGTTGAATGTTGTCCCTGAAAACAGTATTATTTTGGTGTTCATTTTACTAATGATATCCCAAAAGGATCCCTACTTCGTGCTGAACATGCTTCCCGCAGCGCCTTATATTAGACAGAGAGGAATGGTAGTCTTATGTAGATTTATTTTCTAAAAAGCACGAACTGACCCATAACAGGCCCTTCCTTTTTAAAGTGACTTCAAAAGAGAAATTTCCATATATGTTTTTGGAGGCCTTTGTTGTTTATATTGCACTTTGCATAGCGACAAGCAATCTGATTTTGCTTCTGAAGCTGCGATGAAGTTTACCCTGAAAACACTCATTAACACCGCTTAATTAGAAAATGTTACTTTCTTGGCCCATTCCCTAACTCTCATCCAAAATGTTACTTTCTTGGCCCATTTCCTAACTCTCATCCAAAATGTTACTTTCTTGGCCCATTCCCTAACTCTCATCCAAAATGTTAAATTATAGGCTCCCAGTGCATCATTTGAATGTGCTGAATTATAAATGTTGTTTTTAGTAGACACAATACATTACTTTATACCATGGCATTGTTGAATACTGGTTTCTGATTGGCTTGGAGGGCATTCTAGAGTGTGCATTATTTCCTTGTTATTATTATCATTATTATTATAATGCACAGTAAGTCCCAGTCTGTATTTAATAGAACGTTGCGGCCCGCCCGCTCGTGGGGTATGCAATCGTTGTTACATTAGTTACCCAATTTGCTAACAGCAAAATGTTTTAAAATGCAATTCTTTAGTTTGTCTGCTTGTTTTAGTCAGTTATAAAACTACATTTACGAAATATACAACATTTAGAAAGATTACTTTCCAACACTGCATGCTTCCAAGCGTTCTCACTACATAAAAAAACATCTAATATCCCAACAAACGGGACGTCCTGAGGACATTTGGCGACGTGCCAATTAGGTCCCTTAAGGGTTTTGGCGCGACATTATCTCACTGCCGTTCTCGGTATGACCTTTGTCTAGTTTCCTGTATGCTCCTGGGACATCACAGAGGACCATTTCAGGATATTTTTATGACATTCTCAGGACTTTCATTTTACTAGTCCTTAGGATTGCGCTCTTGGGACGTTGTGTCATGGTCCCCTGAATGTTCTTGGGACGTTGTGTCATTGTTCCCTGCAGGTTTTGTTTAGTTCCCGTTCATTTTACTAGTTCTTAACCTGCACAGGGACACCCATCCATAAGAGGTTTTGTTTAGTTCCCGTTCATTTTACTAGTTCTTAACCTGCACAGGGACACCCATCCATAAGAGGTTTTGTTTAGTTCCCGTTCATTTTACTAGTTCTTAACCTGCACAGGGACACCCATCCATAAGAGGTTTTGTTTAGTTCCCGTTCATTTTACTAGTTCTTAACCTGCACAGGGACACCCATCCATAAGAGGTTTTGTTTAGTTCCCGTTCATTTTACTAGTTCTTAACCTGCACAGGGACACCCATCCATAAGAGGTTTTGTTTAGTTCCCGTTCATTTTACTAGTTCTTAAGACTGCGCATGATGATACATTTTTATAGTTCCTGGTTTGACCGGGGACGTTTTTAGGATGTTCTTGGGACATCGTGTCATGGTCCCCTGATCTTTCTTGGGACGTTGTGTCATGGTTCCCTGGAGGTTTTTGTCAGATGATGGGCACAGGTGTCCCTAATCATTATAAGTAGAGTCATATAATGAAATTTATTTTGTAGGTAAGTTGTTCAGTTAAAATAGTGCAAGAGTCTTTCATCAATGACAATATGATTATATTTGACATGATCAAATCAAATGTTATTTGTCAAATGCGCCGAATACAGGTGTAGACTTTACCATGAAATGATTACAAGCCCTTAGCTCAATGCCGTTGGAGAAATAGAGTTAAGAAAATATTTACTGAATAAAATTTAGTGAAAAAATATATATAATAATCAAAATGTAACAGAAGAAAATGACATCACAATAATTGGGCTATATACAGGAGGTACCGATACTTACTGACTTTATTGTCCCCATGGGGAAATGTTGTTTCAGTGTCATGTACACATTTAAAGTGGTGTTTAAATACAAAACAAAATTGACAACACAACTTTCATAGCAGTTAGATAACAATAAAATAAAATAAATTATCATAATTATAATAAATAAATAAAATCAAGACTAGCCCGCTGGCCTTACAGAGTCAATATGTACATTAGCCCAAGCTATTTAGGAGGGATATCACACCTGGCACAAATGATTGTCTAGTTCTGTTTATCCTGCTGAGGGGTGCCCTATACCTGCGCCCAGAGGGGAGTAGTTCAAAGTCCAGGTAGAGGGGGTGGCTTGGGTCTAAAATTATTTTGTGAGCCTTACGGAGGGCCCTGACCTTAAAGATCTCATCCAGGCCTGACTGTTTGACTCCAAGCACCTTGCTTGCTGTGGTAATAATCCTTCTCAACATATTTGTCTGACTGACAGTGGCATTGTCAAACCAACACACAATACAAAAAGTTAAAATACTCTCAATAAAATATTTGTAAAACAGAGTCAGTATAGTAGTCTATATTAGAAGATCCCAGCTTTTTGAGAAAGTACAGTCTCTGTTGGCTCTTTTTGTAGATCAGGTCTGTACATTTACGCCACTAAAGCTGATTGTCCAAAAGGACACCCAGATATGTGTATTCCTCTACAATTTCTATATTCTGACCTCTGATGGATGTTGCAGAGGTAGGTGTTGTACGCTTCCTGAAGTCTATGCACATCTCTTTGGTCTTGTTGGTATTGAGGACCCAGTGTGATTCTTCACACCAATCTACAAAGTAATCTAGGACTTGGCCATAATGGTCCTCGTCATCATACAACATGCTGATCAAGGCAGTGTCATCAGCAAACTTAACGAGGTGTCTGTCAGTATGGGAACTAGTTGAACTATTTGTGTACAAGATGTACAGGAGTGGGGACAAAACACATCCCTGAGGAGAGCCTGTGTTGGTATTGCGTATATCCGACATATGGGGACTTATTTTGACTCGCTGTGAGTGTTGGCTCAGGAAGACCAACAGCCACAAAACCAGTCCCCCATCTAAGGAGAAGTCCCGAATGAGTCTCTGTGTGGGGGTACAGGTTGGTTGAGTTAATTTGTAAACTGACTATGCATAGATACTAAACAGCGAGTAGCAGCAGTGTAAAAATAGTCTGGGTGTCCATTTGATTAATTGTTCAGCAGTCTTATGGCTTGGGGGTAGAAGCTGTTAAGGAGCCTTTTGGTCCTAGACTTGGCGCTCTGGTACCGCTTGCCGTGCGGTAGCAGAGAGAACAGCCTATGACCGGGGTGACTGGAGTCTTTGACCATTTTCTGGGCCTTCTTCTAACACAGCCTGGTATAGAGGTCCTGCATGTCAGGAAGCTTGGCCCCAATGATGTACTGGGCCGTACGCACTACCCTCTGTAGCGCCTTGTGGTCAGATGTCATGCAGTTCCCAAACCAGGTGGTGATGCAACCAGTCTGGATGCTCTCGATGGTGCCTCCAGAACTTTATCAGGATTGAGGAACCCATGCCACATTTTTCAGTCACCTGAGGGGGAAAAGGTGTTGCTGTGCCCTCTTCACAAGTGTCTTGGTGTGTTTGGACCATGACACTTTGTTGGTAGACACCAAGGAACTTAAAAATCTTGGCCCACGCCCTGTCGATGTTAATGCCTGTTCGGTCTTCCTTTTCCTATTGTCCATGATTAGCTCCTTTATCTTGCTCACATTGAGGGAGATGTTGTTGTCCTGGCACCACACCGACAAGTCTATGACCTCCTCCCTATAGGCTGTCTACATATTCATTATCTATGACACATTTCTGCACTTAGCAAAATAATGCCATCCGCACTGGTATTTTAGTCATCAGTTAATCAGACTATTTTCTCATTGATTTCATGAACTTATTTCAGAAATGTGGTTTCGGTTTTCAGTATAGTTGTTTTATGTTGGTGTGGCATATTATTCTGTTTAATGTTACCCCTGAATCACTATGATAAATATATTTGTTTTTCTTCAGTGTATTTTTAACAGAGCTGAGATTTACTTTGTGCAAAGTGTAGGAATAGGCCTACAGGTGAAATGTGTCATTGACACAGCCATGGTGGCGTGGCAATAAGATCAGAATGTTGTGAACCAAGAGATTGTGAGTTCAAATCCCAGGGGAGGACATAATAATAATGACTGTATGAGTAAACATACACAATTACATTGTGTATGTTAAAAGCATTGTTCATGTGTCTGGTTGTCCCTAGCATTTCCAAAACACGAAGAGTTATGACTGGATCAGTGGTTCACCATTTATGGCCTTGATGGCTTTGGCAACATTAAAAAAGGATGATGTGTACGTACCCTGGGTAAAATATAAAAATAATTTGTGGGTGGGATGTTTCTGTGCGACCATCAGTTGACGTCCTCAGGACAAACTTGGAACTTGACAAGACATCCAGGTGACAATGAGACAACGTCCTAAAAAAAATGTCCTTCGGGACATCCCCAGGGCCAACCAGAAACTTGATAAAATGTCCAGGGCACCATGACACAACATCCTGACGACTTTAGGCAACCATTTTGTGAAGTCCCAGGGACGTCCTAACGAATCATTATTGTTTGCAGGGTATGCTCTGTCCAGTTCGTTGACATTTTGCAGTTAGGCTTCATCATAGTGCTGTAAATGAGTCTTCTGGAGAATCTGTTAGCTAACCCACTGTGTCTCAGTGTGATGGCTACTGAAGCCAATAAAGATCAGCTACCTCAACTCTGTTATTAGCCCAGCCTGTACTGCTGTCATTCAGACACAGACCCCTTTGAGTTTACCTGAGTTCCCTGAGTTTCGTTGGCAAATGATGAACGGTTCCCAGGTATAATGCGTCTCTGTGTATCTAATCTATCCATCTCTGCCTGTCTGTGTGCCCACCTCTCTAGCTCTTCATTTCCCCCTGCTATCAGTGCTGGCTCAGATCACACTAACAACAGTTTGGGTGCTCTCTATGGCCCTATCAATGCTGGAGTTGGGCTGTGTTGACTGCGGGCATGCCGCCCCGCCCCATCCCCTAGTGTCCCCTAGAGTAAGACATAACCCTCGGCTTTGTGTGCCTTGAATGGTGGGGGGACACTATATCCCCAGTCACCAGATCCCTCCAAGCATCCCACTAATGACCTCACCCTCGCTCATCCTCTGCATCGTTGCTACCGTCGCCAGATTGATTTGTGGCCCCGGTGTAACTGTGTATGTCTCTGTGTACTGTAAGTGTTTCGTCCCCGCACTCACTGGGTAGTGGGATTGTTAGAAAATACAAAATAAAACCAGGTGGGAGCTGTATGATGGCTGTAAAGAAATAATAGGCACAGCCCACACAGCTCGTTGGATGGGTTGGGAAACATAAAGGACGCTGGGCCTGGTGGCAAGCATAGTGGTGAGTCCTGACATGTTGTTCGCCTGCCCTCCCTTCATGTATGACTCGCTGCAATAAATGTAGAAGATGCGATGAGAGACAAGATTTTTTATTTCACACGATACAAGGGCATCATATAGGCGAGACATGGTAGGCTCAAAAAGCAATTGAATACCACATGTGGCGCGCGGACATTGCAAGACAGGTACATTGTGGAGACATGCTTTGAAGTAGGTTTTTATTACTGATTATTTGAGTAAAGATAGGCACGTTCAATTAAACACTGAGGCTTGATTTGACATTTCCATGTGAAGGTTTATCTAAATAGCATGGGATGGCTTTGAACTAGTCAAGATGGAAGCACTTTTATTAAGGAGGATACTTTTAACATCCTATACTCTGATATTATTTTCCATTTGCATGCTGAGGCTTACCACAGCCACTGCCCACAGCCCAATCCACTGTAACTCCATAGAAGTCTTATTGTTTAACTATCTGTCACTATTATTGAATGAATGTGTTCAGTCTAGTGGAGGACTCTTGATAAAGACCAGTACAAGTCAAAAATATGTATCTTAAAAAGTCTGTAAACTTTTGCGCTGTAACCTCTTGGTGTCCACTCCGTGACGCAGACCCAGGCAAAACATCATTGACCCATATATTTGCCTGTGACCAGTTCACACACCGTGTAGTCATAGTCGGAAGTGTCTGTGTATTAGTAATAGGGATGTGAACCGTAAATCGTTTAGCCACCGAAAATACATTTGACCGGTCATGCTTATCAGTCTGTAGGTTCATTTCCATAATTTGGGGTAATTAAATTGGCATACAGAGCCCAGTTTGAGGAGTGGGATAGCCTATTTCCTGTCAGGCAGCGCGAGAGCAGGTTCTTAAAAAAGCAGTTACTAGAGTGAAATATGTGTCCAGTCATTGCGCAACAAATAACAATTCTAAAGGCAAATGCATGCTAGAAACTGTATTGATGGCCACGATTAAAACAAGCTACTATTTTTATTTCTCGATCTCAACTCGTAATTGATAGCCTGGCGCTGTCAGCCACAGTTGTTTTATAAAGACTTCCTCAAGCCATTATTAACCAGCTTTTTTTGCTCCTGTTCTATTGATTATCATATTAACTTTATTTCGTTGTCCAGAAGCCAAAGGCACAATCCTATTGATATCAGCAACCCATCCCAGTTGTTGTTATTAGTTTTCCATCCAAGTTTTATCACTGTCATATACAGTGGGGCAAAAAAGTATTTAGTCAGTCACCAATTGTGCAAGTTCTCCCACTTAAAAAGATGAGAGAGGCCTGTAATTTTCATCATAGGTACACTTATGACAGACAAAATCAGGAAAACAAATCCAGAAAATCACATTGTAAGATTGTTCATGAATTTATTTGCAAATTATGGTGGAAAATAAGTATTTGGTCACCTACAAACAAGCAAGGTTTCTGGCTCTCACAGACCTGTAACTTCTTCTTTAAGAGGCTCCTCTGTCCCCCACTCGTTACCTGTATTAATGGCACCTGTTTGAACTTGTTATCAGTATAAAAGACACCTGTCCACAACCTCAAACAGTCACACTCCAAACTCCACTATGGCCAAGACCAAAGAGCTGTCAAAGGAAGAGGAAGACTGAATCTGCAATAGGTAAGCATCTTGGTTTGAAGAAATCAACTGTGAGAGCAATTATTAGGAAATGGAAGACATTCAAGACCACTGATAATCTCCCTCAATCTGGGGCTCCACGCAAGAGGGACCAGGACGACTGTATCGTGAGATTTTGAGTGAAAACCTCCTTCCATCAGCAAGGGCATTGAAGATGAAACGTGGCTGGTTCTTTCAGCATGACAATGATCCCAAACACACCACCCGGGCAACGAAGGAGTGGCTTTGTAATAAGCACTTCAAGGTCCTGGAGTGGCCTAGCCAGTCTCCAGATCTCAACCCCATAGAAAATCTTTGGAGGGAGTTGAAAGTCTGTGTTGCCCAGCAACAGCCCCAAAACATCACTGCTCTAGAGGAGATCTGCATGGAGGAATGGGCCAAAATACCAGCAACAGTGTGTGAAAACCTTGTGAAGACTTACAGAAAACATTTTACCTCTGTCATTGCCAACAAAGGGTATATAACAAAGTATTGAGATAAACTTTTGTAATTGACCAAATACTTATTTTCCACCATAATTTGCAAATAAATTCATAAAAAGTCATTACTATGTGATTTTCTGGATTTTTTTTCTCATTTTGTCTGTCATATTTGAAGTGTACCTATGATGAAAATTACAGGCCTCTCATATTTTTAAGTGGGAGAACTTGCACAATTGGTGATTGGCTAAATACTTGTTTGCCCCCCTGTATGGAACCTCTCACATTAGGTGTACTGTTTAGAACTGTGTTTTCCCACAAATTCCATTTTGGCAAATGCTTGAAAATTATATTTTATTAGCAGCTTCATTACAGGAGTTGCATGTTCAATAATAGTCTATAACCTTTTGACTGTAAGACAATAGGCTTGCTATTGTTGCATGTTGCCATTAAGCTCTTAACGAAAAATGTCCTTTCCTTGAAAGCTTGCATACTATTTTCTGTTGGTCATGTCATGTTACTGTTTGAAAACAATCAAACCGTTTGTTGACCGGTTAATGAGGGTCAGTTAGTCGGGAGAAAAATTGACTGAAATGTGCATCCCTAACACTAAACATCCCTAACATTAATAACACTAAAGCCTATACATGGCACCAGTAACTACTCTCCTGTCCTGTCTGGTCCCCTAAGACATTCACAAGTCTTTGAAATCCTCACTTGAAAGGGTTGATCTGAATAGTGAGAGTGAGCAGTCCAAAGGAACTCTGTAAACAGTGATTACAGACTGATTAATGAGCTCGGGCCACTCTACCGGGCACACACTGACGCACGCACACTCGCTTTTCAGGCCACACAGAGTGTTGTGCTGAGGCAGATTCTGGAGTGAACCAACTCAGCCTAACCTCAGCAAACAACGCTGATTGGAACAATCTACATCAAAGACATTCATATTTATAGATATGCAGTTCGTCTGCCATGTATTGAACTTTTATAATACCGTATATTAATGATATAAGTATTTTCTCCATCTTTCTCCAGTTTCTGCCGAGATCCTGAAAAGCAGTCTGAGCACCATGGAGCGACACATCCAGAGGCTAGAAAACGACATTGAGAATTTCCCCAAGACAGACGACAAAAAAGATAAGTTTGTGGAAAAATTGTCCATATCCTTTTCATGTATTTCATTGATTCCTCCCCTTGTCTTATCTGCAACTGTTGCTGAAGTAGAAAGCCATGCTAGACATGGTTTGGCCATTGGGCGCCTGTGGATTCGCCACCAGAGAGACTGTTCTGTGCTTGTGTTCTCCCTGGCAGGAAAGAGTAGTTAAGGGCCATACGTGTGACTAGTGGTACCCAGGGGCTTAAAGGAATGGATATGGCTGCCTTGCCACTAGTGAGATGTTTATCAAATCTCCTCCTCCTCCTCTCCCCAGAGAGAGTTCAGGCCTGGAGCTATTTTTACCACCACTCCACCACTGCCTACCCTCCGGGACTCTAATGGGGGATCGTTCCCCCACGCTGACTTATTGCCACCTCCTGATTTCATCTCCCGACCGGCCACAGCCCTCTCCACACAGACCTTCTGTGGGCTATCACCTCTCATGGCCCTTCTCTATTTTCGATAACAGAGTGCTTTCACTTAAACTCAAGCGGTTCGGCTCTCAAATCAAATTAGTGATGCCTGAGCACTTCTCAGTGTCCATTTTAAGGAGGCCGGCGCCTCGGCAGAATAGGTTTGTCTAGATATATGGCACTTATACACACAATATAGGGTCTCATTGGGGCTATGATACCTCCTATCGCTGTCTGCAGTAAAACAGACGGAATTCCTGTATCCTCTGTCTCTCGATATGAGTTAACACATTTATTAAGGGAGTGCAAGAATCATCAATTCAAGGGTAATTCATCAATTCAGGAGGCATTCCATATGTTCAATGCTCACACTTAAGATGGTGTTTAACCTTAATTTGAGTTATTTCTTAGTGTAGTCAAAGTGGAGATTTATTCAAGCTTGCTTTGCACTTTGGCTGGCATAAAAGTAATAGCCAACTCATGCATTAGCAATCTGTTCCCAGTCAAAAAAAATCTGTGTAATTAAAAAACAGAGGCTCCGGCTAAGACCTCCCTTGCAGCTCTGAACCAAACAGGCAGAAAAGGCAGCTCAAGGCCCCTGATGTCAGTATCGATTCCGGGGCTTCTTGTAGAATGTGAGCATGAGTGAGGTGAAATGGAGAACTGCAGATATACTGCAGCAGTGCTTTCCCTCACTGTCTGGATCGTGTCCCCAGAGAGAGAGAGAGAGAGAGAGAGAGAGGAAGAAAAGCTGCCTGGAAACGCCCCACTTCCACCCAGCTCCTTCCTCACCTGATCTGGCATCAGAACCAAAATGGAGCCTCAGTTGCATTTGCCGAACACATTTTAGTGACTGCCTCATTGTGAAAATAGCTATAGAGGAAATATTGAAATGTGTTGTTTTCTTAGCTCCATTTTGTAGCGTTCCCACCTACCCTCTTTCTCTGTGTTCAGCCAGATTGAGGGTGAATGACAGGGGATTGTAACCGAGCTACGCTCACGCCTTTGCGCATGACAGAGTAGGCATTGTTATCCTTGATAAAGACAGCCAGAAAGCTGTTTTGCTTTTTCCTTTGTGTCACCCACAATCGACGTTGGGAGTCGAGGTGACTCAAATGGCAAGGAGGAGAGCATATCATTGTGTATCAGTCCTCCCTTCTGCTCTCTGTCTCTCCCTGTTAGAGTTTGACCTGCATGTGACCTTTTATTTTCAGGTAATGAAGTGATAAAGTTAATATGCTAGTCAAAATAACATTGCTCAACCGCAACTAAACAAATCAGTTCACATGATTAGGCATCAAGGGTAATTCGCAAGGTTTCTAAATAATAGATGTGTAATCGAAGGTGCATTTCTTTGTACTGTAGGATCCTGAACACACTTCTCCAGGTGTGTTGAATGTTTCACGCCCCTTCAGTTTTTTCCTTACAATTCATGATGTTGAACTGTCAAAAAGGATGACAATCGGCTTTGCTTTGAATCATCCTACTCTCTTCTTATTTTCTCCTTGAACATTGAAGTGAACATAAACAATAGTGTCGTGAAAGGTTTTCACATGCAGAACATTGTGTGTTTAAAAAAAAAAATGCTTGCTAAGATATCAGATCTACAGTTGTGCCCCTAGGTAAGAGAGGGAAGTGAAACCATATGTGTGAGATAAAGAGATGGAAAGACAATGCTTGATTTCCCCAGATTTCATGTGCTATGTTTTATTTTGACTTTGGCTTAGATAACCATAATCCATTTAACACATTGTAGGGTGTGTGAAACTGACAGTTTGAAATTCCTAGCCACATTGTTTGCGGTTTTTGTAAAGATAAACCAGCCAAGTCAAACGCCAACATACCTTTTTTAAACGTCTTACTGGGATTAAAGAAGGCCGCTGATGCCTTGAAACATGACCGATGAAAGAACAACAACCATAGAAAAGGTCATGCATTTGATGGTTGAGCAACCCTGAAAAAGTTGCTTATATCATCTTGACTGTAGAGCAGTGATAAATGAGGAAGTGTGTATGGTAGAGTTTGTCTGCGTACGTGTGTGTGTGTGTGTGTGTGTGTGTGTGTGTGTGTGTGTGTGTGTGTGTGTGTGTGTGTGTGTGTGTGTGTGTGTGTGTGTGTGTGTGTGTGTGTGTGTGTGTGTGTGTGTGTGTGTGTGTGTGTGTGTGTGTGTGTGTGTGTGTGTGTGTGTGTGTGTGTGTGCACGCGTTTGTGTGTGTGCTTGTGTTTGATAGAGTCCCTTTTGACCTTTTTTCTAGGACTTGCAGCAGTTTGCCAATTGAGCTTATGAAAGGGAACAATGAATGTCTCAAAGCAGCACAACTTTAATTCACCTCTTGAGGTTATTATTGTTTTTATAATGATTATGAATCTGTTAAATGTTTCTAATTGATTCAACTGGCTTAGAGATTATGAGTTGGAACTCAGCTTGAGTTCAATTAGAATATCAACACCAGAAAATGGTGAATACCTCATATACTTTAATTCACAGATTTCAAATGGCTGCATTTACCAGTTCATATCTGCAGTTGTTACCTACTGAACAAGACAGCCTGAACCCAACTCCTAGTACTTTCTGTCCTCACACACAGCCCAGCGGAGGTATTTCATTTAGCTTTCCGGATTTTTTTTTCCTCCCTCCACTACCGTAATGTATGCAAAGTACTGAATGGGGTGTTTGTTCAGCAGTTTAGTGATATCTATCTATCAGATTTAATGGTAGCCCACAAAGGCTGGGAATTGAGGCATTGGCCCCTGATGGCTACTAATTCACTGGAGAGGCTTGAGTGGCTTGGTTGATCCCAGCCACCCCCCCCTTTTTTTTTACAGATCTATAACTAGTGGATATGAAGGAGTCGGACTCTGAGGGAGGGACAGACTATAGGGACTGTGGATAACATGCTGGGTTGCTAATGGGAGTGTCGTGGGTCGCCGTGGCAATGAGAAGCAGGACTGAGCATTGATGGATGGTTGGCCCCTGCGGTACTCAATGCCATAGTTCAGCCCGCTGATATTTAGCTTAACCTTTCAGCCCCAAAGGGACCTGAGAAGTCGAATTCAGCTTGTGTAATTGTGAACCCCTCCCCCTCCCCTCCCATGTGGGGCTGCTCACTGCATTCGCTGTGTGGCGTATTGAAATAAGTATACAGCTAAAAGCATCACTTCTTATCTGAGGTAACTCCTCCCAGGTACAGTGCATTGTATAATGTGTTTAATAAAATGCATTAAAATACAGGCAAATTAAAAATAATCCCATACATACTTGGTATCTTGGAACAGTACAAAGACAAAAAGGACAGGAAATTAATGAATGGATAGCCACTCACCCCATGTTCCCCCTTATTGTACAGTGATTTGTCCTTTAAAAGTTGCAGCGTACTGCAGCACAGCTTGCATGGTGCCGCAGAATTCTTTAACCACTGGTACCATTAATGCTAGTTAGTGCTAGTTTGACCATAAGAGGGCATCTTTGAGAAGCATTTGATAGCCTTCAATAGTGGCTGTACTAGAACATGTAAAACCTTTTTTGATAAGAACATAGTATATGGGACTGATTTTAAGAAATGTTGCTTAACCTGTCTGGGCAGAACCTTGTTCCACTAGCGGAACCCCTCGCCAACAGCCAGTGAGATTGCAGGGCACCAAATTCAAAACACAGAAATCTCATAAATCAAATGTATCAAACATACAACTATTAGGCACCATTTTAAAGATAACATTCTTGTTAATCCAGCCAGTGTCTGATTTCAAAAAGGCATTACAGCGAAAGCTCCACAAATGATTATGTTAGGTCACCACCAAGTCACAGAAAAATAACTTTTCCAGTCAAAGAGAGGAGTCACAAAAAGCATAAATATAGATTAAATTCATCACTAACCTTTGATCTTCATCAGATGACACTCATAGGACTTCATGTTACACAATACATGTATGTTTTGTTCGATAAAGTGCATATTTGTATCCAAAAATCTCATTTTACATTGGTGTAATGTTCAGTAGTTCCAAAACATGTGGTGATTTTGGAGAGAGCCACATCAATTTACAGAAATACTCATAATAAACATTGATAATAGATACAACTATTAGACACGGAACTTTAGATAAACCTCTCCTTAATGCAACAGTGTCCGATTTGTTTTAAACTTTAGGGAAAAAGCATACCATGCAATAATCTGAGTACGGCGCTCAGATCCCAAACCAACCAAAGAAATATCTGCCATGTTGTTTAGTCAACAGAAGTCAGAAATGGCATTATAAATATTCATTTGCATTTGATCTTAATCAGAATGCACTCCCAGGAATCGCAGTTCCACAATAAATGTTTGATTTGTTCGATAAAGTTTATCATTTATGTCCATATACCTCCTTTTGTTAGGGCGTTTAGTAAACAAATCCAAACGCGCGTGCAAGTCCAGTGGAAAGGTCGGACGAAATGTCCAAAAAGTAATATTACTGGTCGTAGAAACATATCAAACGAAGTATAGAATCAATATTTAGGATGTTTTTAACATAAATCTTCAATAATGTCCCAACTGGAGAATTCCTTTGTTTGTAGAAAATGAATGGAACGTGAGGTAACTCTCACATGACCGCGCGTCACGAGCTTGTGCCTCTCTGCCAGACCTCTGACTCATTCCCCTCTCATTCGGCCCCCCTTCACAGTAGAAGCCTGAAACAATGTTCTAAAGACTATTGACATCTAGTGGACGTCCTAGGAAGTGCAAGATGACCAATATCCCACTGTATCTTCAATAGGGACTGAGTTGAAAAACTACAAACCTCAGATTTCCCACTTCCTGGTTGGATTTTTTCTCAGGTTTTTGCCTGCCATATGAGTTATGTTATACTCACAGACATCATTCAAACTGTTCTAGAAACGTCAGAGTATTTTCTATCCAATTCTACTAATACTGAGTAGCAGGCAGTTTACTCTGGGCACGCTTTTCATCCAAAAGTGAAAATGCTGCCCCTATCCCAATGAAGTTAATTAATTTTTATTGATATAATGGTGTTTCTATTCCAAGAAAAACGAAAAACCTCTGGGTTTCCGTTAGGATGGAATGGAAAATATGGCTCTGTACAACGTGATGGTTGGGAGTAGGCTACAGTACTTGGATATTTAGATAAATAATTCCCTTGTCGTGTGGGGACGCTGGAGACCGGGGTTCAATTACCGATGGGATAGGCTGTCCTTGTGAATAAGAATTTGTTCTTAACTGACTGGCCTAGTTAAATAAATGTTACAAGAGCATAACATTTCTACACCCTAATTGTGTAATTGTAGTCTAACCAATAACCAAACAGAGATTCAGTGAAAATAAAAAATCTCATTGATTTAGCTTCTGTCCTCTTCTGGGTACATTGACTTCCATACAAAACTTAGGAGGCTCATTGTTCTCCCTCCCCATCCATAGCTAGCTACAGTTAGCTATCATTGCAGTGCATAACATGTAGTTGACTCAAAGAGAGACAATAGTTGAACAGTTTTGGAGAAGTGAATATGTTTAAATTAAGGAGAAAAGAGAGAGATATGTCATAGCATATATATTTTTCACTTTCACTTATTTAGCTAGCATCGAATGCATCTAGCTAGTTTAGCCTAATCAAACACTTGGCTCAAACAGAGAGGGATGCTATGTTAGTTAGCTGACTATGGCTATCCAATACTGGAACTCTTCCAAGTGAAGGCAATTTATTGCCATCGTGGTCACCGGTGTAACTGCTAAACTGCTTGCTGGCGACTGTACACTCGATTGCATGATTGTAGCGGGTCTACTAACGCGTTAGTTCTAGTAGCTATGTTGACTGTGACGTGACAATAATGTAGGTGGTGTGTAGCGGTTAGAGGTTTGGTATGGAAATATGAAGGTTTGGTATGGAAATGTTTTTTTGCCTCATCAGACAGCAGATGTGTTCTGCACTGAAATCCACAAGCTAAGGTAAAAGGTGAGAGGAGGAGAGCACGTAGAGTGGATGCAAGAAATAATTATACATACAATAAGTGTTTGGGTGTGATCAGGGGTGTATTCATTGTGCTGATTCTGTTTAAAGATGTTTGTAAACGGAAGCAAATGGAACAAAACAGGGATAAACATACAGTTGAAATCAGAAGCTTACATACACTTAGGGTGGAGTCATTAAATCTTGTTTTCAACCACTCCACAAATGTATTGTTAACAAACTGTAGTTTTGGAAAGTCGATTAAGACATCTACTTTGTGCATGACACAAGTAACATTTCCAACAATTGTTTACAGACATATTCCAATGGGTTAGATATTTACATACACTAAGTTGACTGTGCATTTAAACAGCTTGGAAAATTCCAGAAAATTGTGTCATAATTGACATCATTTGGGTCAATTTTTAGGTGTAACTGTGGATGTATTTAAAGGTCTAACTTCAAACTCAGTGCCTCTTTGCTTGACATCATGGGAAAATCAAAAGAAGTCAGCCAAGACCTCCACAAGTCTGGTTCGTCCTTGGGCGCAATTTCCAAACGCCTGAAGGTAGCACATTCATCTGTACAAACAATAGCACACATGTATAAACACCATGGGACCACACAGCTGTCATATCACACTGGAAGGAGACACGTTCTGTCTCCTAGAGATGAATGTACTTTGGTGTGAAAAGTGCCAATCAATCCCAGAACAACAGCAAAGGACATTGTGAAGATGCTGGAGGAAACAGGTACAAAAGTATCTACAGTGGGGCAAAAAAGTAGTTAGTCAGCCACCAATTGTGAAAGTTCTCCCACTTAAAAAGATGAGAGAGGCCTGTAATTTTCATCATAAATGACAGACAAAATGAGAAAAAAATCCAGAAAATCACATTGTAGGATGAATGAATTTATTTGCAACTTATGGTGGAAAAAGTATTTGGTCAATAACAAAAGTTTATCTCAATATTTTGTTATATACCCTTTGTTGGGTCAAATGTTTTCTGTAAGTCTTCACAAGGTTTTCACACACTGTTGCTGGTATTTTGGCACATTCCTCCATGCAGATCTCCACTAGAGCAGTGATGTTTTGGGGCTGTTGTTGGGCAACACAGACTTTCAACTCCCTCCAAAGATTTTCTATGGAGTTGAGATCTGGAGACTGGCTAGGCCACTCCAGGACCTTGAAATGCTTCTTACAAAGCCACTCCTTCATTGCCCGGGTGGTGTGTTTGGGATCATTGTCATGCTGAAAGATCCAGCCACGTTTCATCTTCAATGCCCTTGCTGGAAGGAGGTTTTCACTCAAAATCTCATGATACATGGCCCCATTCATTCTTTCCTTTACACGAATCAGTCGTCCTGGTCCCTTTGCAGAAAAACAGCCCCAAATCATGATGTTTCCACCCCCATGCTTCACAGTAGGTACGGTGTTCTTTGGATGCAACTCAGCATTCTTTGTCCTCCAAACACGACGAGTTGAGCTTTTACCAAAACGTTATATTTTGGTTTCATCTGACCATATGACATTCTCCCAATCTTCTTCTGGATCATCCAAATGCTCTCTAGCAAACTTCAGACGGGCCTGGACATGTACTGGCTTAAGCAGGGGGACACGTCTGGCACTGCAGGATTTGAGTCCCTGGTGGCGTAGTGTGTTACTGATGGTAGGCTTTGTTACTTTGGTCCCAGCTCTCTGCAGGTCATTCACTAGGTCCCCCCGTTTGGTTCTGGGATTTTTGCTCACCGTTCTTGTGATCATTTCGACCCCACGGGGTGAGAGCCCCAGATCGAGGGAGATTATCAGTGGTCTTGTATGTCTTCCATTTCCTAATAATTGCTCCGACAGTTGATTTCTTCCCAGCCTGGTGCAGGTCTACAATGTTGTTTCTTGTGTCCTTTGACAACTCTTTGGTCTTGGCCATAGTGGAGTTTGGAGTGTGACTGTTTGTGGTTGTGGACAGGTGTCTTTTACACTGATAACAATTTCAGGTAACGAGTGGAGGACAGAGGAGCCTCTTAAAGAAGAAGTTACAGGTCTGTGAGATCCAGAAATCTTGCGTGTTTGTAGGTGACCAAATACTTATTTTTCACAATAATTTGCAAATAAATTCATAAAAAATCCTACAATTTTCTGGATTTTTTTTTCTCATTTTGTCTGTCATAGTTGAAGTGTACCTATGATGAAAATGACAGGCCTCTCTCATCTTTTTAAGTGGGAGAACTTGCACAATTGGTGGCTGACTAAATAAAAAATGTTGTCCCACTGTATATCCACAGTAAAACGAGTCCTATATATCAACATAACCTGAAAGGCCACTCAGCAAGGAAGAAGACACTGCATCTAAACCGCAATTAAACAAAAACTGACTACGGTTTGCATCTGCGCATGGGGGCAAAGATCATACTTTTTGTTGAAATTACCTCTGGTATGATAAAACAAAAGTAGAACTGTTTGGCCATAACATCGTTATGTTTTGAGGAAAAAGGGGGAGGCTTGCAAGCTGAAGAACAACATCCCAACCGTGAGGCATGAATAATATCTGAAATAAATCATTCTCTCTACTATTATTCTTGCATTTCACATTCTTAAAATCATTTGGTGATCCTAACTGACCTATTACAAGGAATTTTTACTTGGAATAAATGTCAGGGATTGTGAAAAACAGAGTTTAAATGTGCTTGGCTATGGTGTATGTAAACTCCTGACTTCAACTGTACCTGAATTTGTCCAATGGACGCTATTTTTTTAAACTGTTGGACTAGTGATTACACCCTATATCAGCTAGATACAGACCAGAGTGTGCAACATGGTATTAAGTGTGTCGCTGTCTATCACCTTGATCACTCAAAATGTTATTGACCTGTGCACCTACTTTGTAAAGTCTAATTTATAGGCAAGTGTGTAAGAACCTTATGATGGGTACAGGGAATATTGAAGTATCTTGTAGTAGCCTAAACATTGAACTGGGTGAATGGAATATGAATGATTGTCATGCAATATGCTGTAATAGAAATAAGGCCATATTCATTAAAAAAAGGCACTAACTGCCACTACGAAAGAAATTCATTGCAAGAAATGGGGCAAAGCAATTGACTTTTTGTCCTGAATACAAAGTGTTATGTTTGGGGCAAATCCAGTACAACACCTTACTGAATTCCACTCTATATTTCCAAGCATAGTGGTGGCTGCGTCATGTTATGGGTATGCTTGTAAGCGTTAAGGACTGGGGAGTTTTTCAGGATTAAAACTTAAAGAAATGGAGCTAAGCACAGGCAAAATCAGAGAGCAAAACCTGGTTCAGTCTGCTTTCAACCATACACTTGGAGATTAATTCACCTTTCAGCAGGACAATAACCTAAAACTATATACTCTGGAGTTGCTTACCAAGAAGACTGTGAATATGCCTGAGTGGCCTAGTTACAATTTTTACTTAAATCTACTTGAAAAATATATTGCAAGACCTGAAAATGGTTGTCTAGCAATGATCAACAACCAATTTGACAGAGCTTGAAGAATGTTTGAAAATAATAATGGGCAAATGTTACACAATCCAAGTATGCAAAGCTATTAGAGGCTTACACAAAGGTGCTTCTGCAAAATATTGATTCAGGGGTATTGTATATGGCTATATTTCATTTTCAACACATTCGCAAAATGTATACAAATATATTTTCACTTTTTAATTATGGGGTATTGTTTGTAAATCGTTGTGCAACATCATGGGTAAGCTCTTTGCATAGTCTTTCAACAAAAAAAGTTGATTTTTGCCGTTGTTTGCATTTAAACTAAATGTTTTAAGTATTAACAGTATAATTTCACAATATTGGTGGTGTTGGGGGAGGGCATACAATAAAGGTCAGTATTTTATTGATTTATATTATACAGTCATTTTTGGTCATCTTTATCAAGGGTGTCAATTATTATGAACGTGGTATACTGTAGCTTCCAGGCCTGCGCTACTGCAAGGCCCACACACACACACACACACACACCTCACTGTGTGACTGTGTAACGGTAACTCGGTACACCCAGACAGACTCATCCCTCACACACACACACACACACACACACACACACACACACACACACACACACACACACACACACACACACACACACACACACACACACACACACACACACACACACACACACACACACACACACACACACACACACACACACACACACACACACACACACACACACACACACACTACACTGTAATACCACCTGTATGACATTTATGCAGGTAGCACCTTCTGTTGTAAACCGATCCATCAGTTTGATACTTCAAAGGAAGTTATGTGTTTGTATTTTGGAGGTCATGCCAAATGACTAGCCTTGTGGTATTTCAGAATAGCCAGTATGAGCGCTCATTCTGTGTTTCCTGTGTTGACGTTTGACGCTTACAGTTGAACTAATGTACCTCTGCTAGCGACATCCCCCTTTATAACTAAAGGTGCTTTTGCTTAACTGAGAACAGGATAAGAAAACTGAAAGAGTCTTACTAATTCCTTAACAAAGGATGACTGATATTTAAATACCACATGCATAGGTAAACCACCTGTAAAGATTTAGCTACACTGTCGAGATGAAAACTCAACAAATATACCTTCGCCATTGTGAATGATAAGTACTGTAGATCTGACATGTTTCATTACTTCAAATGTATACCCATTATAATTCGTCTAATTTGTTTACTTTTGTACTTACTCGTAGTAGTAAACTAGGTCAACAGTACAATGTTTACCTCATCAACACGCTCTTTTTGTAAGTGCCCTCTTTTTTTAAATGAAATCCATTGTACATTTTGTGGCTAAATAATTCATATTGGCAGCACAGATAAGCCCAGGAGCTTTTTAATTAAGCAGACATTCACAAACGTAAACCTGGTAAATAAATATAGGAGAGGAATAGAAAATAAATGTTTATTTCCCTGAGTGGTGCATTTGTGACCGTATCTTGGTACGCCTTGGTGGCTATCCCAGTTTCTGGTACTGTCCTATCTTCGCATTGTCTCAACATGGATGTCTGTAGAAGATAGAAGCTATAGAAACAGCCAGCTTGCCAAAACAATAGACACGTTTCATTCGCTGGTGTCACAGGAGACCATAAGATTTTAATTAACCAATTGTAATAGGTGTCGATCCGGAATTAACAACATCTGCCAAAAATGACAATAATAATTGCCATTCTAATGATGATAGTCATAAAGAGGGCGGGGGCAGGAAAACACAAAAGGGAAAAGCTTGCGTGTGTAATTATGTTGCTGTCTTCCACCAGATCTGTGTTTAATGGGAAATGGCATTCAAAGCCGTGTGTTTTGTGTGATAGCATTTTGCGTAGAGCTAATATTCTAATTATCTTTGATTGCCTTGATATGTGGCCTGATGGAGGATGTGTATCTGAATGAGGGGAGGGAAGCTCGATGACTGCCTCTTCAAATCACAATTTGACTGATAATGCCACCCAACAACAAACGCCCATGCTTTGGTGAGACGACGGCTGTATTTGTATTGTAGTGATTAGGATGGTATTCAACACAACTTCAATACCCATTGATGATGAAGGTAATGGCGTATTGATTGTTTAAGTGGTGGGAGGGGTTTAGTGGGAGCTGAACTCAACCAAACATTGAGTTTAATTGACACCTGGACATGAATTCTACACGAATCACAAATGCACTTGTAGCTATCATACTGCCCAGACCCCTAAAACAATGTCACTGTTTCATTGTCATGATCAATGCAATTAATCTCAGCGTTACAGAAAGTTATACTCAGATATATGTAAGAGCAAGATATCAAACTGATACTTCCTACGCTTTTCTAAGAACTGTTTTTCTAATAAGTTATTTTCTTAGGTTCCATAGGTAGATGGGCGAAGTTGTCAACTAGCCAGTAATTTCTGCCATACACTTTTGAACCCCTGCAAGCTAAGACACACACTTCCACAGTGTATTCCACTCTAACCGAACTGACTCACTGAGAGGACACATGTTTCGTTTGTTGTCAACAGCCAAAACTATTTTGTCACTCCTTAGTTGAGTCTCTGTGTTAGTGCTGCTGCCTGCCTATACGGCCGCAGATGCTAGGACGTCTCAATGTCTCAATGTGCTGTGTCATTATGCGAGTGAATTCCCCAGAAATTCTCCAATCAGTCTCTTGTTAGGCTGCGACACCAGGCCTGATGTGGCAGGTCCATTAGCCAGTAGAGTTAGCTGACAGGCTGCCTGGCCTTCTGGCTCCCAGGGGGTGGATGGAGAGCCAGGGAAAAGGGTCAGGGGAGGGGGTGTAAGGCTCCAGTAGACTGGCCCAGGCCTAACCTCTACTTCATCCTGGGTGACTCCCCTGTCATGTTCCCATTATCAAGCCTCAGTGCCTTGCCTGCCAGTCAGGGGCCTCAGAGGGATAGACCTCCAAGCCTGGCGGTTCTCCAGAGGTATCCCATCCCCAATGACCCTACCGTGTCCTAGGATGCCCTTACATTAACAACTGGATGCCCTTGCACCTCTCTGGAGAGAGTGATTAGAAAGGCATGGCTGGCCTACAGGGTCGAGAGTTGTATTTGCAGATTACCTGATACCAAGTACACAACACAAGTAGCTTTTGGTGATGGACTGCATGGATATACAAAGTTATCTTAGTGAGATTGGCTACTCTATATAGCGCCTATTCATGTAGGTTGCACATCCGTCACTCGGTTGTGCCATGCCATTGTTATGAAGGTTCTCAAGCAGCCCTCTATCGGTGACATCATAGTGGTGCCCTAAAGGGGTGATAAGCCAAGTCATTCTGGATGAAGGCTAACAACTGTTAGACTATACTACCTGTAAATAGGATGACATTGATAAAGTAGTAAAATTTTTAGTAGGAAACAACTTTTCTCACATGATCATGTCGTCAAATTTACTTTAGACAGATTGCAATGTTGTCATTAGCTAGCAAAGTTTGTCAAAAATAAACTAGCTTAAATCCGATGGCCTCCCCTCAATCTTAGGTAGCTAGCTAACTTTATACTGAACCTGAAGCCAATCTGATGACTAAAGGTTTTCCTACTAATTATTTGCCTCCTTTTGAATGTCATTGTATTTCCAAGCCACTGTAATGCACTTTAGACCAAATCTTCATCAGTGCCCAATGTGGATCTATTGAGTAGAATGCATCAGTCCAAAACAAATGCTCAAAACAATATTGTGCGTAACATGCAACCCATGAATAGAGTTTGGCCTGCCTCCATACAGATGACTCCTCCTACTCACTCCCTACTTCTAAAGTAACTTGTGACTCCCTTTCGGAGCCAGGCGGCTCCAATATGCACCTCATTACCCCCCCCCCCCCTCCAAATAGGCTCGGGTTTAGTGCTGGGTAATAGACAGAACACAGTCAGACTCATTTGTCATGGGCTCATGGGTTTGATGCAAAGCCCCTCAGCACTTGTTGCTGCAGCTCTAATCCTGCTGTAGAGACACAGACTTGTCTCGCTCTCTCTCTCTCTAACTCTCTCTCTCTTTAGCTCTCAGCCTTCCTACTCTCTCACCGTCATGCCTCATGATTTCACTTTCATTTGATGTTTTAATGAAATCCCGTACCCCACTCTCTGTTGAATCGGAACCATTGTCTGCAATTTATTCTATCAAATGCAAATGGTGAGGGAAAACCGCGATTGGAGGGTCTGTCTTCTTGAAGTGAGATGTTGTGGTTTACTGTTTGTTTCAGCACGACACCTCATCAGTTGAGAATTGGAGACATATGTTTGGTTTAACGGTTGGGATTGCGTCTCAGGAAACCGGCTATAAATAAATGGCACGTTGAATTGCAGTGTAATTTTAACATGTCATTATGCATTGTTACAACTCACTCCCGGAAATGACGATAAGCTATTACCTCTGCTGATGCACAGGTTTTTTGTAAAATGGGAAGTGGAAGTGGAAGTGTAATTAATGCTGGTGGGTGAGAGGGAATGGATGGACATTTATTCCACTGCAGACAGCAATATATTCACCATTTATTTTGCTTTATTACAAATAATAACCACTGGGCAGGCCCTAAACCACTGGGATGAGCTCATTGATGAAAAAGCCATGTGTATCATTAGCTGTAGCTGCTGAGATGAAAGACTGCTGTAAAAATGTAATTCAAATGAATTCCCAAACATTTCCTCACATACACTACATGGCCAAAAGTATGTGGACACCTGCTCATCGAACGTCTCATTCCAAAATCATGGGCATTAATATGGAGTTCGTCCCCCATTTGCTGCTATAACAGCCCACTCTTCTGGGAAGGCTTTCCACTAGATGTTGGAACATTGCTGCTGGGACTTCGTTCATCCATTCAGCCACAAGAGTATTAATGAGGTCGGGCACTAATGTGGGGCAATTAGGCATGGCTCGCAGAAAGCATTCTAATTCATCCCCAAAGGTATTGGATGTGCTTGAGGTCAGGGCTCTGTGCAGGCCAGTCAAGTTCTTCCACACCGATCTCGACAAACCATGTCTTTATGGACCTTGCTTTGTGCCTGGGGCAACAGGAAACAGGAAAGGGCCTTCCCGAAACTGTTGCCACAGAACCGTCTAGAATGTATGCTGTAGCGATAAGATTTCCCTTCACTGAAACTAAGGGGCCTAGTCTGAACCATGAAAATAGCTCCAGACCGTTATTTCTCCTCCACAAAACTTTACAGTTGGCACCATGAAATTGGGGCAGGTAGGGTTCTACTGGCATCCACCAAACCTAGATTTGTCTTTTGGACTGCCAGATGGTGAAGCGTGATTCATCACTCCAGTGAACGCATTTCCACTGCTGCAGAGTCCAATGGTAGAGAGCTTTTCATCACTCTAGCCAACGCTTGGTGCATGGTGATTTTAGGCTTGTGTATGGCTGCTCGGCCATGGAAAACCATTTCATGAGCTCCCGACTAACAGTTCTTCTGCTGACGTTGCTTCCAGAGGCAGTATTGAGAGTTGCAACCGAGGACAGACGATACTCGCTACACGCTTCAGCACACTGCGGACCCGTTCTGTGAGCTTGTGCGGCTAAGCCGTTATTGCTCCTAGACGTTTCCACTTCGCAATAACATCACTTACAGTTGACCGGGGAAGCTCTAGCAGGGAAGAAATTTGACGAACTGACTTGTTGGAAAGGTAGCATTCTATGACGGTGCTGATATGAAAGTCACTGAGCTCTTCAGTAAAGCCGTTCTACTGCCAATGTTTGTCTATGGAGATTGCATGGCTGTGTGCTCAATTTATTCATCTCTCAGCAACGGGTTGTGGCTGAAATTGCCAAGTCCACTAATTTGAAGGGATGTCCACATACTTATATATATATATATATACATATATGCTATTATTTTACAGCTGATATCGCCTAGGGAATACTAGCGTTTTCTGCTTCCTACCTTGGCTCCGTTTTAGCCCAGTGCTCCTCCACTATCTGTGGCTATCCGTCCTCGTATCCTGACAACGCTGTGGTATCAGTTTTTCCACCATCCACATATGGCTCCAGGGCTGTCATCTCCCGTCATGTGATTTCACATGCACTGAGGTACTATTAGCCGGATCCATTGACTGTATTTGCACGCTTTAAACCTATGAATATATTCAGTATGAAAAAAAGTATACTAATTGCTACCGTGTTACTAATTGATTGTGTATGATGTTGTCAACATCAGACTTGACTACTAAAGACAGGATTTGGCCTTCAACCATCTTAGTGTGCCTTTGGATGCAGTTATGAAAGAGCAGAGAGACAACAGAGCCCAAGCCAAGCCAAGTCAAGCCACTCCTGTGTTCATTAGCGCATGTTGTGGAACTATCAGATATAACTAGCTACAACAGACACCGCTCTCTGACATTTAGAGTCAAGGAATCACAAGAGCTCTATTCATGACTTTTCTAACAGCATCTTTCACATCGTTGAACCCTGCTGAACGCCACCCAGGTTACAATACGTTCAGAGCTCCGGCTTGGAAGCAAGAGATGACAACAACAAAAAAAGAAGTAGGATCAAAATGTAGCTTCTAATTCAAATGAATCCTTGACAGCCAGGAACACTAACAGTTACAAATGGCAATCTGGTGGTAATCAACAGGGGTTTCTTCCATTAATTGACAAAATGAGGCTCATAAATCACACAGAGGGGGGAAGGTGGCGGCAGGAGACGGTCCCCGCCACCATATCCTGTCAGAGTGTGCCACCGCGGGGGGAGGCAGCGTGATGGTGCGTCTCGAGGACAGAGACATGGAGAGAGGGAACACTTTTTCCTCCCCCTCTCCCCCAGCCCCCCTCCAGCTCTCAATAGTGCTCTCTCTGACTCACTCTGACAGCCTTTGTTTTCTTGCCTGCTCATTTCAAATGGTATAGGTTGTCTTTCCACTGTCAGTCAACTCTTGAGACAGAATTGTCAGTACCGACGCGGTATATCATGTGATGGGAAAAAATATGATAATTTTACACAGTGACACGTGTTGTGCAGAGGTACCATTGGCCTCATTTGTGATGTCTAGACAGTGTTGATTGGATGTTATACATTTTAATAGGTATTGCTTATAACATCACAACATCATTTAAATTTCTGTACGGTCTGTTGTCTTATTTGTTGTCACAAACCGCAAACACCTGGCACAGTATTGAATATGATCACCCCAGAGTAGAGAGACACATCTTAACTTTCAGCTCACCGTTCCAGAGGGATTCATCACATATCGGAATCAATCAGTTAGCAAGATAACTTTAATAAATACTCCGCTAATAGGCCTTGCTCTTGATTGCCTGATTGATTACAAAAGTGAAACTTGAATATTAAAAATGAGGAGTATTGAGTCAGTTGCACCGTGCCCATTTCAAACCTATTGTTCATCATGAACTGTGTAATACAAAGTTATTTTAGAAAACTTAGGAAGGTTAGTTAGTTGACTCATTGGCCCTGCATTGTGACATTTCCCTACCCCTTTGGTTCGGAGGCCTTTCTCTTGTGAACACTTTGACTTTAAGGATGGTGATTGAACTGAACTGGCCAAACAAACAGGAGCAGGAGGGCACCTTATGGTGTGTCGCTCTGAACTGCTTCCCGGGTCTATAAATACCCTGCTGCGGCAGGGTAGCCTAGTGGTTAGAGTGTTGGACTAGTAACGGAAAGGTTGCAAGTTCATATCCCCGAGCTGACAAGGTACAAATCTGTCATTCTGCCCCTGAACAGGCACGTAACCCACTGTTCCTAGGCCGTCATTGAAAATAAGAGTTTGTTCTCAACTGACTTGCCTCGTTAAATAAAAATAATAATTGACTGCTTCATCAATAGTCTGCGATCATTGCAACTGATCCTGTTCCCCCATGTCGCTCGATTGATTTACTTCAATCACAGTAACTGCTCGCCTCAAATTAGTTATTGCTTGATATTGCATTCTACACAGGCGTCAACACGGCTGGTCTTGTAGTTACTTCTTGCACAGTCTCAAGCGGGGAAGACTGACTTGCATGGGTGGTGGTCATTTTCTCTCCTTCAACAGTGTAATCACAGCTACAATCAGATCCACATTGACTGTAATAGTGGTTGTCTTCTCATGTTGTGTTGTTTTAGCTCGCCTTTATTCATCCAGGTAATGCTTTGAGAATGAAACCGCTGTTATAACAGAAACCTGGTGTCAGATTCACAGCATTGAAATACAGTATAATAGTGATCTACAAGTCGAAAGCTATAGTCTTCCGGGCTGAATTGAATTGATGATTAACCCTCAATTAAAGGCAGCGGTGAAGCATCGTGACCTCCAGATGGGCTCGTGGTGCTATGTTGATTCAGGATCATCCATAAACATGATTATAAGAGATGAGTAGAGTTTGGCTTCGGCCGTGGAGACGGAGCTGGCGCCAGAACGAATCAGTTGGACGTGCATTTGATTTGCATATAGAGGGGAAGGTAAAACAATCGCGGGACCTCACGTGCACACGCTTGAGCCTGCACATATTTTTGGAATGGTTGTTATAGTAAAGACCATAGGTGGCATGTGAGTTTCAAATTTGGGGAAGCTTACAATTTATCCTATCTATTTCTACTGATCTAAGTGCCAGCTATGCTTATTTTGTGCTTTTTTTGTGGAACAGTTTGATTTCAGTAAAGACATTTTCATTTCTTTACAATCATTGTCACGTGGTTACTCGTAAAAATCTGAATAAAAATCTGTCAGTTAAAATAAAATGTATGCGAGAGCACCAGCCTTTGGCATATACTGTAGAGGAATTGATAAGCCGTGATCCATTGGTGGCTAAAGAAATGAGCACATGGAACACAGAGAGCCTATAGGCCAATGCAGCAATAGGCCTATAACTTCCATCGTCACCTCAGTAAAATACATAGGCCAAAAGCCGTCAAATTAAAACTTGAAAATATTCTGATGAAAATGAATGTTATTTCAATCACAGTCATCTCTCTACTCCGCTTGTCTGACTTATTTTCTATCAGTATTGACTTGAGCTATAGCTAGTGAAGAGAAACATTGTATCAAATCAATCAACTTGGGTCCACCCCTGAAGCTGTTGCTAGCGAACTTGCAACATTGTATCAACATTGTATTCCCGGGGAGAGCTGTTTTTTTATGATGTTTCCACTGGATATATGTGACGACTGCCTTGATCCAGTCTTCTGTAGCAAAGTTTGAATTTTTTTTTTTTACATTGGATAAAAGCAGAGACACAGGGCTACAAATGGTATATCTTACACTGCATTTGAGGAGCAATGGGAAAGTAATTCTGCTTTGAAAGTTGATCAACTTTTGAGAAAATGGACATGGAATGTTTTGGTTCCTTCTGGAGAGCTCTTCTTTTCCTACACCCATTAAATATTGTTCACACCCTCTTAAGCTTTAGCCCCACCCATTTCTTTAAAGTTTGATCCATGCACTCTGGCTAACGTTGGCTAGCTTGCTAGCAGCGTTGGAAAAAGTACTCAATTGTCATTCATGAGTAAAAGTGAAAGTCCTACAATAAAATCCTACTTGGATTTTAAAAGTGTAAATCATTTACAATTCCTTATATTAAGCAAACCAGACAGAACCATTTTCTTATTTTTTTAAGCAACACTTATGCAGTTCTACAACACTATATACACTACCATTCAAAAGTTTGGGGTCACTTATAAATGTCCTTGTTATAGAAAGAAAAGCACATTTTTGGTCTATTAAAATAACATAAAATTGATCAGAAATACAGTGTAGACATTGTTAATGTTGTAAATGACTATTGTAGCTGGAAACAACATATTTCTTTATGGAATATCTACACACTCCTGTCTTCCAATGGCACATTCTGTTAGCTAATCCAAGTTGATCATTTTAAAAGGCTAACTGATCATCCGAAAAACCTTTTGCAATTATGTTAGCACAGCTGAAAACGGTTGTTCTGATTTAAGAAGCAATAAAACTGTCCTTCTTTATACTAGTTGTTTATCTGGAGCATCTGCATTTGTGGGTTCCATTACAGGCCCAAAATGGCCAGAAACAAAGACCTTTCTTCTGAAACCTGTCAGTCTATTCTTGTTCTGAGAAATGAAGGCTATTCCATCCGAGAAATTGCCAATAAACTGAAGATCTCGTACAATGCTGTGTACTACTCCCTTCATAGAACAGCGCAAACTGGCTCTAACCAGAATAGAAAGAGGAGTTTGAGGCCCGGGAGCACAACTGAGCAAGAGGGCAAGTACATTAGATTGTCTAGTTTGAGAAACAGATGCCTCACAAGACCTCAACTGGCAGCTTCATTAAATAATACCCGCAAAACACCTGTCTCAACATCAACAATGAAGAGGTGACTCCGGGAAACTGAGGACTTATGAGGATTTTTAAGGTGTCTGACACTGTTGTGCACTTGGGCCTCCCAGTCCTCTTTCTATTCTGGTTAGAGCCAGTTTGCGTGGTTCAAATGGTTCTCATGTGAAGTAGTGACCCATGACACACGCCTAGTTTCCTGAAACGAGTTACATATGGGATCATCAGATTATTATATTTTTCACACCGAGGCTATCAAGGCTGGGAGAGTGTTGGAAATGTTTTTCAAATAGACTACTGTGAAGAACTATTATCGTTCACAATTGATGTTGAAAAAACTGACTTTGTTGACTTACTGTTTCAAGAAGAAAAATTATTGAGATGCTCAGCTGATTAATGGTGGACGTGGTGAGTTAAGACAATAGAAATCCAATGGTGTAAAGTACTTTAGTAAAAAATACTTTAAAGTACTGCCAAAGTAGTTTTTTGGGGTACCCATACTCTTCTTTACTATTTATATTTTTGCCAACTTTTACTTTTACTTCACTACATTCCTAAAGAAAATAATATAAATTTTACTCCGTACATTTTCCTTGACACCCAAAAGTACTCGTTACATTTTGACAGGAAAATGGTCCAACTCCCTTACCAAGAGAACATTGCTGGTCGTCCCTACTGCCTCTGATCTGAAGGACTCACTAAACACAAATGCTTCGTTAATACGCTGAGTTTTGGAGTGTGACCCTGGCTATCCGTCAATATTAATTTTTAAAAACATTGTGCCGTCTGGTTTGCTTAATATAAGGAATTTGAAATGGTTTATGTTTGTACGTTCACTTTTGATACATTTTAGCAATTCCATTTACTTTTGGTCCTTAAGTATATTTACTGGGTGACTTTCACTTTTAAGGTATCTTTACTTTTACTCAAGTATGACAATTGAGTACTTTTTCCACCACTGTATATCCCCAAATGGGTATTTTCCTACATTTGCGCGCAGCAGGCTAGGTACTTCTATGTATTCTAAGGCGCGCACGCTCCCTCAACATTATCAGGACAGAGAAACGATTCAAGTGTTCATTGCAGTGTTCATTACAAAGAGCACTACAAAGGATAAACAATGAAGAAATTGACTAAATTCGTAAGTTATGATTAAGAAATCAACCAAAACCTGGTTTTCACAATTGTATTAGGTTGTGTACACTGCAAAGAGAACGTGAACAGTAAATTACTGTAATTAATAACTGCATTATTAGAAATTAATGATTCATGGGATTAATGATACATTTACTAGGCCTACTGGTGAAATAGTTTTGATGTCTTCACTCTTGTTCTACAATGTATAAAATAGTAAAAAATAAATAAAAAACCCTTGAATGAGTAGGTGTATGTAATGGAGAACTGATCAAAATAAACAATCAAGAGGAAAACAATTCACACAATGAATGTGTAAGAATTGGCAGCAGACAGCTGAGTGCATTCTGGAGCGCACCCCAAACTGTTGCCACAGAATCATCTAGAATGTCATTGTATGATATATCATTAAGATTTCCCTTCACTGGAACTAAGGGGCCTAGCCCAAACCATAAAAAACAGCCCCAGACCATTATTCCTCCTCCACCAAACTTTACACGTGGCACTATGCATTTTGGCTGGCAGCGTTCTCCTGGCATTTGTCAAACCCAGATTTGTCAGTGCTCCAGAGTCCAATGGCAGCGAGCTTCACAAACCTCCAGCCGACGCTTGGCATTGCGCATGGTGATCTTAAGGCTGCTCGGCCATGGAAACCCATTTCATGAAGCTCCCGACGAACAGTTATTGTACTGATGTTGCTTTGAGAGGCAGTTTGGAACTCGATAGTGAGTGTTGCAACAGAGGACAGGCCATTTTTACGCATTACATGCTTCAGCAATCGCCGGGCCCGTTCTGTGAGCTTGTGTGGCCTACCACTTCCCGGCTGAGCTGGTGTTGCTCCTAGACGTTTTCACTTCACAATAATAGGATATTTCTGTCGGCGCGCATCTATGTCAAATAAATTATCATTATTTGAACATTTGATTTGGATGGGCAAGGAGGTACGTTAGGGCAGGCCAGTTCCCCTGAGGGCTGTCTATAACGCCGAGCCAGTGTTGAGATGGCCGCGAGCTCCAGGAGCGGCGGCTGCAGCTCGCAGCAACAGCACACCTGTCCTTAGCCGACAGGACGTAAGCCCTGTCATTTGACAGGAACAGGGAATGTGTGAGACTTGGCCAACACTGACATTGAATTGACTTTCTGGTGATGGAGAATTGATCCCCCTGGCTTCTGCTTCCCTCTTCCTTCCTGGTGTGTAGGAGCATTGCTGGGAACCTCAGGTTTTTTGGTGAAATGTTTATGTCCAGGTATTGTGAGAGAAAGAGAGGAGTATGTACAAACAGAGCAGATGTGTGAGAAATAAAATTTGTTTAAGTTAGTTTTAATTAGTTTAAATTTGTTTTTGTCTACCACCTTCTACCACACGATTAGTGTTTCCTTTTATTATATCTCTCTCTTTCTCTCTCTCTCTTTCTCTCTCTCTCTCTCTCTCTCTCTCTCTCTCTCTCTCTCTCTCTCTCTCTCTTTCTCTCTTTTCTCTCTCTCTCTCTCTCTCTCTCTCTCTCTCTCTCTCTCTCTCTCTCTCTCTCCACCTCCCTTCTTTCATTCTCTTTAACTCACACACCTAATTTCTCACACATCTATGGTGCTACGTTCCTCCCTCCAACAGGCCTGTCAACGAGCGCCAGCGATCTTAGAAGACCGGGTTCAAATCCGATTCCCTTCAAAACATTGTTCGCTTACTCACACTTCCGCTTTAATTAGCAGTCAACAAGGCGGTTGACAGAGAGGGCACGCCGGCCGGCTGCGGCCTGATGTCACATGCCACAGAGCAGACACAGGTGCGAAATGCATCACATTCAGGCTTGCGACTGCGAGGCAGGGACACGTGTGTGACCAAAGAGATGTGGCGGCTCTCACTGTCACTCCAGTGCTTGATGCTCCAGCAAAGTGCCTTTACACACAGCAGCATTCAATAAAGCCACATTCTGGGCATTCGTACCACCATGCAGGTTGTTGTTAGTGCAGTCCCCGGGGACTCTGCAGATGGTGTGTGGTTGTGATATTTTGTCATTTGTGGGCACATGCTATGTCATTATTTTGGGGATTCAGGTTTGGGGTGGTAAAGGATGCCTCCGGATTGAGCGACATATGTCCTAGACTGTGTTCCAAATGTCACCTTATTCCCCCAAAATATATATAGATTATGAATGTTTTTTTCTTTGTATTATCTTTCACCAGATCTAATGTGTTACAATCTCCTACCTTCATTTTATATTTCCAAAGTGTTTCCTTTCAAATAGTATCCAGAATATGCATATCCTTGCTTCAGGTCCTGAGCTACAGGCAGTTAGATTTGGGTATGTCATTTTAGGCGAAAATTGTAAAAAAGGGTCCGATCCTTAATTAAGGCTATACCTCCACTAGTGCAGGTAGTTCTGATTTTAGCCCCTGATTGTGTCATGCTGCACCTAGCTGAGAGCGGTAAACAACTGGGAGTGTGTGTTTCCCCATTGCATTAGAAAGCAGATGCTAAACCTAAATTCCAAAGTAGGCTCACTCTCAGAAAGGGCACAGGAGTGAAAATTAGGGAACGCTCCCGCAAATCATCAGCCATCTGTTATCCGTTTCTCCCATATCTCAGGCATTTCAGAGAACCGGGTGGTGGGTGTTAGTGCGGGTGTGCACAATAGCCTAGAGTCAGTGTAGAATGATAGCCAGGAACAAGGCATTTTCCAATAGAGTGATTAAAATGATTGAGGACCGTGTCGATCTAATTCATTTCAGAGCAAGGTGATGAGAGACAGTGTAGTGTGTGTGTGTGTGTGTGGGGGGGGGGGGGGGGCAACAGATCTGGAGCAGGCTGTGAAATGGTGATGCCCACAAGCGATGCCCACAGGACGGGCTCGTCTTTTGAGTTGATTCTAAACCGTCAGCAAAAAAAAGAAATTCCCTTCTAGATGTTAATTTGACATTCTTCAACAATGGGAAACTGTAAATAGTTGTGTGTGTTTTTCTCTTTTCCCTATTTTCTCCTTTTTATTTATTTATTTTTACCTGGAAACCATTACCCCTATATTACCGCTATAGTCTATGGGAGTTTCTTTGGCAACGTAGTGTGTGAAAAGTCTGGACTTGAATCATTTTAATTGTCTCATCTGTCAAATGAGTTATGTTTAATTACACTTCTGTGAGGAGAGGAGAGTGGGCGGCAGTGTGTGGAATGATGCATGGGCTGACAGGTGTCGTGGGTGTCTGCGTCGTCTTGCTTCTGAGCTCCTCCATTAGTTTTTTACCCTCTCTCTTTTTTTGTTATCTTCTGTGTCGCTTCTGATAAGAAATGGCTGCTCCACTTTCAGGCGGGTTCAGCTTCGATCAAATCAGACAGCGTCGTACGTGGACTTTGTTTTGGGGGATACGATACACTTTTGTTTTAGAGCCTCTTCCTTCTTCCCGCAAGTGTCTTTTTAGTGTAACTCTGTCTCAAAGAGTCTAGCTCAAAGTTTCAACAGCACAACATCAAGCCGCAGTTGGAGATAGTGTTGTGATTTCAGACCCATCACCTCCTGTAGTGACATACGTATCCCATAGGCCTACTATAGAATGTATCTAATAATGTTACCCTCTAATCTTTTGTCCACAGAAACCACTGACAAAGCAGATTAAGACTATTGAGTGTATGTGTGTGCGAGTGCGTGTTTAAAATGGATATGTGTGGCCGGCCGATTTTCTAACGTGTTGATTTGACTGACGGGTCATGTTCCATTCCTCCTCATTGTCTTTTAGCCAATCAGCAGAACTAAATTCCCAAATTCCAAACGTGCTTGTAACCAGAGAAAAACTCATCCCACTTCCTCTGGGACCACCATCTTGGATCTTCATTGATCCCCTCGCATGCCAGACAGAATTAACCTCAAAAACTGATATATAATTATAAAAAATAATTGTTTTAGCATCTTCATTTTGTTTGTTTCAGCATTTCCACGCCTTTTGTCTCTCCCCAAAATCCCTGTCTGGGTTTTGTAATTAAATCCCATCACTGGTGACTGTTTAAAGACCATGATCTATTATAAATGATCCTATATGGACTAAATAGTTAATGATGTGTCTTGGACAGATTGGTTCATACCATCACACGTCATTGTCCAATGCTAAGCACTTTGTAGTAGTGAACATACAATTACATATAGAACATACTGTAGTAGTTTTGTAGGATATTTGGTAGTAGTGAATTCAATTGCACCTGTCTTTGTACAGCATGTGTCATGCTATAGAATCAACCCCATTAGGACCTATCCTTCACTAAACACCCAACATGCTCCTCTGTCAGAGCCTATTTAACTGGGAAGTTGTTTTTTTTTCTCTTCTTCCCCCCCCACTCCTCCATGTTCTTTAATTTCACTTTAGCCATTATATGTGAATTACCCCCGCGGAAGTACATATTTAGCATCTGTTCCTACCTTGTTTGTTATTATCCCACGTTGGGTGAAGGAATGGCCTGCTGTGCCAGGTCCACAGGTCTGCAATCCAGTGGTTACCAGCTGGGTCTCCTGCAACACTCGCTATTAATGGCTTTTAGAGTGGTGGGTTAAGGTGTCCTTGATGTGTATTGGGCTTTTATGTGGCGTGTTTGTCAGTGGTGTGCGTGTGGTGGTGGTGGTGGTGGTGGTGGTGGGTGGGGGCGGTGGTAAGGGGTGAGGCTAGCGTGTGTGTGTGCATGTATGGGAGGTAGGAAGCTAGAGGGTGCTCAGGGTTGGTGAAAACATTGCGGATAAGATTGTAACACGGGACAGATTGTGATTAATAAGAGAGCCAGGAGGATTTAGCTCCTAATAGATCTCCAGAGAGATACGCTTAATCCCTGAACAATATCTGCTTATCCTATTACAAGTAAACTGCATCTACAACACTATTTTCGTAGAAATGGGGGATGTATATACACTTGTAAGCTTGTCAGTTGTTATTGGTCACAAGAGACAATGTCAAAACCCTCAATATCTCAAGTTAATTACACTCATTAATATGGCTTTAAGATTAAGGTTTACTCTGACTTTTCTATACAGCGGCCTTGAACCTTTATGCAATTCATTTGTACTTCATTATTACATTTGTACTTCATTATTGTCTTTATTGTAGGTTATAATGAGCTCAATTAAACTGCAGGGAACACAACCGTTTCTGCCGTTAACAATTTGTGTTCTTTGAAGGTAGATTTACCATATGTGACAATAAAAGGCAGCGAACTAAAGGCGATATGTAATCTATTCGCTGGGCGCATTTGTCGTTCAGGGAGATCACAAGCGGAAGCTTGTCGGTGGCAAATGAAAGTCAGACTCTCCTTTTCAAGGTGCGCCGGTGAGATTAGCGTTAATACTCCTCTCTGTCTCTCAGTCCTCTTTCACGGAGATGGAGCGATCTGCAAAGATGAGCAAGGCTCCCCCATTCTCTCTTTCGCTCTCTATCTCTGTCTCTGTCTCTGTCTCACGCCATTTGGCTAAGCCCTGAAGGGGGTTGTTAACTCTTTTACTGATTTCAGTCAGGAAGTGAGTGACTGAGTTGGTGTTCTCCATACATTGACCCTTCTGTTGATGTACCACCCCACCAATTCACTCTGCTGCTCAAAGAGTTTCCAGCACACTTTACCACAGTTATTCTCCTCAGTTATTCTCTGCTCCTCTGGCTGATGATAGGGAAATATATATATTTTTTATTGGCCAATAGAAATATATTTACTTGCTTAATATATGCTGGTATTTCTGTGCAACACTTTTTATTATTGTATCCAGAATTTGAATTTATGGCTTTAAGATGCTTGATTGGGCCGAATTATTTAAGTATTGCCTTCAATATGGTTTTTAATTGTCGGATGCACCATGAATAAATTACTGAATTATGTTATCCATGTTAATTCCTTAATTGAAAATTCTATGATGTCATCAAATATGATAGGTAATTGTATTCTATGAAATGTCATGTGCTTGAATATTTCAGCTGCCATTTGTGTGGTCTTCAACGACGTGTTGGTTGTCCCCTCTTGCCCTTGCAGTACACGGATTTGTGTGGAGACTAGTCAATCGCGTCGAGGAAGTATGTTGGATGGGTCAGATTGCCTGGCGGTTATGTCAGGTCACTAATGAACAAACTATTGATATTGTCAGAAGCTGCAGGGTTCTATACTATCTCTGTGTGGCTCAGCTCAGTGTAGAGCACGTTTACACTTCAGCAATGGCTACATAAACAGGTTATTTTAGGTTAAACCAACAAACACGAGGTGGGAGGTCTCGGCGTGTTGCTTCGTCTCAGTGATGCTCCGTGTGAAAACTACACGCTGTGATGATCACACTCACGAGTTACTCAGCCTATGAATATTTGATAGAGCTATAATTCCTACAGTGTGTAATATTGTACTACTATTGTTCTTTTGATGTCTGCTTTTCAATGGAAACAGAGTTTATTTGAATTGTCCTCAGTGGAAGGTGGGTTTTCAATGAATCCCATTATTCCTTTTATTTTTCCATGGCGTTCCCTGTGTTGATTTATTTATGTCCAGGAAAGTTGCTCGATAGATCCCTCACGTGTTCACAGATCACTATCACAGAGGAAGACAAAAATGTCACTGTCAATTGAGTGGCTATTGAGAGATGGCAAACAAATCTGCCTTTTCCTCTTTTTCCCCTCCCTATCTGTAACGTCGTTCGTCTGTTGTATGAAGAGAGTCAGACCGAAATGCAGCGTGTAGGTTACTCATGAACTTTAATGAAAATAATCGCGGTACATGAAATAACTGTATATGAAAACAACAAACGAAACGTGAAACCTATTACAGCCTATCTGGTGACTACAACACTAAGACAGGAACAAACACCCACAAAATACAACACGAAAGTCAGGCTGTCTAAATACGGTTCTCAATCAGAGACAACGACAAGCACCTGACTGATTGAGAATCGCCCCAGGCAGCCAAGCCTAACTAGACACACCCCTAATCATACACAATCCCAATTACTACAAACCCCAATACGAAACACAACATATAAACCCATGTCACACCCTGGCTTACCCAAACATATACCAAAAACACAAAATATAATGACCAAGGTGTGACAGAACCCCCCCCCCCCTAAGGTGCGGACTCCGGGACGCACCTCAAGAGCATAGGGAGGGTCCGGGTGGGCGTCTGTCCATGGTGGCGGTTCTGGCTCGGGACGTGGACCCCACTCCATAAATGTCCTAATTCCTCCCCTTCGCGTCCTGGGATAATCCACCTTCTCCGCCGACCATGGCCTAATAGTCCTCACCCTGATCCCCACATAACTGAGGGGCAGCTCGGGAACGAGGGGCAGCTCGGGACCGAGGGGCAGCTCGGGACAGAGAGGCAGCTCAGGACAGAGGGGCAGCTCGGGACAGAGGGGCAGCCCGGGACAGCGGGGCAGCTCGGGACAGAGGGGCATCTCAGGACAGAGGGGCAGCCCGAGACAGAGGGGCAGCTCGGGACAGAGGAGCAGCTCGGGACAGAGGGGCAGCTCAGGACAGAGGGGCAGCTCGGGACAGAGGGGCAGCTCAGGACCGAGGGGCATCTCAGGACAGAGGGGAAGCACGGTACTGAGAGGCAGCCCAGTACTGAGAGGAAGCCCAGAACTGAGAGGAAGCTCAGGCAGGTAGTAGGCTCCGGTAAATCCTGGCTGGCTGGTGGAACTGGATGATTCAGGTTGTCTGGCCGATCTGGCGGATCTTGGCAGACTGGCACTTCTGGCGGATCCTGGCAGACTGGCACTTCTGGTGGATCCTGGCAGACTGGCGACGCTGGGCCGACTGGCGGCGCTGGGCAGACTGGCGGTGCTGGGCAGACTGGCGGCGCTGGGCCTACTGGGAGCACTGGCGGCGCTGGGCAGACTGGGAGTACTGGCGGAGCTGGGCAGACTGGGAGCACTGGCGGAGCTGGGCAGACGGGGAGCACTGGCGGAGCTGGGCAGACTGGGAGCACTGGCCGAGCTGGGCAGACTGGGAGCACTGGCCGCGCTGGGCAGACTGGGAGCACTGGCGGAGCTGGGCAGACTGGGAGCACTGGCGGCGCTGGACAGACAGGAGACCCCGGCAGCGCAGGAGAGGAGAAAGGCTCTGGCTGCGCTAAACAGGCGGGAGACTCCGGCAGCGCAGGATAGGAGAAAAGCTCTGGCTGCGCTAAACAGGCAAGGCGCACCGGACGCGCTGGGCCGACTGGGAGCACTGGCCTCGCTGGGCCGACTGGAGACTCGGGCAGCGCAGGAGAGGAGAAAGGCTCTGGCTGTGCTAAACAGGCGGGAGACTCCAACAGCACAGGAGAGGAGAAAAGCGCTGGCTGCGCTGAACAGGCGAGAGACTCCAACAGCGCAGGAGAGGAGAAAGGCTCTGGCTGTGCTAAACAGGCGGGAGACTCCGGCAGCGCAGGAGAGGAGAAAAGCGCTGGCTGCGCTGAACAGGTGAGGCGCACTGGAGGCCTGGTGCGTGGTGCTGGAACTGGTGGTACTGGCGCGAGGACACGCACAGGAAGCCTGGTGCGGGGAGCTGCTACCGGAGAACTGGTGTGTAGAGGTGGCTCTGGATAGACCGGACCGTGCAGGCGCACTGGAGCTCTTGAGCACCGAGCCTGCCCAAGCTTACCTGGCTCGATGCCCACTCTAGCCCGGCCAATAGGAAGAGCTGGTATGTGCCGCACCGGGCTATGCTCCCGCACTGAAAACACTGTGCGCTCTATAGCATAACACGGTGCCTGCCCGGTCTCTCTAGCCCAACGGTGTGCACAGGGAGTATGCGCAGGTCTCCTACCTGGCATAACTATTCTCCCTTCTAGCTCCCCCCCAATAATTTGCTGCTTTTCCGGTTTCCTTGCCAACCGTGCTCCCTCGTATCGTCGGCTCCTATCTCCCGCTGCCTCTGCTCTCCTTAGTGCCTCCACCTGTTCCCATGGGAGGCGATCTCTTCCGGCCAATATCTCCTCCCAAGTATAACAACCTTTACCATCCAACACGTCTTCCCATGTCCATTCTCCAAATAATTCATCCTCCCTTTGCTGCTCCAGCTGTCCCTGCCTGTTTAAACCAGCGCCTCTCCGTTTTTCCGGCGTGTCTTTTTCTTTGACTCCATACGTCTATAGCCCTCTTCGCATTGCTGTAGGGAATCCCAGGCGGGCTCCTGCACTCGCTCTGGGTCGGCCGCCCACCTGTCGATTTCTTCCCACGTAGTATACTCCATGCTTCTGCTGTCCATAACGTCTTCTTTTAGCTCCTGCCAGTTCACACGCTGCTCGGTCTGTGAGTGGTGGGTGTTTCTGTAACGTCGTTCGTCTGTTGTATGAAGAGAGTCAGACCGAAATTCAGCGTGTAGGTTACTCATGAACTTTAATTAAAATAATCGCGGTACATGAAATAACTGTATTTGACAACAACAAACGAAATGAGAAACCTATTACAGCCTATCTGGTGACTACAACACTAAGACAGGAACAAACACCCACAAAATACAACGCGAAAGTCAGGCTGTCTAAATACGGTTCTCAATCAGAGACAACGACAAGCACCTGACTCTGATTGAGAATCGCCCCAGGCAGCCAATCCTAACTAGACACACCCCTAATCAACACAATCCCAATTACTACAAACCCCAAATACGAAACACAACATAATAAACCCATGTCACACCCTGGCTTACCCAAACATATACCAAAAACACAAAATATAATGACCAAGGCGTGACACTATCATAAATGCCATTGATAGTGTAAATGAGTGTTTTGGCATTCTACCCAGGCTTGAAAGGTACATAGCACTCCAAAAGCTGGGTCTTGGCTTGTCTTCCTACCAAGCTGAAGACACCGCTGGGCAGTGGCGCACGAGGAGCCTTATTTCGTCTCCCGACTCTGGAAATCCGCCCAGGGATGAAGCACGTGATTAGGCTAGCCCAGTGCTAACACTACCTTTGGAATTGCCTTGAAGGAAGGAAAAAAAATAATTAAAAAAATAATAATATATATATATATGTGTCATCTTGTCTGCTATCTTTAAAAAATGTACATTAAAAATGTAGAAATCAATTGATCCGCCATCATTAACACAATGGAAAAATCGAAAGATGTATTATTTCAATATTGATAGTGTTTTCGGGCTATGTGGCCAAGTGATGCGGGCGCAGGAGATGTAGCTGATGTTTGTGTGATGTTGTTTATAAAATATAAAAGAAAATCTTACAAAAAAGTAAAAAATAATATTCTAATAATATGCTTTTCATTTATAGCATCAAATGAGGGAGAGAAAAAAAGGAGGGATATCAGATGCAAGCAGTAAAGGGAGCCTACTCAACACTTCCTGCAGATACACAACTAGCCGTGTGAGACTGTTATACGCCAACGAACAGGAAGCAGTATGTTCAGCTATGTTTATTTATCTAGTAGTTAGAAGACAGTCTATCAATATTACAGTACAAGAGCATGAATGCAATTGACCATGTATTCCAGGCCTTGCGATACATCACACTTATTTGCCTATTCTAGACGTTCCAGTTGATTCAAAGTCGGTCCAGATGATTCAAATAATCAAAGCTTGATGATGATTTGGTTATTTGAATCAGCTGTGTAGTGCTAGGGCTAAAAACAAAAGGGAGGGCCCCGGGACAACATGTAGTACTGTATAGCTTTTCTGATATGTTTGCTGTTTTCCATTGACAGTCAAAACCACACTTTTCATTTATGCTTGTTTCATTACCAGCGACTAGGCTTTGTTAAACAAGTCACGCTGCAGCACATTTGAGGCACAATTGTTCTCCACTGCTTGTTATTACTGTAGCATCAAAGTGACGCTTGATAAATACATTTGCATCTTAATGGTTGATATAGATTGTGTCACTGCTCGATATTCTGCCGTTAGCCCACATATAAGATAAAAATGAAGATAAAAAGGAGAAAACACACACGTGCCAACTACACCCATTCATCTTATATTACCTGGCCAATGTTTTTATTGTACCCCATGCATTGCAATTGACTCCCAGAATGCATATAGTCATTCAATGAGTCTCTTCATTTGGGAAGCAGAAGCAGGGTGTCCTTTGGGCTCTCCTAGGCTCAGGGTTGTCGATGGAGAATAAGAAATGGTCATTAAAAAAACAAGTGAGTTACTGTGGCCTCACCAGCGAACAGTGGCAGTTAATGTTAATGACGAGAGCTGTTGATGGCAAGAGATGCGGCATGACGAGAGCAAGAGAGGCAGCAATCAAGATCAGATGAAATGGAAGCTCTTTGAAAGACATTTTGTTTTATTCCCCCATATCAAATTGTTCTGCCCTGCCACCTGCCGAGGGTGATGGCACACATTTAGGCTAGCATACCTATGTGGATATGAAACCCAACTCCATGCAAATTAACCCAAGAGAGGCAGACAAATTGCCACACTCCATCCCAAGCATATAGAGTACTTCTAGGCTGTAAATGTAACCAATAATTTATGCTTTTCTAGAATTCTTACAAGACCTTATCACAGTGAATATCTACCTTGCTTTCACTATCTCTATATTCCATCTGCTCTCAATGACTCAGACGCATACTATTGAGTGCATGTTTTGTTTGCATAGGTGTTTGGCGTTCAAGTTCCCCTCATTGAGCTATAGCGTTAGCATTTTCAATCTTTTACGAGAGCTTGAAGCGGCTCTCAGAATGTGAACTCAGACAAATAGCTCTGTGAGAGCTCTTTTCTTGAGTTGTAAGACAAGCCGTGTCACCTCTGTTTACCCAGCTTTTCACCCACTGCATACTCGTCGTTCTTCTTTCGTCTCTCCTTGAGATGTGTTGATATTTGTATGGATTTCTCTCACTTTCCACCACCCCAAATCAAAACACGGGGCTTCAAAACGTGTCATGGAATTGTTGAATTTTAGCACCGTGGAGATGATTCCAGGTGAGAGAGAGATGGTTTCTCTTTTCAGAGAAGACTGCTTGACTGTAATGATAGAGTACAGACATCTCCACTCACTATGGAGCCTCAGCAGTCTGATTAGGCATCCTTGGCAAAATTATTTATATGACACCCAGGTCTCTATTTTCGGCTGGTGATAAAGAGGCGCAAGTATCAAACGCACGTTAGTTTTCAATTTCGTCATGTAAAAACAGGGGCACTGGCATTTTCCACCCCTTATGCCAGGTTCAGCAATTTACACTGAGGTGGCAGAGGTGCCAATATGTGAGATGTGTCCTTAAAAACAAGCGCAAAAGGGACAATGTCATACAGCGCTAAAGGAAAGTTTCAAGACCCACCGAAAGCAGGCTTTAACGGTAAAGCAGTTGGTAACAGCATGGATTTTGAGAGCGGAAGCGCACACTGCAGTGACGAAGTGCCCGTGGAACGAGAGATGTGCCTTTTGTGACGATGAATCTCGTATTTAGAAACATTTAAAAAAAGATGGGTTCTCCCCCATTAAAGTTACATTTGAATAAAGCCAAGCAAAACCTCTGGTTTAGCAGCTTCGCAAAGGTGCGTCTTTTTATCCTGGCCATGCATTAGCCAAGTAACCTATGAATAAAAGGATTTTAAACGGTTTACTGAGACTGCCTTAACATTTTTTACAAGGTTTTTACCCCCTTTTTCATGATTCACAGTTCAAATAACTGCGTACTTAATTTTGGATGTTCAGGGAGGCTATCCATCCCCATTTTCAAAAAGTGCCCCTCTTCCAATTACCAAAGATGCGCTCCTCTAGACTATTCATTCCTCTTATAATGCCATAACAACGTCATATTTGTTGTTGTTGATTATCCCTCGCATACAGGCAATGATACAATTGGCAGGATCCTAGCATTTTGTATAGATGTGCACATTTGATGCGTAGAGACATTAAGTCTTTGTGTAACCCCATCCTAACTAAAAATGTTATTGTTCTTTTAAAAAACCGATAGCTTGTTTTTAGTTTCATTTGATTAAATACCAAGCATAGCTTCCCCTCCCCTCAATGAAGGCTGTTTTTTTGTCCTGCCCAATGTGTTCGCCAAATAGCAGCCTATCAATAAAGGGTTTGGCTCGTGATACTGATTTGAAATAAATCTTCACCAAGGCTTTATTAAAAGTTCAAGTTTGGGAGCAGCAGAACAGGGAGCGGACATCCCCTTTTTATCATTATTTAGCCTCCTCCTGTTATTGTTTTGGATGTGCTTAAAAGCCTCCATAGTCTACCATATTATTATATTGCCCACGGGGAGCAATTATGTTGCCTGTAACTGTATTTAGACAGTACATTTAAAACAAGTTGTTTCATTTAGATTCAAATTATTCACTCTATTTTTAACCAATATCAATAGTGTATTGAATCTTATTTATTGACAAAGTTTTGCATTTATGTCCATGGCTCAGACATGGCAGACGTAATGCAATTTACAGTAGGCCTAGCCCCTATATCAGTGAATGCTGTTTAGCAATATATTTCCGTATTGAAGCCATGCAGTTAGGCTTCTTACAATGTGGACTGCAAACACATTCAACATGTTTAATTAATAAAGCAAAGATTTCTGACACACCCCCGAGCCTATAGTGCTACCGCAGTGTTGGGGAAGGTACTCTGAAATCATAGTTTACCAAATTACAAATGACTTTACACTGGAAGAAAGTAAGCTACACTAAAGCCACCCTTAAGAAAAATATAGTTTTCTTAACTAAAGCTCCTTTGGAAAAGTAGTTCACTACAACCAAGCTACTTTGTGAAAAATGATATCTAAATCTGAAATGTTATAGAACACAAATTGCAGGAACAGATCACTCTGTAGTCAGATGTTAACATCATGTGTAAGTTAACCTATTAAACACAACAAATATGTTTCAAGTAACAATTAGGATGGTCTGATGCCCGAAGTATAAATTATATTATTGCCTACTTCACCCATATTGTATTTATTTTTGCAAAAAAAGTAGTCTGTAGTTCCAGTAGTTAGCTACACCGCTTCATGGCCCAAAAAAGTTATTATCTATTGAAAAACACTACCAAGATTTGAAATTAGTTCAACTACCAGTGCAAAATGTAGTTGAATTACCAGTTAACTACTGTACATGTAGTTCACTACTCCCCAACACTAACTACCACCAGTGCTAAGATTTTTGTGTTAGGATTGTAAAAAAGAGCCCCCAGTCAAGAAAATAACAAGGTTCCTCTAAAATGGAACCATAGCGAGTCAAGAATAAATGGCCAAATAAAATGATGATTAAATATAGAGTGACTGTTGGCAGTAGCTGAAGTACTAGTACTTGGGAGTATGGCTAAACGATACACTGTTTTCTCAGTACATATCAAAGCTGCAGACTAAGGTTACATCTAGACTTGATTTCCTCTATCGTCATCGCTCCTCTTTCACCCCAGCTTCCAAACTAACCCTGATTCAGATGACCATCCTACCCATGCTATGTTACAGAGACATAATTTATAGATCAGCAGGTAAGGGTACTCTCGAGCGGCTAGATGGTCTTTACCATTCGCCCATTCAGATTTGCCACCAATGCTCCTTATAGGACACGTCACTGCACTCTATATTCCTCTGTAAACTGGTCATCTCTATATACCCGTCGCAAGACACAGTGGTTGAGGCTTATTTATAAAACTCTCTTAGGCTTCACTCCCCCCTATCAGAGATACCAACTGCAGCCCTCATCCTCCACATACAACACCCGTTCTGCCAGTCACATTATGTTAAAGTTCCCCAAAGCACACACATCCCTGGGTCGCTCCTCTTTTCAGTTAGCTGCAGCGAGCTGCAAAAAACACTCAAACTGGACATTTTTATCTCAATCTCTTCATACAAAGACTCTTACTGACAGTTGTGGCTGCTTTCATGTGATGTATTGTTGTCTCTACGTTCTTGTCCTTTGTACTGTTGTCTGTGCCCAATAATGTTTGTACCATGTTGTGTTGCGACCATGTTGTTGTCATGTTGTGTTGCTACCGTGCTGTGTTGTCATGTGTTGGTGAAATGATATGTTGTTGTCTTTAGGTCTCTCTTTATGTAGTGTTGTGTTGTCTCTCTTGTCGTGATGTGTGTTTTGTCCTATATTTAGATTTGATTTTTAATCCCAGCCCCCAGCTTTTGGTAGGACGTCATTGTAAATATGAATTTGTTCTTTAACTGACTTGCCTAGTTAAATAAAGTTTCAATAAAAATAAATAAATAAATCTATGGATGTGGTCATATTAGTGACAGTCACATTCAAGGTGACTGTTGGTGGCAGCTGAAGTTCTATAGACGTGGTCATTCTGGAAACCGCATATCCTTAGGCTGCATTTATTGTAGCTGGGAACTTTAATAACCATGGCAAGGTGACTGAGAATATGGTTGAGTACAAATAGTACAGTTATGACCTTCGTAAGGCAATCAAACATGCAAAACGTCAGTACAGAGATAGTGGAGTCACAATTTCAGACAATCATGGATTATAAAGGGAAAACCAACCATGGTTTTCCGTTGAACACCAACGTCTTGCTCCCGGACAAGCTAAACACTTTCTTCGCCCGCTTCAAGGAAAACACAGTGCCGGCGATGCGGGCCACCACCGCTCCCGTGGACTATGGACTCGTTCTCCGTGGCCGACGTGAGTAAGACATTTAAGCGCGTTAACCCTCGCAAGGCTGCTGGCCCAGATGGCATCCCTAGCTGCGTCCTCAGAGCATGCGCAGACCAGCTCCCTGGTGTATTTACGAACATAGTCAATCTCCCCCTATCCCAGTCTGTTGCATCATTTGCTTCAAGATGTCCACCATTGTTCCTGTACCCAAGAAAGTGACAGTAACTGAACTAAATGACTATCACCCCGTGGTGCTTTGAGAGGCACTCATGAAGTGCTTTGAGAGGCTATTAAAGGATCATATCACCTCCATCTCACCCGACACCCTAGACCCACTGCAATTTGCCTACCGCCCCAATAGATCCACAGATGACGCCATCGCACTGGACACTGCCCTATCCCATCTGGACAAGAAGAGTACATATGTAAGAATTATGCACCAGACGCCTCAAGTCCCAACTTTCCGGGTACTATTTAATAAGGCTGCCAGTTGAGGACTTGTGATGCGTCTGTTTCTCAAACTAGACACTCTAATGTGCTTGTCCTCTTGCTCACTTGTGCGCTGGGCCCTCCCACTCCTCTTTCTATTCTGGTTAGGGCCAGTTTGCGCTGTTCTGTGAAGGGAGTATTCCAAAGCGTTGTACGAGATCTTCAGTTTCTTGGCAATTTCTCACATTGAATATCCTTCATTTTTCAGAACAAGAATAGACTGACGAGTTTCAGAAAAAGTTTTTTTTGTTTCTGGCCAATTTTAGTCTGTAATCGAACCCACACATGCTGATGCTCTAGATACTCAACTATTCTAAAGAAGGCCAGTTTTATTGCTTCTTTAATCAGAACAACAGTTTTCAGCTGTGCTAACATAATTGCAAAATGTTTTTCTAATGATCAATTAGCCTTTTAAAATGATACACTTGGATTAGCTAACACAATGTGTCATTTTAACACAGGAGTGATGGTTTCTGATAATCGGCCTCTGTACCCAAATTGTCTGTTTCAGGTTACAATAGTAACAAGTAACTGTATTTCTGATCAATTTGTTATTTTAATGGACAAAATATGTGCTTTTTTCTTTCAAAAACAAGCATATCGCTACACCCGCAATAACATATGCTAAGTATGTGTATGCGACGAATATTAGAGACAGTCACTGTCAGGGGGGACTATGGACGTGATCATATAGTGAACGTTATGTTGTCTGGTTGCAATGTTAGACTGCCTTTTGGAAGAGAGGAGGGCAGAGAGGCTCTAATTTATTTGTTTGCCTGTTGTTTTCCTCTGCCTGGGTGGGTGGATTATGGGGCTGTGATGGGGTCAGACAGTTTGGAGAAGAACTGTGTTTAGCGGTGCTATTGATTTTATAAAAGGTTGCCATCGGTATGACACAACAGGGACCGGGATTCGTCAGACCAGGTGATGTTTTTTCACTCCTCAATTGTCCAGTGTTGGTGATCACATGCCCCCTGGAGCCACTTCTTTTTGTTTTTAGCTGATAGGAGTGGAACACGGTGTGGTCTTCTGCTGCAGTCGCCCATCTGTGAGAAGAATCGTTGAGTTGTGCGTTCCCGAAATGCCGTTCTGGACACCACTGTTGTGCTGCGTTAATTGTTTGTGGCCTGCCTGTTAGCTTGCACAATTCTTGCCATTCTCCATTGACCTCCCTCATCAACAAGCTGTTTTCGCCCACAGGACTGCTGCTGACTTGATGTTTTTAGTTTGTTGTACCATTCTCGGGTGAAACCTTAGACACTGTCGCGTGGGAAAAGCACAGGAGGGCAGACGTTTCTGAGATACTGGCTCCGACGATCATACCCCGCTCAAAGTCGCTTGGGCCACTAGTTTTTCCCCTTCTAAAGTTCAATCGACAATAACTGAATGCCTCGATGCCTGTCTGCCTGCTTTTATATAGCAGGCAATAGCCTCGTGACTGTAGAAGCGATCAATTGTTGTGAATGGGGTTGTGTACCTAATAAACTGTCTCCTTGTGCTTTGAGTGTTATGATTTGTAATTGTGTTAGAATAAAGGGTCCGCTTTCTTCCCACATCCATTTAAGAAAATAAATTGTTACATGTGTGTACACAAGTTTTTGGTTCTCGTGAAAAGCTTTTTTTATTTATATCGAAAGCTCCTGTCAGATGCATGAGGCTCAGTTACAATTCCGCATTTCCATTTGTTCTTGTTTTTCTCTCCCACTCTCTTAGCCGGGGAGGTGGTACAGTGTTTGAAAATTAGATATCAGCCGCGGCGGTGACAGCCGTGGAATGGAGGGAAAGAAAAAAAAAGAGTGACAGAGAGATCGAGGGATTGACGGATTGATATACTTAGCTTGACAGATGGTTCGACATGAATATGCAGATGGAACAATGTTTAAATAGAGGGGGGAGAGGGAGGGGGAGAGAAGGAGAACTAGATGGAGGGAGGAAGAGAAAGAAGCAAGGCAGGTAGGAGAGCTGCGGGGAGAGAAACCGTTAGCACCTTGATTTTCAGTAGTTGGAGCACAAACACACAGCTCGGGGCTATTCATCAACTCCCCTGTCAATGTTCTCTCTCCCCTCTTCCTCTCTTTCTTCCTCTCTCTTTTTCCAGGAGGTGCCCTCTCAGGAGGAGAGATATCTTGGGCAGGAATCCACTCACCTAAACACACAACCAACACGCAGGAAAGACTAGCTTTCAGACAGCACTCAATTTCTTAGACATACGGTTGAATGGAACAGTGAGGGCCTAGCTGGATAAGTTTATCTGAGTTCATCTCTTTACAATGGCTATAGATTAATATTTCTGGAGAAGAAGTAAAGAAAACAGTTTCTATCTCATCATATGTCCAGTGTTGACTGTGTTCATTCTATGTTCTTTGCAAGGTTTGAATGCAGTGTCCCTGGTAGTCTTTTCAAACTATATAGCCTACTTATGTCACAATCATTCTCTATAAAAACTATGCTATGCAGTGGTGTTTTTCAGAAGAGTAGGACTGCAATTCAGGACTTGGTCTTGAAGAAAAAGGTGAGAAATATACATTGATCAATTTGAATATGAATCATTGTTGACATCATCGTTTTTGTCTCCACCAAGCATCTCCAACCACCAGCCACCCCGTCGTTTCCAGCTTTCTGTGTGTGGGTGCAATTTCATGTCATTGATTTTTTTTTTTAAATCTGTGATTGCCTTGCCACAGGGCTGTTTACACACAGAGACAGTATTTTGCATGCAATTGTCTGCTGCCGGCAGTGCAGCAGCTAGTACAGCACTGGGGAGATGTGTATCAGAATCAGGCCCTGCATGTGGAAAGACTATATCCACCGGTCTACTATGTCACAAACAGAGTGTGGTTGCCAGTTTTCTGTCAGTCATTAGACACTAATCATGGTCAAATCCACTCGCCTCCAGCACACGCATCTCATTCCCCCTATCAATTACCTTTTTGCTGCATAGCAGTAGGCATAGTACCAGTGGCTTTATTAACTGGGGACCCACATCATATCTATAACGCTCCTTAGCCACCCCGCGCTAACGGGGGAACAAATCTTGGGGAGATCATTTTATCTTACTTCTGATTGTCAGATCATTATCAGTTAATTATTTAGAGCCTTACATTAATTTGCTAAAAATAGGTCTCTCTCCTCGTGCCTCCTCCTTCTCGCCAAAGGAGACGGCTCCATTCGTTTTTCCACTCTACCACTCGAGCCCACCCACCCACTACCCCATCAACCCACCTCACGGCCCCTCTAGCCTTGACATCCAATCATTGCTAAATGTATGAGCATGTCCTGTACATATTATGTATCTGGTTTAATCTTAAATATTCAAAACACCTAATTTAGCATTGATTGATTGTTCAGATCGTCTCATGTTCAATGGATTGTACTAATTATTGTGTACCCACTAGCACATTATGCTAGTCTTCTATTATTGAAAAATGCAACTGTTGTACATTCTGCATAACAATTAGATTAAGCCCAGTGCACATGATGCCATACCCAGGGTTGGGGAGTAACGGGTTACAAAAGAAAATAACTGCAATCCGCTATGTTACTGGTAAAAATATTGTAACGAGATTACAGATACTTTTGAAAAACTAGATGATTACTTCTAGGATTACTTTTACATTCAGAAAGGATGTTTGCGACACCTTTCTGTTGTCTCAATGACATTCAAATCAGCATTGAAAAAAGGCACAAGTTTCTTCCGCCTGATCGAGTCTGACCACAAGACAGAGACCACTATGATGACACACTAAATGCATTTGATGGATCGCGGGAAAAGAGCAGGAATAGTCTGTTTTAGGCTACAGTCCAAACTACTGTTGGCATCCAAAGAGGATCCAGTTTGAATAAATGCTTGGAGATAAGGACGACAGCGGTGGTGTCGTTTTTTTTTCTTCTCTTAGGCGTTAGGCGTATCGGACACAAGCTCAAATGTCTTTTTGTCCTCGTCTTGTCGTGTCCTATGTATATATATTTTTATATATTTTTTGTTTGACAATAATAATTGTTTATATTTTTCTTAACCTCAACTTCAACATACTCTCCTGCAATCCGCCTCACCCAATGTGGTATCGATCTGCTTATTTCTTTACTTCTGAACCGGAAACCCAACAGAAGCTAGCCACTAGCTAGTAGCCAGCTAGCCACTGCTAGCGGTCATCAGCTACCATCAGCACGGACAACACTCGCCAGTCTGCACAGCGCGACTCAAACCAGATGTCCTTGAGTGGCCCAGCCAGACCCCGAACTTGAAGATTGAACATCTCTGGAGAGACCTGAAAATAGCTGTAAGGGTTCTGAATTATTTACGAATGCACTGTAACCAACCCATAAAGTAAAACGCTACAACAATTTATGGCCAACTATCTAAACTTTAACATTGATTTATCAATTGGTAATATTCATTTTCATACTGGCTGTATTTCTGTATCATGAAAACCTGATTGTTGACATACAAAACATTTTGGGACTATATCAACAATGGACGAATGAAACGAATACCACAATATACATTTGGGGTGGAATTTCATTTTAATGGAAAAGTAATCAGATTATGTTACTGAGTTTCGGTATTTCAAAAGTTACGTTACTAATTACATTTTGGACAGGTAATCAGTAACTATAATGGATTACATTTAGAAAGTAACCTACTCAACCGTAGCCACACCTGTACATTTACCATAGAACCATACAGCATGCAAATGAAAAAAGTAGTTTCACGGTATGTAAAATGCAATGCAACTTTTTTTCGAAGGCTACAACTACTGCACTAGTAGTCCTCACTGGTTCGAATCACTGAGCCGAGTAGGTGAAAAATGTGTCGATATGCCCTTAAGCAATGCACTTAATCGTAATTGCTCCTACACATCGCTCTCGATTAGAGTGTCTGCTATATGACTAAAATGGAAATGTACTACTAAATCTACCAGTACTCCTTTTCTACCACTACTACCACCACTAAAACTACTTCTACTCGCTTGCCCATAACTTAACCTCCCTCCTTTTGTTGATTGCTTATGCTTTACTCATCAGACACTTCTTTTAGTCTATTACTACTACCACTACTACCACAAATAGTACCACTACTACTACTACTACTACTCGCTTGCCCATAACTTAACCTCCCTCCTTTTGTTGATTGCTTATGCTTTACTCATCAGACACTTCTTTTAGTCTATTACTACTACCACTACTACCACAAATAGTACCACTACTACTACTACTACTTTCTTGCCCATAACTTAACCTGCACTCCCTACTTCTGTTGAATTCTTCATCAGACAGTTATTTAAGTCCACTATTATTACTACAACTATTACTACCACCACTACTACTAATACTACTTTATTGCCCATAACTTAACCTACACTCCCTCCTTCTGTCGATTGCTTTTGCTTTCCTCATCGGACTCTATCCAGATTCGCCTGACTTGCTGGAATGTCCCGTAAACAAGTTGGCAAGCGGAATGAAATTAGCTCTCCTCATTATTATTATAATATTTTTGTGTAATTGATTTGGAGAAATGAATTTGAACATGTGAGTGAGTCCTTATTAGAATAATAGCCACCCACACACCCACCGTAAAAAATACAACTGTTTAGTTTGCTGCAAAAGTGACAACGATCGATCCAATTTGTACGGAGCTAAGAGCATTTATGTGCTTAGAGCGGCTCGTCGTCTGGAATTTTGATACTGTATTGACATTTAAAACACTCTGCTGTCGTCTGGAGGAGGACATGAAAGCCTATCCCAGCAGGGCATCCCGTTTGAAAAAACACAGACTCGTCTTGATTACTGGCGTGTGCAGGTTGATGATGCATATATTAACTGGCCTCTTGAGAGCCACCGTTTAGCAGATTTGTGAGTTGTTGTGGTCAGGTAGGAAGAACACAGCATATTGTTACCTTTCAACTAGGGTGTCCATATTAGGACAACCTCTTGTGACTAAGAGGCTGACTTATTAGGAGTAACCTCAAACTGAATCTGGGAAAATTCAAATTGTGGCTTTGTTAACCTTTGTTCATTGTTTTGTTAACCTTTGTTCCTTACCCCTCTGTTTGCTCCAGATCTGGGGGTTATTTGATTAATTTCCCCCACATCTTTCCCATCTTCTCAGAATGTTGGGCTCTATGCTGCAGTAGTTTTCAATTAAAAATGGCAAACCTGCAATTGTTCCCATTTCATCAGCACCCGAGATACAATCAGTGGATCCAATTGTGTAATTCATGTAATCACAGCGCGATAAACTTAATTACCATCAGGTGAAAGCATTCTGAACAACGAGTGTGTGCCTGCACGTGTGTGTGTGTGTGTGTGTGTGTGTGTGTGTGTGTGTGTGTGTGTGTGTGTGTGTGTGTGTGTGTGTGTGTGTGTGTGTGTGTGTGTGTGTGTGTGTGTGTGTGTGTGTGTGTGTGTGTGTGTGTGTGTGTGTGTGTGTGTGTGTGTGTGTGTGTGTGTGTGTGTGTGAGAGAGAGATGGAGAGATATCCAGCATGAGATTCCTCCATATGCCCCCCTGCAGAACCCAAAAAATGTATTCTAAGCAAGGACCCTCTCTATGCCAGGCAGAGAGCCCCACAGATCCACCTTCCATACAATTACACCTGGTTCTTATCTACTGCGCCCAATTGTTATCTCAACTAGATTACTTTAGCATCATTGACAAGATTATACAGGAATGCTCTGAGGAGAAGTTGTGTATAGCCTATACAGTGGGGCAAAAAAGTATTTAGTCAGCCACCAATTGTGCAAGTTCTCCCACTTAAAAAGATGAGAGAGGCCTGTACTTTTCATCATAGGTACTCTTCAACTATGACAGACAAAATGAGAAAAAAAATCCAGAAAATCACATTGTAGAATTTTTTATGAATTTATTTGCAAATTATGGTGGAAAATATGTATTTGGTCACCTACAAACAAACAAGATTTCTGGCTCTCACAGACCTGTAACTTCGTATTTAAGAGGCTCCTCTGTCCTCCACTCGTTACCTGTATTAATGGCACCTGTTTGAACTTGTTATCAGTATAAAAGACACCTGTTTTAAGTGGGAGAACTTGCACAATTGGTGGCTGACTAAATCATTTTTGCCCCACTGTATATGATACACTATAGAGCTATTTTGAGTCATAGTTGTAATACGGAGAAGATGATGTTTACAGATACAATCTAGTTGTTAGCCTAATTACATTAGCTTAGCATCATTGAGGAGATGATACAGGACCATTAGCGCTCTGAGGAGAAGTCCACCTTCGTTTATATCTGTGATAAACAATTAGCATCGAGGAAATGATACATTAACTCTAGTGCCAGTCTTCATCTTCGTGTCTATCCGTGATACACTTCACGGAGCTATTTTGAGTTACGGTTGCAATGCGGAGAGGTATGAATTGATGTTTACCGATTAGATCAACCGTTTGGGGAAGCGGGATGTTTGACCTTTTATGAGTTGACAAGATGAAGCCAGAGTCTGGTAAACATGGCAGATCTGCATTGTCATGTTTTCACTGATGCTAAATTACACAAAAACCACACTGTGGGAGGAGCAGGGTGACATTGGGAACCGCACTAGAAATAAACAACAAATTGTAAGTGTGTTCAACTAGAAAAGGCATAGTTAACAAAATGGCACGTGCTTTATGATATATATACATGTATATATGTTTTGGTGTCTGCATTTAACACTGGAAATAGGTAGAGATGATGACATGTTTTTTGATACGTGATATACTGTACATATTTGTTTGTATGCTTGTGTGTGTCTTATATATATGCATGAGCCAATGTCCCTGTCTGTGTATGCTCTACACACAGCTCGCTAGGATGAATCTTGGATGTCAGTCAATGGCACCATTTTTTCCGCTGACTCTACAAATCAATCATTCAATACTTAACCCACACTGACCTAACACCTTACGTCTGATTGTTCACTATCCAGTTGCAATCCATTTCAGAGGTGGTCATTACACCATCTGCACGTTGTGATCCCTCCACTCATTGAGTTGTTGCAACAGCAGCTGGGTGCAAGCACGGAGCTGTGAATACTCAAGTGAGGCTAACTTGCCCTTCCTCTCGACGCACATTAATATTTCAGCGGCGAGCATAGCAAAATAAATCGACAGTAAAATTGACACTGAATCTTCCTTTTAATTTTTCAAATGCTCAGGAGGGAGGGAGGGAGGAGAGGGAAAGTGGTCTCCATGGGGAAGTAGAGATTCATCTAACCACTGACACAACACTTCACAGCCCGACCCTTTCATTAGTGTGTGTGTGTGCGTTGACGTGTCTGCGTGTTCGTGTGTGCATGCATGCGTACGCATTCTTCGCGGCAGGATGTTCTTGTATGGTCATGAGCAGTACCTAGGGTTACACATTTTGGGGAATATTCAGAGGTGGAAACTTTCCGTGGCAATTAACGGGAATATATGGGAATTAACGGAAATATATGCAAATTAATATTAATACCATTTAAATGTAGATGTTTTTTGCATTGGATATATTTACCATATCATTTGGAGACAGAAACATAAACCTTTAACCGTATCAAAAGTAGACATAATTGCAAATGATTAAATCATTCAAATAGAAATTTAAAAATGATTTAGTTACAAAGTAAACTTTATTTAAATGAGTTGACTCTGCACATGGGATGGTTTCACTGAACAACAAAAGAAAGGGAATATTGAATGATCCCCAATGATCCATCGCATCTCACAAAATTGTTTTCAACAAACATCTGTAAAATGATAGTGTAGAAACTAAAGCTTTGGTTGTCTCCCTCTCAGGCTTCCATGTCTTCTCCCTGGACCTCCTCAATGTCCACCTCTTGAAAATCAGACGCTAAGGCCTCATCTTCACTGTCACTTTCCAACCTTGTTGAGGATGGCCCGTTGTCAGGCTCAAAGAGCCTAAAATGTGCCATTTTTTCAACACTTGTATTGGTCAGCCTGTTGCGTGCTTTAGTGTGTGTGTTCCCAAACAAGGACCAGTTGCGCTCTGAAGCGGCTGATGTTGGTGGGATTTGGAGGATGATGAAAACAACAGGGGAAAGAGCCTCAGATCCACAAAGTCCCTTCCACCAGGTGACTGATGAGATATGGTGGCACGACTGCCATATTGTATCTCCATCCCAAAGCCCCTGCTTGCAAGTGTAGTTCGCCAGACTGCCAATATCCTTGCCCTCATCCAGGCCAAGGTGGCGAGACACGGTAGTAATGACACTATAGGCCTTGTTGATCTCTGCGCCAGACAGGATGCTCTTGCCTGCATACTTGCGGTCCAACATGTATGCTGTGGCGTGTATGGGCTTCAGGCAAAAGTCTTCACGCTTTTTGATGTATTTGATGTAACAGTGAAGTGGACAAGGCAGTACGGATTTATTCTCTTACATCAGTCTGAACATCAGACAGGATGGCATAGTCTCCCGCAATCCGTGCAATGGCTACTGCTATAGATTTCACGATTTTCAGGCTGGTCACCACTCTCGCCCAAAATACATCATCCAGGAGGATCCTCTTGATGGAGCTGTCCATATCGGCAGACTGTGATATGGCCATTTCTTGGAGAGACCCCAACGGGTGTTGCTGGGCAGCTTCAAAGTTGTGCTCTTATTCTTCTCACTTTGCTTGGTAGATTTCTGCTATAACTTGATGACCCTTCACATACCTAACCATTTCCTTGGCTCTCTTGTAGAGTGTGTCCATTGTTTTCACTGCCATGATGTCCTCGAGGAGCAGATTCAATGCATGAGCAGCACAGCCAATGGCTGTGATGTGAAGGAAGGACTCCTCCACTTTAGACCAAGCAGCCTTCATGTTCGCAGCATTGTCTGTCACCAGTGTAAATACCTTCTGTGGTCCAAGGTCATTAATGACCACCTTCAGCTCATCTGCAATTTAGAGACCAGTGTGCCTGTTATCACTTGTGTCTGTTCTCTTGTAGAATACTAGTTGAGGGGTGGAGATGATGTAGTTAATTATTCCTTGCCCACAAACATCCGACCACCCATCAGAGGTGATTGCAATACAGTCTGCTTTCTCTATGATTTGCTTGACCTTCACTTGAACTCTGTTGAACTCTGCATCCAACAAATTAGTAGATAAAGCATGTCTGGTTGGAGGGGTGTATGCTGGGCGAAGAACATTCAGAAATATCTTCCAGTACACATTGACTGTGAGCATCAGAGGTGAACCAGTTGCATACACAGCTTGAACAAGACATTCATCAGCATTCCTCTGACTACGTTCCTCCATTGAGTCAAAAAAAAAATCTGATTCCAGGAGGACCATGAGCTGTTGCTATCGATGATTCTGATTCATCATTTTCACCCGGAATATAGAAGTATAGGGACTTTTGTCAGAGGTTGCTTGTTGTGAGTGCTGAGGGAACTTTATGTACTTGGCCAGATGATTCTGCATCTTTGTGGCATTCCTCACATATGATTTGGCACAGTATTTGCAAATGTACACAGCTTTTCCTTCTACACTAGCAGCAGTGAAATGTCTCCACACATCAGATAGTGCCCTTCAAGAGCCTTTTTTATTCTATATTTGGTTAGGTCAGGGTGTGACTTGAATGGGAAAATCTATGTGTTCTATTTCTTTGTTGGCCGGGTATGGTTCCCAATCAGAGGCAGCTGTCTATCCTTGTCTCTGATTGGGGATCATACATAGGCAGCCAGTTTTCCACCTTAGTTTGTGGGATCTTGATTTTGTATAGGTGCTGTGTAGCCTGCAGAACTTTACGTTCGTTTTGTATTTTGTTGTTTTTCGGTGTTCTTTTTAAATGAAGTAAGTTGTTCGCCTACCACACTGCACCTTGGTCTAATCCATATTTAAACGAGCCTTTTCCTGTAAAGATTATGAAAAATTTGTAAAAGAACAAATACAATTCCATGTATACATAAATAGTTATGCTGTTAGATTAAACAACCCCTTTGTAAGATATATTTTATTTTAATGAAACGTATGGAAACAGACAAATTAACATTGCTCGGTTAGCAGCCTCAAGCAAGCTAAAACCCACATGGTAGCAAAAAGTAACTAGAAGAAATTAGTTTAACCAAAATATGCCACAAGACCTAGAATTCCCTTATGTGTATCCCACAACAAAGGTTCACTGTTGTAAGCTAACTTTTTTGATGAATTTAAGCAAAATTCCCCAATTTCCAGGGCTTACCTTCCCATGAAAATTTCCAGAAAAATTCTGGAAATTTACCAGAAATGCTCTGACGCTTTGCAACCCTAGCAGTACCTCTGAAATCATAAAACGTGTGTGTGTGTGTGTGTGTGTGTGTGTGTGTGTGTGTGTGTGTGTGTGTGTGTGTGTGTGTGTGTGTGTGTGTGTGTGTGTGTGTGTGTGTGTGTGTGTGTGTGTGTGTGTGTGTGTGTGTGTGTGTGTGTGTGTGTGTGTGTGTGTGTGTGTGTGTGTGTGGTGTGTGCGTTTCTGATCTTAAGTGTGAAAGGCTGTGCATGTGTACTTTTAATGGTATTGTGTTTCTGACTGTGTCTGTATCTTTACTTGTAAGTCTGTGTATGCACTTGGGACATTGACAGAGACACTGATCTGGAATCAGATTTGACTCTCAGCTGCCAGCCTTACTCAGAGATAAGGGACATTAAGGAGAGACCCAATGTATGTGGAGAAGTTAAAAGCCTCATTTCCATTAGTTCTATGCTTATGTACGTGCATGTGTGTACTACTGTTGTAGTTGACAGATCCAGCTCCGGCGATATACACCTTTTATACTCCTTTGTGTGTTCTGTACCGTCTTGTTATTTAACATCTCCGGGTAGCTAATTGATGCTAAGCCTGCATCTCTCTCAGTCAAGTTCTAAATGTGCATGATTTCATAAGCAATTCTATCATAGTCTTCACTTATTTAATTCACTGAATGAACATACTGGCATTATGATTGATCCAGGATCGTTTTTGTCTCTTTTTCTCTGATTTCTAACAACAATCTCCAGGCTTTGTCCCAAATAGCACCCACTTTCCTTCATAGTGCACTACTTTTGACCACAGGCCTATGGGCCCGGTCAAAGTAATGTATTTTAAAGAGAATAGGGTGCCATTTGGGATGCCGACAAAAGGTTTCTCCTCAGCCAAACTATCCTTGTCAATATACATTGGAGTAAACGAGTACCTCTTCAGTCATCTGACCACTCCCTCGGTTGTGCTCCATTTCCATCCTTTTTCACCGGGGGGTCACCGCTAAATGAGGATGTGCTCTGATTGCTCGTGCAGCCGTACAATGAAACGTAATTACACATGGAGGAGTGGCAGGAGTGACACTATCAGACAATTCTCACCTTGTTGGAAGTGAAGGACAGAGGGGGAGAGAGAGAGCTAGAGAGGGAGGGAGAGAAAGAGAGAGGGGGCAGAGAGGGAGAGAGAGAAGAAAGAAAAGGCAAGAATGAAAGAGATAGGAAGACCAGACAGCAATATGAATGAGAGGGGGGGGGGGTGTTGTCTATGGCATGTCCAAGGTGTTTTGTTAATTACTTTGGATAACGTCCAGGAGTTTTCAATGAGTTTTACAGTGCTGTGGATTTCAATTTGGTACAATTTTAATTATTTTCACTGTGTGAAATGAACCCAACTTTTGTGTTCTTTTCATGGGCACAACAAACCTTTTTCCTACATTCAAATGGAGTTTTAGGGAGTTGGAGAAGTATTCTGGTTGTTATTGACTAGAATTCTGAGTTCAGACAGTTGTAGGCACACCAGAGTCTGGTTGTGCTCTAGGTTTCTTAATTAGCTTTTCCTGGGGGTTTTTGCCACTGTGCTGCTGCTTCCTCTTTGGAGGTGTAGGTAGGGGTAATGTAAAGCAGTTTGTGAGAAATGTTTTTAGGGACAAAAGCCAGCCTATAGAGTATATTTTAAAACTGACTATCACATATTTTTCTCACCTACCACATTCTTGATACAGTTCTGCAGTGCTAGAGTCAGTCAGACATATCTGTCAGAACATTGGGTCCACAAAGTTTTCAAAATGAGGAAACAATTCTGGGAGTCAATCTGTATATAACCAAACTCTTCTTCCACTTTTAATCCACTTTTAATCTACTGGTATGCTGTCACAAACTCTGAGCTTATGAAACAAAGTTGTTCTCATTACTGTGTGTATTGTTTAATCAGTCACTCTTTATCAGTGTATTTACCATTGGCAAAGGGTATTTTCACTGAGCCATGATTAAGGTCTTGTTTTTAGCACACGGCAACGTGACACCAAGTCAGACTTACTGTAGCCTGAAAGCCAAGTGTTTTTGGGGGGATTCGACCTTGTTCAACTTCTCGGTTTTGTCGTAAACCATTCCAAAACAAAAACACACACACTTCCCCTGGAAAAACAGCTGAAACATTTATTTTCAAAATGACCACATAAATTGACTTGTTTGTTTACCTGTGTGCATGTAAGAGTTATTCAAATGATGCACGTCACTCTCGTCGGCGAGGGGGCCAAAAAGCTCTCTTAATAAATATCCTCTAACCCAGTTCCATTAATGTTTATTTAATGCTTTTTTCTATGTGTTTTTTGGACCCTGGTACTCTGGAGGCCCGACGCTAAACTTGAGCTTTTCCTAGCCAGGCTCTCAGGCTTCTTTATCCCCTGTGTCCCTTTGAGCCAAATTACACTGTGGCTGCCCAATAGACTGGACACAGTCTATCCAACCAGGAAGCAGATTGATAGAGGGGGAGGGAGAGAGAGAGTGATGGGAGAGAGGGAGGAGACCATGTGGGCAGCACCATAAGCCATGCCCAACACCATTGACATGGCCCCACATTTCAGGACATGTCCCTTGGACAGCAACATTGGGGTGAGCCAGGTATGGCCATGATGGCGCCGGTGCCAACCAGTACCAGCCTGTTGTATTGTGTTGTGTACAGGACATAATTGGAGGCCACACGTCAACTGGTGCAGATTGACAACCCCCTGTGACGGGCCGTGGCAGAGACCGCGGAGGCTGTCACAGGGCGTTAGCGCCCGGGCCAACTCATGGGATTGGATGTGACCTGGTGGTGCTGAGGTGGAGTGAGGAGGAGGGAGAGAGAGGCATTAGACAGGGACAGACGTAGAGGCGTTAGTGTGCTGAGAGTGGAAGAATGGTGGGCTCAGACTGACTATGACAGAACACAGTTCTCTACAGGGCTAAATGTCCGTAAGAATCCAATAATGATTCAATTTTTCTTTTTAAATAGCTGACTAGCCTCATGAATTTTGATAGCTCAGTTAAGATCATCTAGGATTGTCCAGATGATACGCAAAAGCAAAAGTAAGGGACAACATAGCAACATAGCAAATTGCAGGCAGAGTTGATAAAGAACTAGTATATTGTTCTAGGAATCTAGAAAGTGATGTAATATTCTGAGTATTGGACAGTCTAGTAGCCAGTCCATTAATCCATATATATATATCCAGTACATCCCTTTTATCAGCCCACTACAACTCCCTAACAATGAATCTTGCTCTGCGTCAGTGATGTAAGGCGCAGTGCAGAGGTAATGCAGCCTTTCCTTTCCTCCTTTGAGGACAGCTGGTGGAGAGAGAGACGGGGAGATGAGAGGAGACTGACAAACAGGCAGAGCCTGGCTGCCAGAGGAGGCTGCGTTATGCTTTACCTTGAGACCCCTCTCCGCTCAGAGCTTTTTGAAGCCCAGGTGACACAGGAAACAGGCACAGTGAGTGCTGAGAGCACTTCTGAAAGTTTCCTTTCTCTATGAATATGGGAGGACAGGGAGGAATGAGGAGGGAGAGAGGGAAGAAATACTGAGAGAAAACAATGTGTCTGTATGTGAGTGTGTGTGATTTTGAGATGGAGAGAATGGGGAAATAGCATGGAAGCAAGAAAATAAGAAAGAGGAAAAAGTTAGCAGGACAATGGAAGAGAGAGAGATAGACCAGCAGAGAGAAAGCACGAGAATAGCAGAGTAACAGAGAGAGACTGTATGAGAAATTGAGAGATTTTGTCTGAGACGGCTGCATGCTGGCACTGCTGTAGGACAGTCAGGTGTCAGATACTGTCAGTATGACATGTCTTTGATGTGGAAAGAACAGTCGCTGAATCCCATTGAGCCTAACACCAGTCCCCAGCGACAGACGGACAGACAGAGGGACAGACAGACAGCAACCCTTCACTGCTCTGGTGTAGATACCTCAATCATGCTGAACAACAAGTGGCCCAGCAATCAATGCATGCCACACCACAGCACAGCCACGTGAACACCTCAAGCACAGTTACCTGAACTTTCTCACCTGCTTGATTCATCCATTCACCTGTTATGAACACTTCTCATCCTCACAGTTTACTTACTTCAGCCTGCCTCACCCTAGCGAGCATAGGCCATCGACGACTCCTCACCATCACACTATTGTCAGGACCCGGTTACGAACCCGGGTCTCCGGAGTGAGAAACAGTCACTTAACCAACTGAGCCACGAATAGTCGGCAGAACCCAGAAGATGAGGCAGACACGGCAGTACTTGAGATGGTGTATTTAATGAAGTAAAAAGTGAAGTTCTTCAGGAAAACATGTAACTCCACAACCTCAAAAGGAATCCTACAAGAACAAAAGTAATCCTCCAAGACAAAAAAGGTTAATCCACAAGGTGGAAGGTAAAGCACAAAAAGCCTCAAAAGATACTCAAAAAAACAAACAAACAAGAACAAAAAACAGAATTCCACAAGAGAGTCCACCGGGATCAACAAGAGTTCTCAGAGTACTAGGGCTGGGTGCTAACATACAAACACAGAGCAAAGAACAGAGGAAAACAAAGGGTTTAAATACAATCAGGGGAAACGAGGCACAGGTGCAAATAATAATGGGGATCAAGGGAAAACAAAAGGTCAAAAGGCACAATGGGGGCATCTAGTGACCAAAAACCGGAACAACCCTGGCCAAATCCTGACAGAATGAATCCACCCCCCTAGGACGGCTCCTGACGTTCCTACCAGCTCTCTCAGGGTGGAGGGCCCTGAACTGACGAATGAGGTCAGGGTCCAGTATGTCTTTGGCAGGAACCCAGGAGCGCTCCTCGGGACTGTAGCTTTCCCAGTCCACCAGATACTGCCAGGACCACTGCACCCGGCGGGAATCCAGTATCCGATGGACGGTATAAGCCGGCTGGCCTCCAATGACACGAGGCGGAGGGGGAGGTCTGTCTGCCGGGACATGGGGAGAAAAAACAACAGGTTTTAATAAGGAAATGTGAAACGTGGGATTAATATTAAGGGATCTGGGTATGTGTAGGCGATAAGAAACTGGGTTAACTCTCCTGGCAACCTTAAAGGGACTGATGTATTTTTGGGACAGCTTTCGAGACTCCACCCGTAGTGGTAAGTCTCTTGTGGAGAGCCAGACTCTCTGGCCGGGGCGCAGGTTAGGCCCGGGACGGCGACGTCTGTTGGCTTGTTGTTGGTACCTCTGTGAGGAACGCATAAGATTAAGACGGGTCTTCCTCCACATAAGCCGACAGCGTCTGACGAACTTCAAGGCTGAAGGCACTCTGACTTCTGCCTCCTGGTCCGGGAACAATGGAGGGGCATAGCCAAACTGACACTCGTGCGGGGACATACCAGTGGAGGAGGAGCGCAAGGTGTTGTGCGCGTATTCGGCCCAAACAATGAAGGACGACCATGTGGACGGGTTGTTACGAGTCATACATCGGAGGGTGGTTTCCAGCTCTTGATTCATCCTCTCAGTTTGGCCGTTGGACTCCGGATGGTACCCTGAAGATAGACTGGCAGAAGCCCCCATGAGTTGGCAGAAGGCCTTCCAAAACCTAGAGGCGAACTGGGGACCTCTGTCAGAAACCATATCTTGAGGAATGCCGAAGACTCGGAACACATGATTAATTACCAACTCAGCCGTTTCCTTGGCAGAAGGTAACTTAGTCAGAGGGACGAACCTGGCCGCCTTTGAAAACCTGTCGATAATGACTAGGATAGTAGTATTGCCATGGGATGGAGGAAGACCAGTAATGAAGTCCAACGAGATATGGGACCAGGGTCTGTGGGGAACATGTAAAGGGTGAAGGAGTCCTTGCGGGCGGAGGTGAGAAGATTTGCCCTGGCAGCACACGGGGCAGGCATTGACGAAAGTGGCAACGTCTTCTCTTATGGTAGGCCACCAGAACTTACGCTGGATGAACTCCAAGGTGCGACCTACGCCCGGGTGACAGGTGAGGCGAGAGGAGTGCCCCCACAGAAGGACCTGAGTCCTCACTGCCTTGGGGACAAACAACCGATTGGCAGGACCTCCTTTCGGGTCCGGTTCAATAGCTTGAGCTCGTCTCACGGTATCCTCAACTTGCCACGAGATCGGAGCCACGATCTTAGCAGCAGGAAGGACAGGCATGTCCGTGTCATCTCGAATGGCAGGAGCGTAGACTCGGGACAGGGCATCCGGTTTGAGATTCTACGACCCGGGCTGATAGGTGAGGATAAACTGGAATCGATTGAAGAAAAGAGACCATCTAGCTTGTCTAGAGTTCAACTGCTTCGCCTGCTGGACATACTCCAGATTTTTGTGGTCCGTAAGCACTTGAAACGGGTGAGAAGCCCCCTCGAGCCAGTGTCTCCATTCCTTCAATGCCATCTTAACCGCTAGGAGTTCACGATCCCCCACATCGTAGTTCCTCTCAGCCGGGGTAAGCCGGTGTGAGAAGAAAGTGCACGGATGAAGCTTCTTGTCTTCACCCCTCTGAGACAGGACAGCTCCAACACCAACCTCTGAGGCGTCTACCTCCACCACAAACGGTTCATCCGTAGTATCAGGATGGGAGCAGAGAGGACGCGCTGCTTGAGTCCTTGGAAGGTCGTCTCAGCATCTCTTCCCCACAAAAACCTTGCATTGCCACCCTTGGTTAAAGCTGAGAGAGGGGCTGCCACCAAGCTGAAGTTCTTGATGAACTTGCTGTAAAAGTTAGTGAAGCCCAGGAAACGCTGAACGTCCTTAACGGATTTGGGGGTGGGCCAATCCGCTACCGCCCCTACCTTCCTGGGGTCCATTTGGACTCGACCGGGTTCCACTACAAATCCCAGGAATTGTACTCGGGATGAATGGTATTCACATTTTTCTGGCTTAACGTACAGATGGCTGTCTAGGAGGCGTTGGAGTACTTGTCTGACATGCTTAGTGTGTTCTTGAAGAGAGCTCGAAAAGATGACGATGTCATCCAAGTAAACGAACACAAATGTTAAGCATATCCCTAAGCACATCGTTTATGAGCGCTTGGAACACCGCTGGGGCGTTGGTCAGGCCGAAGGGCATCACCAAGTATTCATAGTGACCAGTAGGCGTGTTTAAAGCGGTCTTCCACTCGTCACCAGGTCTGATCCGCACAAGATGGTATGCGTTCTGCAGGTCAAGCTTAGTGAAAACAACTGCTTCCTGGAGCAGCTCGAAGGCTGTGGCCATAAGGGGTAGCGGGTAACGGTTACGGACGGTTATGGCATTGAGTCCCCGGTAGTCGATGCAAGGACGTAATCCACCGTCTTTCTTGGCCACAAAGAAAAACCCTGCTCCCGCCGGGGAGGTGGATGGACGCATGAGGCCTGCTTCCAGAGCGTCCTTGATGTAGGTATCCATAGCAGCTCGTTCGGGTGGAGATAGGGAAAAGATCCGACCCCTGGGAGGGCAACTGCCCGGAAACAGTTCGATGGGGCAATCATAAGGTCTATGGGGTGGTAGCATGGTGGCCCTCTGTTTGCTAAATACCAGTTTGAGGTCATGGTAACACTCGGGAACTCGGGTCAGGTCGATGGATTCTAAAGACTCGGGAGTAGAACTCTGGGAATTCGGGAAAATACAAGTAGCTTGGCACGTAGGACCCCACTGCTTGATAGTGCCCACAGACCAGTCGATGTGAGGGTTATGGCTGTGAAGCCAGGGGTATCCAAGTACGAGAGGGAACTCGGAACAGATGATCAAATGAAAGTTCATCAATTCCTGGTGTTGTGAAACTGAAAGTCGCAAGGAGGTAGTGACATGAGTGACAAGTCCAGATCCCAAAGGGCTTCCATCCAATGTAGTAACCCTCATGGGGTCACTTAGAGGTTCAGAGGGAACGCCATTCTCCTTCGCCCAGACACCATCCATGAAGTTACCTGCGGCTCCAGAGTCTACCAAGGCTTGAAGTTGAAGCTTGTGGTTGTCCCAGGAAAGGGTGACTGGAATGAGCAGACGGGAGTTGGACGGATGGGAGGAGGTTATGTTTCCCATTACAGTTCCCCGCGGTCTGTACGGGACAGAGCGTTTCCCTGGAGCCCGGGAAACGTGGAACGGAAATGGCCCGGTTTGCCGCAATATAGACAGCGTCGCTCCCTCATCCGGCAGGCTCTCTCTCAGCCTGGGAGATGCGTCCAATCTGCATGGGTTCCGGTGGAGCCAGCGAGGATAAAGGTGGGGACTCGGAGCTGGGACTGATAGGGGCTAGAGGTCTACGGTTGAGTTCTCTCTCTCTCAGACGCTGGTCAATGCGTGAGGCCAACTTGATCAGGGACTCGAGATTGGCTCCCGAGTGGCCAGTTCATCTTGGATAGTGTCGGAAAGGCCTTTCAGAAAGCACACCGTGAGCGCCTCGTTGTTCCAGCCACTCGCTGCTGCCACCGTGCGGAACTGGATGGCATAATCCGTCACGCTGCGCCGACCTTGGTGGAGAGTCAGGAGCTGTTTGGCTGAGTCAGGACCACTGCTTGGGCCTTGAAACACTCGTTTGAATTCCTCAGCAAAGGCAGAGTAGCTGGCACAGCAGGAACTATGGGCATCCCACACAGCAGTATCCCAGGCCAGGGCTTTTTCCGACAGCAGGGTGATGTAGCTCAGTTGTGCTTTACCTTCCACCTTGTGGATTTACCTTTTTTGTCTTGGAGGATTACCTTTGTTCTTGTAGGATTCCTTTTGAGGTTGTGGAGTTACATGTTTCCCTGAAGAACTTCACTTTTTACTTCATTAAATACACCGTCTCAAGTACTGCTGTGTCTGCCTCATCTTCTGGGTTCTGCCGACTGTAGCTCAGTTGGTAGAGCATGGCGCTTGTAACGCCAGGGTAGTGGGTTCGATTCCCGGGATCACCCATACGTAGAATGTATGCACACATGACTGTAAGTCACTTTGGATAAAAGCGTCTGCTAAATGGCATATATCTAAAAAGCCTCAAAAGATACTCAAAAAAACAAACAAACAAGAAAAAAAAAACAGAATTCCACAAGAGAGTCCACCGGGATCAACAAGAGTTCTCAGAGTACTAGGGCTGGGTGCTAACATACAAACACAGAGCAAAGAACAGAAGAAAACAAAGGGTTTAAATACAATCAGGGGAAACGAGGCACAGGTGCAAATAATAATGGGGATCAAGGGAAAACAAAAGGTCAAAAGGCACAATGGGGGCATCTAGTGACCAAAAACCGGAACAACCCTGGCCAAATCCTGACAACTATGTTCTCTATTCTCACCGTTTGCTTGAAATATATCATAATAATGTTGTAATAATAGTAATATCCCTTAGTTATATTTGGAACCAAACTTTCATAACCTGAATTCTATATACGCACTAATAGGTTGAACATGAACACTTGAATCGGTGGGCCTCAAAGGGACCACCTTCAAGCTAATGAGCAGTCATTCTGACTGCAACATTCTAACAGTGTAATTAATACATTTCATATATGCTAGCGTAAAAATAATAATTGTGTTGTGTTTATGAAGGCTTGGGTAACATTAGAATACTTTTTAAAATAATATTTAAAATAACACTAAAGCATTTTCATTAGTTTACGTTACTGTAGGCTGGCTACAAAAACACAAATTCAAGTGTTCTATGCATTTTATTTTTGAAGTGCCTTTGTTACAACTATGAAACGGAAGGCATATGTGTTGGAACACGGTAACAGCTTATTCTTCTAATGACAAAATAAACTAAATACTCCAACCACCAAGACTGATTGTCAGCCATACACGTGGTCAAATGATGAAAACATCAGTAGCCTAAACATCATTTTAAGCACCAAGTGGCCTTGATAAATAGTAAAAATCAGCACAAAAGCAATACTGGCATTATAATTAATATAAGCGTTGATAAAGCAGCAATCAAAAATAGTCAATTACTGTCACCTCATGTTTACATTTTGTGCGTCTTCACGCAATGGCATTGGTTGAATTTAATTGAGCTGTTATTCGTTGTCCTAACAGTTGACAGAAATCTTCGTAACTTTCACTTGCTTGACACACTTTGACATACCTTTGTTTGCTTGTAGTGTGTAATAGTCTCCGGTTCTCTCTTTATTGTGTCCCCGTTATCTTGTCATTCTTCAGCACCATTGTGGAGTACTGTGCAACAGCTGTGCAGGTGCCTTATTTTGCGGTGCCGGCCAATGACAGTGAAGTAATTGTCCAAGGTTAAATTTTTCCGCTTGCCAACGCAAGGTTCCACAAGCCTCATCACCACATTCGCCGACACTCTCTCCTGCTGCCCGGTGTGGATTTTTTTCCCAGATATTGGAAGCCGTTCAGCATGTACAATTACGCACACTCAGTGCTTGAGGCGTTACCACAGATCCGGGTTCAATCCCGGGCTGTGTAGCAGCCAGCCATGACCGGGAGACCCATGAGGCAATGCACAATTGGCCCAGCATCATCCGGGTTAGGGGAGGGTTTGGCCTCCAACTTCTGTGGTGGTCCGGGCGCATGCATGGTAACACGGTCGCCAGTTGTATGGTGTTTCCTCCGATACATTGGTGCGGCTGACTTCCGGGTTAAGCGAGCAGTGTGTCAAGAACCAGTGTGGCATGGTAGGGTCGCGTTTCGGAGGACGCATGGCTCTCGACCTTCGCCTCTCCCGAGTCCGTATGTGAGTTGCAGCGATGGGACAAGACTGTATCTACCAATTGGATAACACGACATTGAGGAGAAAATGTCCCTATGGGACTCCCAATCACTTTCGGTTGTGATTCCAGCCTGGATTTGAAACCAGGGTGTCTGCAGTGACGCCTCATGCACTGAGATACAGTGCCATGGACCGCTGCGCCACTCGGGAGCTCATCAACTCACCCATTCACCCTCTTTATCATCATCATACTTTACTTAATTTATGGAATCTGTTGTTATTTTTGTGAAATTAGTTTTGGTGTATTTTAGGTTTAGTTTCGAAGCAATTATCAGGGCAATTATCAGCTAGGTATTTACAACTGTTGGGAGAAGGAGTAATGGGGGAAAACCTGTGTGAAACACTCAAACCTTGCACCATTAGTGGATTTGATGACATCTTTGGGCTCATTATCACGTGACACTAAAAGTGCTGCTTACAGCTGGTGAAGGGGAGAGAAAAATAGTCAGGAACATTGGTTAAGCAGGACCATATTGTGGTTTAGCCAGAACTTAATGGGCTAGAACTACTGTATAACTTTGTTGAAAGTTGGCATCTTTGAGAGATTGGATGTGTGGAAACAAGGTTTGATGTAAACACCCTTCCATCCAGCTTTTTTGATCTTTAAAGGGAGCTGATGAGAGAGGGAGAAAGAGAGAGAAACAATATATATAAAAAGAAAGATAGAGGAACACAGAGAGAAATCGAGAAAGTGACAGAGAGAAAGCGAGAGAAAGGGAGCGCAAGCGAGATAGACAGTGTGACAGAAAAAGTGAAAGGGAGATGAAGAGAGAGATAGACACATCTATCAGCCAGATAAATCTATCATCGCCAGGCTGTGTGGGCTGTAGCGTTGGTCATTGCCAGTGCTGCTGTTGAGGTCCAGTAAACACTGACCCGCTGAGAGCTAATCCAGCTTGTCTCGCCTCCCGCCGTCCCTGCTTTCATCCCTGCTCAGCTTGATTCAACGTCGCCGAGGACACGGCTGCAGCAAGGCCCCCGATCAGCCATCACACCCCATAGGATCCCCCATAGAACCCCTGATAGATCCCATACACACCATCCCCCATCCATAGATCCACAGCCCAGCCAATAGGCCTGTAGATCAGCTTTAGACAGCCTGGGAAAGATGCACAAATGCATAGATCAGGAGATACAGGTAGATAGATGAAGGGTTATGTAAGTGATTGATAGAACAGTGGCGGTGTTGGATGCCGTGTTGTGTCTAACAAATCCTCAGTGTTGTTGTGTGTTGCTGACAGTGAGAGCTCCGTAGTGGTTGTGTGTGTGTGTGTGTCCAGTCACACTGCAGTGTGTGTATCCATGCCTGCTACCTTGCCTTCTGAAAGTTGTTTTGCAAAATGGGTGCAATAGAGGTGTGCTTTTCACCTCATCTCACACACTGTCACACTGTGTGTTGTTCCATCTGCGTTTGTGGCAAAGAACAACCAGAGTCTGGTCTCCATGCGTTCAGAGGCCGCTGGGATAATGCCGCACTGACAGGAGCAGCGGTTAATAGCCATTCACCCGGTAGAAAGTGCTTCATCTGCCCTGTAAATTACACAGTGCGGCATGGGCCACGGTTCAAGACGACCCAACCCCTCTCTTGTAGGGAGAAACAATGGAACAATGAGTGAAATCAGCTATTCCAACAGCCATTTGTGTTGCGGCCTACTACAAAATACATTCCTATTACTCCTGGCCCGCATGCTATTAGCCCATGGTGCCAAAGACTCCAAAGTGAGATGGAGAGGTTGTTGAAACACACACAATAGTTTCTCTGACCTGTTACTGTGTGAAATGCAATGTTTTCTTTTAGCATTTTTTGTGTGGGTGGGTTTACAAACGAGTGAATGGTGGTGGTTTGATAACTAGCTCAGGGATGGTTTTCTATTGTTGGTATGACAACACACTTTCTCTGACCTCTCCTGTCTGGAAAGGGCTGGCTTTCGCGCCGCTATTCTTTCCCCTGCAAGCCGAGTGAATGATGCGAAGTTATAGTTTTCTCCATTTGCTTAATGATGACTGTTTATTGTTGTGTGACATCACACATCATGGTGACAAAGTGTTATGAAGTACCATTTTTGTGTTGTTGTACCCAGTACTAGACCTGGGTTCACATACCTTGAGCGTTTCCATGAGTCTGTCTGGAGTGCCAGTCACCTGGAGTGCCAGATGTGTGGGGTTTAACGTTTGGGGACCTTTCTATTGGTTTATTGAGCAAGGCAAGATCAATCAGGCACAATTAAAGTATTTGAATCGATTTTTCAAATGGTTTGACAAGTACTATTGACAAAAAAACATGTTACTTTCCTTGACTGTACCTCCCTTCACGGCTTCTCCAAGCATTCGCGGGAGCAATACGAGAAGCTTTCCACCATGCACAAGAACATGCAGAAGCTATACGAGAGCCTGGGCAGCTACTACGCCTTCGACCCCCACGTCCTCAGCGTCGAAGACTTCTTCGGTGACCTGGCCTCCTTCCGCACCCTCTTTGTGGTGAGTAGAGCACATATACAAGTTGTTCTCTTTGAAAAAGATGGAAAATATATCTTACCTGTACGGCCATGACACACACACACACACACACACACACACACACACACACACACACACACACACACACACACACACACACACACACACACACACACATACAAACACACGCACGTGTTGTTTTTTTCTCAATTTGTCATCAGTGGGGGGGGGGTCGTTCCACGAAAATGGGTGTAGTTTGCTTCCCTTTGAAGTTGGAAGTGGAAATGATGCACCAATATTGAATGATATTAGCTTGTTATATTAAATGGAGTGCACCTTAATATAGACCACATGGAGAATTCAATACATCATATGTTTTTATATGAATAAAGGCTTGCTAAAGTGCCAAAATGCATCATTTTGACATGTCCCTACACCAACCCTGTGTCACTTCTAGGAATATTTAAACACACTTAATCCTGAAATGTATCCCAAGTTTCACCAGCATTGTAAAGGCCAAGTCATTTTTCTGCTCTGACAAAGTCATGGCTGAAGATGATTATTTATATTTGTGTGATTCGGGATGCATTCACGTATGTCCCTCATTTTAAAACAATTTAAAATAATCAACCATTCCACCAAGTTAACCTGTTGCGACGAGCCATCCCGGATCCGGGATCGTGAATACAGCCCCAAGCTCATTAGCATAACGCAACGTTAACTATTCATGAAAATCACAAATGAAATGAAATAAATATATTTGCTCTCAAGCTTATCCTTTTGTTAACAACACTCATCTCAGATTTTCAAAAATATGCTTCTCAACCATTGCAAAACAAGCATTTGTGTAACACTATTGATAGCCTAGCATAGTATTATGCCTGACATGCCTGACATTCAGCAAGCAACATTTTCACAAAAACCAGAAAAACATTCAAATAAAATAATTTACCTTTGAAGAACTTTGAAGAACTTCAGATGTTTTCAATGAGGAGACTCTCAGTTAGATTGCAAATGTTCAGTTTTTACAAAAATATTATTTGTGTTGACAAATCGCTCCGTTTTCTCCATCACATTTGGGTAAGGAAAAAAATGAAAATTAAGTCATTAAAACGCGAACTTTTTCCCAAATTAACTCCATAATGTCGACAGAAACATGGCAAATCGATGTTTAGAATCAATCATCAAGGTGTTTTTCACATATCTATCGATGATAAATCCATCGTGGCAGTTGACTTTCTCTTCTGAAGAAATGGAACGCACATGGACCTAGAGATTACGCAATAATTTTGACACAGGACACCGGGCGGACCCCTGGTAAATGTAGTCTCTTATGGTCAATCTTCCAATGATATGCCTACAAATACGTCACAATGCTGCAGACATCTTGGACGAACGGCAGAGAGCATAAGCTCGTTCACGGCACATTCACAGCCATATAAGGAGACGATAGAAAAACGGAGCTTCAAAAATTCTGCTCATTTACTGTTTGAGTTTCCTCTTGGTTTCGCCTGTAGCATGAGTTCCGTGGGACTCACAGATAATATCTTTGCAGTTTTGAAAACGTCAGAGTGTTTTCTTTCCAATGCTGCCAATTATATGCATAGTCAAGCATCTTTTCGTGAAAAGATATTACGCTTAACACGGGCATGTTTTTTTTATCCAATAATGTCATAGCGCCCCCATAGGTTGAAGAGGTTAAATTATTCACAGCAGGTGACATCGTTTGGGTCTTCTGAACAGCATGGTGAGAGAAAAAAGTACACTTTTTGTCTATTTATAATTGCTTTTTATCATCTTTGACTGAGGTGGTTGAACTCAACACATCAACCTTGCCATGTCGTCCCATGCTCTTCACCACATGAGGAGTAATGGCCGATCTTCACCTAAAAACCTCAACCCTTTTATTGTCAACCCTGTTGAAGACCCGTTGGTAACTTTATCAGTTTGATAGGTGACTTTGTTTATACTTGATCAATGAGAAAATGTGGGATTTATCTCAAACATGCTTTTAAATAATAGTTAGGCAGTTACAGATGGTGTGCTAATAATGCAGATAAAATGCTCTTAGTTCATAGGATTTTAATGCTTGAGATGTGAGGGAAAAAAGCTTTCTTCTGTAGGCGAAATATATCCTTCGTGAAATTGAATGTTTAAAGAAGAGATATTTTAAAGATAATTTCTTAGAAAGTTTGCACATTCAAAAGGCATCCATTTCGTGGAACGACCCAAAAGTAATTTCTGCCTGAGTTGTATTATTGCTATGTTGAAGTAATCATGGATGAGAAATGCTGAGGTACATTTAGTGTCCATTGACTTTAGTAAAGTGTAGTTCTACTGTACACTTAGAAAATATAGTTCCAAATGGGTTTTGTCGGCTGTCCCCATAGGATAACCATTTTTGGCTCCAGGTAGAACCCTTTTGGGTTCCATATAGAATCCCCTGTGGAAAGGGTTATACATGGCACCCAAAAGGGTTATACCTGGAATTCTATGGAGACAGCCAAAGAACCCTTTTAGGTTCTAGACAGCACTTTTTCTTTCTTGGAGTGTACTTCAAAACTCATGAGGTAACAAAAACACATGTTTCTCCATTCCTCGTGAGAGAACACAACTGTGAACCATTCCAACAGCAGTGGGGACACGATAACTGAAAAAAAATATTCGAAAGGAAAGCTACTTTCAATTCACGAACACATCTATCTCAAACCATTAGTGAAATCCATGGCTGATGCCATTTTACTTTCGGTGTGTTAAACCAAGTGCAAGAGCAGCTGTCTCAGATTTAAGAAAGTTGGCACCGTCTTAAGAGCAGATAAAGAAATTTGCCTTTACAGACCTGGGAGCCTGGCGATGGAGGGGCGGGTTTATAGGACAGATTAAGCCGTACATAAACTGTAGGTACTTCCCAAATAGCACCCTAGTCCCTACATAGTGCACTACTTTTGACCAAGACCATGGTCAAAAAGTGAGAACTTTGTAGGGAATAGGATGCCATTTGGGACACAACCTAAGCCTGAGAACGGAATGTATAATGTATCACGGAAGAGTGTAAGTTCCACACTGAGTAAAGAGACTTTGGAAGCTTCTTATCCCCTTTAAATGTACTTTCATTAGCGTGCCAGTGTACTTGTCAGAAAGAAAATGAAAGTGCCTCCGCCTTCAGTGCGTCAAACAGTCAAGCAGGTCTTACACAGGTAGAGGGGTGTGGTAAGTCTGTTGAGGCCTGTGCTTATTAAAACTCTGAAGAGCTTGGAACTGTGGAGGGTGACTCTTTCTATTCTAGTATATTGTATTCCATTGTAAAAAAATAAATATGTATTAGACTTATTAGCTTACCTCCCACCATTTCAAGGAATACAATGATTAAGAATGATATCGTAGCATATGATGTATTGTATTACTCTGATATATTGTATTTTATTGTAAACATTATTTCGACAAGTACGACAAGTACGCTGTAAGCTATTACCTCCCACCATTTTAAAATAGCTAGTTAGTAGTGTTTGGATTGAACTGAATACAATGACTAAGGATCATTTCATGGCAATTTGCTTTTACCAGTGTATATACCCCCTCAAGCAGACACCATGATGGCCCTCAAGGTACTTCACTGGACTATATGTAAACTGGAAACCATATATACACTGCTCCAAAAAATAAAGGGAACACTTAAAAACACAATGTAACTCCAAGTCAATCATACTTCTGTGAAATCAAACTGTCCACTTAGGAACCAACACTGATTGACAATAAATTGCACATGCTGTTGTGCAAATGGAATAGACAACAGGTGGAAATTATAGGCAATTAGCAAGACATCCCCAATAAAGGAGTGGTTCTGCAGGTGGTGACCACAGACAACTTCTCAGTTCCTATGCTTCCTGCCTGATGTTTTGGTCACTTTTGAATGCTGGCGGTGCTTTCACTCTAGTGGTAGCATAAGACGGAGTCTACAACCCACACAAGTGGCTCAGGTAGTGCAGCTCATCCAGGATGGACCATCAATGCGAGCTGTGCCAAGAAGGTTTGCTGTGTCTGTCAGCGTAGTGTCCAGAGCATGGAGGCGCTACCAGGAGACAGGCCAGTACACCAGGAGACGTGGAGGAGGCCGTAGGAGGGCAACAACCCAGCAGCAGGACCGCTACCGCCGCCTTTGTGCAATCCGCCACCTCATCAGGAGCATGCCCAGGCGTTGTAGGGAGGTCATACAGGCACGTGGAGGCCACACACACTACTGAGACTCATTTTGACTTGTTTTAAGGACATTACATCAAAGTTGGATCAGCCTGTAGTTTGGTTTTACACTTTAATTTTGAGTGTCACTACAAATCCAGACCTCCATGGGTTGATAAATTTGATTTCCATTGATCATTTTTGTGTGATTTTGTTGTCAGCACATTCAACTATGTAAAGTATTTAATAAGATTATTTAATTCATTCAGATCTAGGATGTTATTTTAGTGTTCCCTATATTGTTTTGAGCAGTGTGTACATATATATATATATATATATATATATATATATATATAACAATGGGGAGAACAAGTATTTGATACACTGCCGATTTTGCAGGTTTTCCTACTATCAAGCATGTAGAGGTCTGTAATTTTTATCATAGGTACACTTCAACTGTGAGAGATGGAATCTAAAACAAATTCCAAAAAATCACATTGTATGATTTGCAAGTAATTAACTTGCATTTTATTGCATGACATAAGTATTTGATCACCTACCAACTCATAGACCTGTTTTTCTTTAAGAAGTCAACCTGTTCTCCACTAATTACCTGTATTAACTGCACCTGTTTGAACTTGTTACCTGTATAAAAGACACCTCTCCACACACTCAATCAAACAGACTCCAACTTCTCTACAATGGCCAAGACCAGATAGCTGTGTAAGGACATCAGGGATAAAATTGTAGACCTGCACAAGCCTGGGATGGGCTACAGGACAATAGGCAAGCAGCTTGGTGAGAAGGCAACAACTGTTGGCGCAATTATTAGAAAATGGAAGAAGTTCAAGATGACAGTCAATCACCCTTGGTCTGGGGCTCCATGCAAGATCTCACCTCGTGGGGCATCAATGTTCATGAGGAAGGTGAGGGATCAGCCCAGAACTACACGGCAGGACCTGGTCAATGACCTGAAGAGAGCTGGGACCACAGTCTCAAAGAAAACCATTAGTAACACACTACGCCGTCATGGATTAAAATCCTGCCTAGCCAGTCTCCAGACCTGAACTCAATAGAAAATCTTTAGCGACTCCTGTGGCGGGCTGGGTGCAGTGCACGCTGACCAGGTCGCTAGGTGTACGGTGTTTCCTCCAACACATTGGTGCGGCTGGCTCCCGGGTTCAATGCCCGCTTAAGAAGCAGTGCGGCTTGGTTGGGTTGTGTTTCGGAGGACACATGGCTCTCAACCTTTGTCTCTTCCGAGTCCGTACGGGAGTTGTAGCGATGAGACAAGACAGTAACTACTAACAATTGGATACCACGATATTCGGGAGTACTCTGAACCATTGAATACATTGCAGGTAAGGGGATGTTCACACCTACGGTAGCTGGGCTATAAAGAGTCTATTGTCCTGATAATCAGGCTACAAGTGTTTGAAAACCTGTTTTCCATAACTACTGTAAATAAAAACACAGCATCTTGTTTATATTCTTTATTGTAACCACAATGTCACAAATAATTTGTACCTTTCCAATTACTTTTAGAGTTTGGTTAATTTGCTTCATATTTGATTAATACTATTGTGTTTATATTCCAAGAAAAACAGAAAAACCTTTGGGTTTCCGTTTGGATGGAATTACGCTGTACATCGTGGCGGTCGGGTGTAGGCTACACAGTACTGGGCTATTTAGCTAAAGAATCCCTGTGTCATGTGCTGGCACGTGGGAGACCAGGGTTCAATTCCTCAACAGGGAGGAAGGAGTAGGCAGTCCTTGTAAATAATAATTAACTGACTTGCCTAGTTAAATAAAGGTTACACTAAGAGCATAACATTTCTATATCATATTTTTAGTCTAACCAATACCCAAGCGGAGATTCAGTCAAAATCGAATTGATTTAACAAGACCAGTCCCCATGCTTGTCTCAGAGCAGCACGAAACGGTGCTAAAATAGTTGTAGGCTAATGCTTCAAATCCTATTGCTTCTAACTTCAATATGCTCTTTAAATAAATAAGACATACACCACTTTTAATAGCACATTACTCAACAATAGTGAGACTCATGTCGCTTATGATAGGCCTACAGTATATATTGAAAAATATGACGTGACTCTCCATCAATAATTACATATAGAGGATTGGCGGTTTCTAAATTAAAACCAAAAGCCGCCTCATGGGTCTCCCAACACGGGTATCTGTAGCAACACAGTTTGCATTGCGATACGGTGACTTAGACAGCTGCGCCACAGGGGAGGCCCCATCCACAAAGTATCAAAATACTGAGATGTGTTGGTAAAGGTATATTATCCTGCTAATAGCCCATATTATAAAACTGTACATGGTGTTCAGGTCAGGTTGACCAAAACATTTATTTATTAAAGACTACCAGAAAGAATGTTGGTACTTATTTATTTTGATCCAAAGCCATGAATGAGTGAGTCACTCAGCTTTATGTAGGTGCCGGCTATTTGACTGTGCCATCAACTTGATACTGTATAACGATATTTCAAGTTATTTTGCAGGTTTTTAAAAATAATTAGGTGAGCGTTTGTAATCTGAATAAAGGCCAAAATAATATTTGTACAGGGAAAAACATTTCTGTTTTTAGAGGGAGAGAAACACTGGGCCAATTGTGTGCCTGCATATGGGACTCCCAATCACGGTTGCATGTGATACATAATAATAATAATAATCATACTTAACTTAGAGCCTAACTTAGAAATACATTTGATGATAGAATTTTCCCGCTGACCTCCATCTAGGCAAGTATTTTGTCCAGATACCTGCTAGAACAGCGGGAATGTTTCCCTAGTCAGCGCCATGCAATGCCCCTAAAAGTGTTGCAGTGGATACAGCTGTAGAACTGCAAGGCAATCCCATTGTGCGCCACTCGAGAGCCATGACCAATGTATATTGTCCTCCAGATATAATATATATTTGAGAATATCCAAGGGGCATTTGTATAATTCTAAATTAATTATAATGATAATCGCTTTGTTTAAAAAATAACAATATTTTGGAGATGATTTTGTTATTTTCAAATAGGATGGCATGAGTATTGAACCAGCATTTGTAGCAACACAGCTTGCACTGCTATGCAGTGTCTTAGTCTTTGCACCACTCAGGCGCTGTAAGACATGACCGGTTGGGAGTGGACTACAGTACTACAGTAAGAGCAAAATAATCCTAACAAAACAAAATTATTCAAATCTTAGTGTAACAACAGTTTTAGTATTTAACACTGAAGTTGTACACAGTTATCCTTCTCTATTTAGGTTTATGTCACCCATTCATCCAGTCAGTTAGAGACAAAGTAGGACCCAAAAGCATAATCAGTGCTCTAAATCCCCCTTGTTACGCTGGTCTGGCGCAATGAAGTGGTGACGCAGGGTACCGTACTAACCCACAAATTACATCTAAGTACCGCAGCATAATCACAAAACTGTTAGTGGAGCAGCCACTCTATGTCTGGTGTCTGAGCCGTTGAATTGCAGTTTTGGCTGTTTGATTGCCTTGCGCAGGGAATGACTGCCGTGTTTGTATCCTGCCAAACCTTGCTGTGGTTAAATGCGGTGCGTCGTGCTTTCAGTTTTGCGCGAATGCTGCCATCTATCCACCTGCACTTCACAGAGTTGTGAAGGTGTACATTGATCTTGATCCTCCTTTTCAATAAATATCCAAGGTCTTGTCCTCATGACATGACGATTAATGCTTGAAGAAATATTCTCACTCTTATCCATAATATTCTTATCATGTAGGCAAGCCTACCCGCACAGCCTACCCGCCCTGTATTCGTGAGCCTTTGGCTCGAGCACATGTGCCAAGGCCAGAGTATACACATTTGCTATATAACCCAACAGTTTGTGACAAAACTATTAATAGAGTTGAAAATACGATGGAAACTTTCGTTTTTTATTAGGTACCTGAAAAATGATATTTTGTGTGCACTGACTTTTATCCGCAACAAGTCAGTTTTGTGGAAACACACCACTGGTGGGAAAATTTGCGTTTTAGAATATTTACATTCAAATTTGTCGCCAATTGGATGGAATCCTAGCTACTCATCATCTTACGACGAAGATGACAACACAAACCGTTTCAACTTCATTTTTCAACAACATCAACAATATACCTAGTCTAGGACATTACCAATTTAAAAACACCAAAAGCAATTCAGTCCAATCAATCAGTGTGTGTGTGTGCGTGTGCACGCAAGAGAAAAGAGAAGGAAAAAAACATGTTGATTTACCCTACTTGCAGAAGAATACCATCCTCCTCTCTTTCATGCTGAAAAAGGGTCAATGACTCTGTAATACAGTATCCTCCTCCGCTGGACTTAAGTTCATACAGTACACCCTCTTCCATTTAAATGTTTTTGTCTCTCTTGTCCACAACGATTGTGTATGTAGGTTTTAATCATTTTCAGACAGGAAAATGACCTTTCAGCTGATGTACTTGTAACATGAACTCCTTCAGTTTCTGTTTCAGAGCACTGCTCTGGAAGATTTAATATTTATCCCAGTCTGGCTCAATATTGATCTGATCAAAAACCATGTCCAATGATCTCTGGCCTTCGTGCACAGCATGCACTGCTCTACTTTTGAAGTTCCAAGGAGTGGCACAACCTCCCTGTACCTGAATGTTATCGTCAACCTCAGTAAGCATGCTTGTCTTTTTGCATGACTGGGTAAAAAAGTTATGGATGCAAAAAATATATATATATTGCTTGTCCCCTGTCATAAAACTAAATGTGCTTTGTGGCAGCGTAGCCTAGTGGTTAGAGCATTGGACTAGTAACCGAAAGGTTGCAAGTTCAAATCCCTGAGCTGACAAGGTACAAAATCTGTTGTTCTGCCCCGGAACATGCTGTTAACCCACTGTTCCTAGGCCATCATTGAAAATAAGAATTTGTTCTTAACTGACTTGCCTAGTTAAATAAAGGTCAATAAAATATTGACAGCAGCTTTTCATGAGCTCCTGAACCCCACCTCGCTGACCTCTCTTGCAGCTGCCCCGTTGTAATTCTGGCAAATGAGTTTGGCTGCTTGGTTGCGTATGCCAATAGTTTGCATTACAACAGCAGTGATGGCCTCTGCATTTCTCTCTGCACTCACAACTGAAAACCCCAGGAATCTCTAGCATATGACACCCTTATTTGTCATGTAAATAGCGTGCTAGGATTGTCAAGTGACATTTGCAGGACATGTCTGTGGTGTCATCCTCCTGGCTGCTATGAGGATGACACCATGGCAGTGTCGAACACTGCGAATGCATTGACGCGAATACCGCAAAATTGTTGCTGACTCGTCGTGCTCGCTGAAGGCTTTGCCCCTGCCGTCCCAAGTACATTACTGCGATGGCCAGCTTCTTCAGACTGTCTCTGTTTTTCTTCACCTGTTTGTTGTGCCTCCGGACACTGATCACTGCAGCCTGGTTCGAGAGCCTCATTGTTTCCGGACTCGACCCAACAGCTTTAGTTTCAGGCTTGCCGTAATGTGTTGTTGTTTTTTTTGTCGGTTAAGGGAACTGCCCAGGTTTGCAAGGTCAGAAAAACTGTGATGGCTTGAGGGTTGTTGAGTGAACATGTGCTCTTGTCAAATAGAATATGCTTTGTCCATGAATACACGCCACTGACAGAAACAAATTGCTTTGGATATATTTAGATTATCAAGGTGGTGAAACTACACCATGATCAATTGACGTCAGTATTTCAACACAAATATCCAGGAAAATAGTACAGTGCCAATTATACAAACAGCAACACATTTCCAGTTTATTAAAAACACAAATATAACATTTATTGGACTTGAAGGTGAGGTGAGTCTGAAAATACAATTTCGGAAAAACACACTCATGAAAATATACAGAATGCTCAAGAGGGGGTTGTTAGGTGCAGGGACATTTTGGTCTTAAACAAGGGATATTTGTCCCAACTCAAACGGTGGAGAACAAAGCAGAGACCCTACCTCCCGGGTAGAAGTCTTTTAAACATTTATTTAACTTCCTCCATCTCTCCCTCTCCTTCCGGTGCCCAATTTGTTTTGAATGTGTCAGGATGATGACACGATGTCCAGAAAGTGCAACGTTTTCCAAACCTATTAATGTGAATGGCAAGGTCCCCTTGTCTGAGATTCTTCTCTCTCTTCTCTCTCTCCTTCCCATATCTAAAACTAACTTTCATTCCGGTGATCAAAGTGTACCAGCGTACGACACGGCGCTCCCCAAGGATTTGACGTTGCACGGCCTCCTAAAGGAGGTGACCGCTAAGAAGTACATTCTTCTCTCAAGCAAATAGGTCTTTATGAATAAGTTATTACTGATTATGACTTCAATGCCAAGGAAGTGGGCGGTTGAGGTGAGGGTTGGAAGAGAGAGTGGGGTTGTTCTTAGTGTATAAAGTAAACAATCCTTCGATGAATAGCAACTATATTCCCAATATTTAATCTGGTTTTCCTTACTCGTTGGGAGCCACAGTTGACAGATGCTTCTAACTTCGAGGAATGTTTGGTGTTCAATATATATTTCATTTTGGTTGTTTGTTTTTCCCCATGTAAAACATAAATAATTTTCTTTGCAGCTATAGATGCTAGCTGAACAGCCCTTCCCCTTTGCACCATGCTAAGCTTGGTTAGCCCGTAGCAGCCTAGCCAGCTATTGTGGATCTGTCTTGGGGAGAGTATTTATGCTTTGGCTATGCTAGCGGTACGTCCTTGCATCACCCATCACTTAAACTACAGGCACTTAGGGTATACTGTATATAATGCTGATACAGCTATAGTGATACAGCAAATGGATATTGTGACTGGTCGGCAATTGGGGTCATTAAATAAATTCATATTCACGACGGAGACCTCATTTAATTTTCCAATTGATTTCACTCTGACACCCATTCAACATGCACAGTAAATGTATGGTTCTTTACAGTTCATCATATGGTCTTTGAGTAATTTGAGGCTAAACATGTATATGCCGGCATCACACAGTGCTGTTTGGCCTATGTAATGCATTCATTACACACAGGGCCATCCCAGACGATAAAGAACTCAATTGGAATACTACTTTCCTCTAAATTGCTTTGACTAAAAAGACTTGGCTTAATGCAACACCGACTGTCATGAGGCATTTAAGTACATAGACCTCATAGAGCTGACTACAACAGATAACATAATCCATTAGCTATGGGTTCTTTTCTACTGACAGCGAAACTAATACAAATCTTTAAATTGTGTGCATAAAGTCCACATATATAGAAATGCCCTGACAATTTGCTATTTTAATATAGACGGCCATATTTGAATATGGAGTGGATGGAGTCGAAGTGAAATGCAATCAGTCGGCTCTGTGTGTGTAATCCTGACCAGGGGCAGAGAGGAGGATGAGGATCTCTCCATTAATGAGTTATCAAAGCCCGGGCAGATGGAGGACGAGCTAACAGTCTTAGTCATTAATTGAGTGACTTACTAATAAGACCAATAAAGCAAGACTAATGGGTGTGGGGTTGCAAGCATCATCGCATAAGCTTAGAGATCAAATCATGTTGGCTGGTAGGTGTGTGTGTGTGTGTGTGTGTGTGTGTGTGTGTGTGTGTGTGTGTGTGTGTGTGTGTGTGTGTGTGTGTGTGTGTGTGTGTGTGTGTGTGTGTGTGTGTGTGCGTGTGCGTGTGTGTGCATGACCGGGTGGGTGGGTGTGTCCCATCTTTTCAGGGCTATTGGCTCGATCTTAAAAGTATGCCAATAATGCTAATAATGATGAGGCCGGTAATATGATGCTTCTCCTGCCACGGCCCTGTGACTGCTGCATCATCCTCCGCAGCTGCTGCACTCTTCTAACACAAACGTACTGTACACAGACACACAAACATATTGCCATGGATACTGGCTCTCAATGATTAAGTCACTGATATTCACACTGTAGGCACTACTCAAGCTTAACTAGTCACCAGATTTCATTGAATCTGAATTGTAATTTCCTCAGTAAGGAAAAAATAATAACAATGCGCCTCAAAGACTAACAAGTTAGTGTACTTGTACCCCATAAGTTCCTGACACCATTCCATTAGAAGCTGGCACATACTGAAACAGATGGTGGATAAACACATAGGCTGCCCAAAGTTCTGTTGTGCTACAGTGACTGTGTAAGTGTTACCATTTAAATGAGATACAAAATCTACAATATATATTTATGTGTGTGTGTGTGTGTGTGTGTGTGTGTGTGTGTGTGTGTGTGTGTGTGTGTGTGTGTGTGTGTGTGTGTGTGTGTGTGTGTGTGTGTGTGTGTGTGTGTGTGTGTGTGTGTGTGTGTGAAATCAATGATGCAACAGAACAGTGCAATTAAAGCAGCTCTATTCCATTCTATTCTATACCGCTACGTGTGAAGCAATCTATTGGACATTATATTTACTATGCTCACATGGAGAATCAAACACACTCCTTGGACTGGGCCAGCTCATGTGTATAGGAGCAGAACCTGCGAATGTACTACTAGATGGAACGGATGTACTACTAGGTTATACTGTGTATACGGTCAGGGAAGAGGAGTAAACAAGTCAGGAAAATTAATGAATTGAATTAGAACCTGAAAGGGGAAAAGCCTACACTGCAAAATGTGAAATCTATCTTATTTCAGGATATTTTTCTTAATAAGACGATTAAGGTAAAGTATAGTGAAGTAAGATCAATTTTACTTTTTGTATTAAGACTTTAAAATGTTTTTAAATAACAAATGTATCTGCTAATAATGTTGGTACGAAATAAAACTCACATTTTAAGTCACTCAATATCAGATATTTAGGCTTGCTTCGATTTCACAGTTTGCAGTGTAGTGCCCCATGTTCAGTATAGGGTATGCATGAGATTTGGAATGTTCAGGAAATGGCTCAAAAAGCTCAAGCTCTCCACAACAGAGGGCAGAGTACAGAGTGGAGGCATCAGTGTTACCACAGCCTGTGTCCTTATTAAGTCCTAGTAAAAGGTATTCTGCTCCTGCTATGGCTCCATATTGAAGATATTTTGGTTTGCATCCCAAATAGCACCTTATTCCATATACTGTATAGTGCACTTCTATTTATAGTATCTCTTCTCCCATGTTCAATTGGGTTGAGATCTGGTGACTGACACACACACACACACACTCACACACCATATACAGTGCATTCAGAATGTATTCAGACCCCTTCACTTTTTTCAGAATTGTGTTACGTTACAGCTTTCTTCTAAAATTGATTTTTATGAAGTACTCAATCTACACACAATACCCCATAATTAACATGTAAATAGAAAAATAAAAAAACATAAATACTTTACTTACATAACTATTCAGACCCTTTGCTATGAGACTCGAAATTGAAACAGGATTGTGTCGAGGCACATATCTGAGGAAGGGTACCAAAAAATGTCTACAGCATTGAAGGTCTGTGGTCTCCATCATTTTTAAATGGAATAAATGTGGAACCACCAAGACTTCAAGACGTCCAGGCCAAACTGAGCAGTCGGAAGAGAAAGTCCTTGGTCAGGGAGGTGACCAAGAACCGAATGGTCACTCTGACAGAGCTCCAGAGTTCCTCTGTGTAGATGGGAGAACCTTCCAGAAGGACAACCATCTCTGCAGTACTCCACCAATCAGGCCTTAATGGTAGAGTGGCCAGACAGAAGCCACTCCTCGGTAAAAGGCACATGACAGCCTGCTTGGAGTTTGCCAAAAGGCATCTAAAGGATTCTCAGACCATGAGAAACAAGATTCTCTGGTCAGATGAAACCAAGATTGAACTCATCGGCCTGTGTTTCAGCGGCAAGGACTGTGAGATTAGTCAGGATCGAGGGAAGGATGAACGGAGCAAAGTACATAGAGATCCTTGATGAAAACCTGTTTCAGAGCACTCAGGACCTCATAATGGGGTGAAGGTTCACCTTCCAACAGGACAACTACCCTAACCACACATCCAAGACAATGCAGGAGTGGCTTCGGGACAAGTCTCTGAATGTCCTTGAGTGCCCATGTGGCATGACTCTCTCCTTGGTTGGAATCAAAAGGAGACTTTGCCAGAACTCCAACATCCAAAAGTGAATAATGAAACAATATTTCTAACATAAAGAATGTGGGAAATTATTTTTGGGGATCCAAACAATAATCATGTCATATCATTTAGCAATTTCTGACGTCATTACGGATGGTTTAACACAATACCTGTCACTCTGAAAGTAGACACGTCCGAGTTGCCAGGTTTGCATCTAAATGTTGTAAAACTTAGATGATGAAATATGAAACTATTTGTGAAAAGATAGCAATGTGACTTTAGCTTTCTAAATGAGATAATTAATTTTCAGAGAATCTTTTGCCAAGTCAGTAACCACGCCCATGTGAGCACAGACATGATGGAACCATCCTCCAAGGTGAGTACTTAAAGGACTCGCTGAAAAATTAACATACTAGACCAGAGAACGTGAGGACGCAGTCCACACGTTGAAATGGTTGCAATTTAAATTAAACTGACCAGACAGCGTGGAGCAGTGGCTACATGGCTGACAAATGATTTAAAACTACAAAACCAGAAAATGGTAAGACCCTCTGAATCTCTCGATGAGTGAAGAACGACACATTAACAGTCTGCAGCTGTACATGTTAAATAGTTTAGGAAACTCGACCGAAGACGAGAAAATAATAATATTTCCCTATCACCACTGTGTGATACATCTCTGATGGATACATTCTAACAAACACTCCAGAACAAAGAAACCACAACAACAAAGGACATTGTGTCCTCTGGTGGACAAGTCAGAGACTTCTGTTGAACTACTCCCCATAGACAGACCTGGTGATTTCAACAAAGAGACGACAAAGACATACACACGTGTTGCATTTCTTTTCTGAATGAGCTGTCGTTCATGTGTAAAATATTCATTCTCTTGAGAATAGCTTCCACATGTATGTACCAGCCCACTCTCTTTGTCTCTCCCTCTCCTTACATGCCGCTCCCTTTCCATTGTGCAACAAGCCATCTTATCGGGTTAGTCCACTAGGGACTTTTCATTGCAATATGTTAGTAAACAATAACATACAATGTGTGTGTGTATGTATCGCTGAATCATCACTTTTAGGCTAGGGTTCGTGCAGATTTACGAGGTCAACGATGTTCATAATGAGACTTATATGACGAAATTATAAATTGATGGTTGGGATGATAATGATATATTCTGATAAATTATTGAGTTAATTCAGGAAAATCATTAACCTCTAGCGACGACCAATCCCGTATCCGAGAGCGTAATCATAGCCTCAAGCTCATTACCATAACGCAACGTTTCCTATTCATGAAAATCGCAAATGGAATGAAATAAATATATTCAAACACAAGCTTAGCCTTTTGTTAACAACACTGTCATCTCAGAATATGCTTTTCAACCAAAGCTACACAAGCATTTGTGTAAGAGTATTGATAGCCTAGCATAGCATTAAGCCTAGCATTCAGCAGGCAACATTTTCACAAAAACAAGAATAGCATTCAAATAGAATCATTTACCTTTGAAGAACTTCGGATGTTTTCAATGACGAGACTCTTAGTTAGATAGCAAATGTTCATTCCAAAAAGATTATTTGTGTGGACGAAATAGCTCCGTTTTGTTCATCACGTTTGGCTAAGGAAAAGACCGGAAAATACAGTCACTTACAACGCCAAACTTTAGCTCCATAATATCGACAGAAACATGGCAAACGTTGTTTAGAATCAATCCTCAAAGTGTTTTTCACATATCTATTCGATAATCTATCAGTGGTGGCAGTTGGCTTCTCATCAGAATCAAACGGAAAAATACTGCAGCAGGAGATTACGCAATAATTGCGACAGAGGACACCAAGCGACCACCTGGTAGATGTAGTCTCTTATGGTCAATCTTCCAATGATATGCCTACACATACGTCACAATGCTGTCGACACCTTGGGGAAGCGACAGAAAGCCTAAGCTCATTCGTGGCCCATTCACAGCCATATAAGGAGTCATTGGCATGAGGCGGTTTCAAAAAATGCGGCCCTTCCTGATTGGATTTTTATCTGGGTTTTTTCCGTAACATCAGCTCTGTGGCACTCACAGACAATATCTTTGCAGTTTTGGAAACGTCAGAGTGTTTACTTTCCAAAGCTGTCAATTATATGCATAGATTCAAGGCTGTAATCAATGCCAAATGTACTTCAACAAAGTACTGCGTAAAGGGTCTGAATACTTATGTAAATGTGATATTTCAGTTTTTTCTTTTTAATATATTTGCAAACATTTCTAAAAACCTGTTTTTGCTTTGTCATTATGGGGTATTGTGTGTAGATTGTTGAGTGAAAAAAACTAAAATGTTAATCAATTTTAGAATCAGGCTGTAACAAAATGTGCAAAAAGTGAAGGGGTCTGAATACTTTCTGAATGCACTGTAAACCACCCTATGCTCCTTTGAGACCCCTCTTTCAAAGTCACTGAGGTATCTAGACATGGTAGCCAAAATAATAGGCAACTGGGCATTTTAATACATGACCCTAAGCATGAATTAACTGAGGAACCAGACCTGTGTGTAATGACCTGCTTTCAATACAATTGGTAACCCTCATTTACTTAAGTGTTTCCTTTATTTTTCACAGTTACCTGTAGCTTGGTAATTATCTTTTGGATAGTGAGAGTCTAATTTCAACAATTTAGAATATATTGTACATCACGGTTTACGTGATAGCCACTGTAGTTTATGTACTGTGATGGCTAGTTTGTTTTATTTAACTGCAGAAACCACCCATCTGTGACTTTGTGTAACATCCGCAGTTCACTCATCCTTTAATCTCCTTTCATTTTATATCTCCATCCCTACATCTTCCAGCTCGGTTTTTAAATACCTAGAGTTGTTCCAATTAACGAAATAGTTTTAAGTGAGGCTTTTTTCTCTCTCATAATCAGCTTTAGTAATGACTTTTGGATTATTTAATGTGGAAACCCAATCCCCCTTTCTAATTTACCTTAACGTATCGATTGTTGACCACCGCTGAATACCTGAAGACTTCCTACTGTGTTCAGTCTTTACTATCTCTTTTCCTGTCTCGCCATTCATTTTCCAATGACATTCAACACACAGACAATAACACAAAAAATTAAAAAATAAACAAAGTTTTCTTTGTTTAAGTTCTGCCATTAGCTGTCAACAAAAAAATGTTCAATGTCAGTGAACATCGCTGTGGATATAATCGATAAGTTTAAGGGTATGCTGTGTAACCATGGAGATAAGCTTGATGCAGGGAGACAGGTAGTTTGTTATGAATGTTCAACTGAAAAACATTGACATAACAATCTCCATTATTCTGAGAAAAAGTATGTTCAAAAATCATGCATTAGTTCAAAACTAACCTTTTGAATCTCCCATTTTATCAACAGCAAATGTCTTATGTCAAAGGTAATATCTAGAATTCATGTTATGTCTGAGTTGTACAGTTGAAGTCGGAAGTTTACGTACACTTAGGTTGGGGTCATTAAAACTAGTTTTTCAACCACTCCCCAAATTTCTTGTTAACAAACTATAGTTTTGGCAAGTCAGTTAGGACTTCTACTTTGTGCATGACACAAGGAATTGTTCCAACAATTGTTTACAGACATATTATTTCACTTATAATTCACTGTATCACAATTTCAGTGGGTCAGAAGTTTACATACTAAGTTGACTGTGCCTTTAAACATCTTGCAAAATTCCAGAAAAAGATGCCATGGCTTTAGAAGCTTCTGATAAGCTAATTGACATCATTTGAGTCTATTGGAGGTGTACATGTGGATGTATTTCAAACCATACCTTCAAACTCCTTCAAACTCTTTGCTTGACATCATAGGAAAATCAAAAGAAATCAGGGAAGACATCAGAAAAATAACCTCCACAAGTCTGGTTCATCCTTGCAATCCTTGCAATTTCCAAACGCCTGAAGGTACAACGTTCATCTGTACAAGCAATAGTATGCAAGTATAAACACCATGGGACCACGCAGCCATCATACCGCTCAGGAAGGAGAGCGGAGATGAGATGAACATACTAGGGTGCGAAAAGTGTAAATGAATCCCAGAACAACAGCAAAGGACCTTGTGAAGATGCTGGAGGAAACAGGTACAAAAGTATCTATATTCACAGTAAAACGAGTCCGATATTGACATAACCTGAAAGGCCACTCTGCAAGGCAGAAGCCACTGCCCCAAAACCTCCATAAAAAAGCCAGACTACGGTTTGCAACTGCACATGGGGACAAAGATCGTACTTTTTGGAAAAATGTCCTCTGGTCTGATGAAACATAATGCCCATCATTATGTTTGGAGGAAAAAGGGGGCGGTGGCTTGCAAGCCGTAGAACACCATCCCAACTTTGAAGCACGGGGGTAGCAGCATCACATTGTGGGGGTGCTTTGCTGCAGGAGAGACTGGTGCACTTCACAAAATAGATGGCATCATGAGGGAGGACAATTATGTGGATATATTGAAGCAACAAGTTGTGACAAAATGGCTTGAGGACAACAAAGTCAAGGTGTTGGAGTGGCCAACACAAAGCCCTGACCTCAATCCTATTTAAAATGTGTGCGTAGAACATAAAAAGTGTGTGCGAGCAAGGAGGCCTACAAACCTGACTCAGTTACACCAGCTTTGTCAGGAGGAATGGGCCAAAATTCACCCAACTTATTCTGGGAAGCTTGTGGAAGGCGACCCAAAACGTTTGATCCAAGTTGAACAATTTAAAGGCAATGCTACCAAATACTAATTGAGTGTATATAAACTATTGACACACTGGAAATGTGATGAAAGAAATAAAAGCTGAAAGAAATAATTGTCTCTACTATTATTCTGACATTTCACATTCTTAAAATAAAGTGGTGATCCTAACTGACCTAAGACAGGGAATTTTTACTGGGATTAAATGTCAGGAATTGCGAAAAACTGAGTTTAAATATATTCGGCCAATGTGTTCGTATACTTCCGACTTCAACTGTGTATTATTATCAGAGGTCTTGTATGTTGTCCTTATCCTTGAAAGCAACATGTGTGTCATTGCCCTACACTCTCAATCATGTCAAAGTTTGAATCCTGCTCTGAAGATTACACTGGAAAAACCTTCCCTTGGGTACAGTTTATCTCCCATAAGTCTTCTTACAAGAGGACAAATAAGGAAACAGATCAAACGGATACATAGACGTTGCCATTGGCACAAAGCAAGGAACAGTATATAGAGAAGGGTAAAAAACAAACAAAAAACATATTTATTGCTATGGCAATTAGCGGGTAGAGCATATTTGATCAGTTCTAGCAATTACGCTGTGTAATTGTGTTTACGGTCAGAATTGCTTGTTTATTTAGAGTAATTTTTTTTGTCTTTTTCTTTTGTCTAATCATTTTATATGTAATCTAGCACTCAACTAGAAGCTGGTTTATAATATCTTCCTCAAATGAATTGAATTGTCTTATCGATCTAGGATGACGATGGATTTGATCAACTGCAGATGTAGACCAATATAGCCTGTAGGGCTCTACAACAATGTGCTAAAACACAATAGTGGATTCATTACTGAATAGGGAGGGGAGGCAATGCATCATCACTTACCCTCTGTATTCGATAATTATGTAAAGTGCACACAGTCAACATGTTTACACACACCATAGGTATCTATATCACCAGTGAATCCAGTATCCTCGATTCAATGCACAGGCACACAAAGGAATGAGTGAATATGTGAATGCTGCTCCCAGGTCTAAATAACGTTAGACATGTGGAGCATGATATTCCTTTATCTATTTCACTTTTCTTCTGTTTCTCTGTCTCTCTCTCTCTCCCTTTCTCTCTCTCTCTCTCTCCCTTTCTCTCTCTCTCTCTCTCTCTCTCTCTCTCTCTCTCTCTCTCTCTCTCTCTGTCTCTCTCTCTCTCTCTCTGTCTCTCTCTCTCTCTCCCTTTCTTTCTTTCTCTCTCTCTCTCTCTCTCTCTCTCTCTCTCTCTCTCTCTCTCTCTCTCTCTCTCTCTCTCTCTCTCTTTATCTCTTTATCTCTCTCTCTCTCTCTTTATCTCTCTCTCTCTCTCCTCTCTCTCTCTCTCTCCTTTCTTTATCTCTCTCTCTCTCTCTCTCTCTCTCTCTCTCTCTCTCTCTCTCTCTCTCTCTCTCTCTCTCTCTCCTTCTCTCTCTCTCTCTCTCTCTCTCTTTCTCTCTCTCTCTCTCTCTCTCTCTCTCTCTCTCTCTCTCTCTCTCTCTCTCTCTCTCTCTCTCTCTCTCTCTCTCTCTCTCTCTCTCTCTCTCTCTGCATTATTCCTTCTCCCTATGTCTCTCTCTATCTTTGTCTGTGTGTGGCTTTCTCTCGGCCTCTCTCTCTCTCCCTTTGTCCTTGTCATCTCACAAGGAGACAGTGACAATGAGTGCGCTCGTCCTTGGGAGCTGAGGCTTCACTATTGACTGGCATGATGAGCTGCTTGTTTCCTTGCTCCTTCCACACGATCTCCGTAATCCCTGTGTCTTAGCCGCCAACACGACACACGTCAGGAAACCATGGGGGGATTTTGAGGGGGGTGTCTGACTGTCGACACTCATTATATCAGACCTTGGAGGAGAAAGAGGGAGCAGGAAGGAGCAGGGCGTGCCAAGATACACACACACAAACACACACACAGTCTTGTATAACTAACACAATCCAGTCCCATTCAAAGTCCTATTTTCCCTAACCTTTAATCCTGACTCTTACCCTAACCCCAAAACCGAACCTTAACCCTAACCCTAGCTCTTTACCCTAACCCTAAAACGAACCCTAGTTCCTAACTCTAAACCTAATTCTAACTTTAACACCAATTCTAACCTTAACCCTAAACCCCCTAGAAATAGCATTTGACCTTGTGAGGACTAACAAAATGTTGGTAAAATATGTGTTTGTTTACTATTCTAGTTTGGACTTATAGTATAGTAAAACAAATAAACAAATATAGTTAGACATATGCACACTTACAAATATACACACACACGCACACACACTTTCAAATACACATATGTCGGACGTCAGATACATGCACAGTTGCACATGCACGCACACACACACACACACACACACACACACACACACACACACACACACACACACACACACACACACACACACACACACACACACACACACACACACACACACACACACACACACACACACACACACATACCCACTCTAAGATGAGGTATGTCATGCATGCGCCACAGGCCCGGGGTGAGAGAACCTTTGTGGGCTCCAAAGGTTGCGTGGTAGTGTCTCCTTCCCCCCTCTCTTTCACCTGGCGTCAGAACATTTTGTGCGAGCGGAGAGCCCCCTGCTGTTTTCTCTGTTTTCTCCTCAAGCTCCTTCCCTGACAGCTCGGTGACATTTAAGCCAGTGAAGAGGGCAGAGGGTGATATCTGTCGTCTTTCTCCTCTCTCTCTCTCTCTCTCTCTCTTGCTTGGGAGAATAGTTCACTATAGTGTCAGCCTCTTATGTTATGGTTCCCCGCCATCTTTGTAAGGTAAAGACTTAAAAAGACTGACGATACACTGCACACTCTAGATGCAAAATACACTCTTAGGTCATCGACCTTAGTCAGGCATAAAAACAAGACAAGCTTGAAGCAATATATAGAGTCTCAACACAACACACTCACATGCAGTGAACCTCTATATGAAACCACAAATAATTGATGTGGAATAACAAAGATATTCTATAAATATTGATGTTTTTGACACATTTCCAAAGAGAATGTCTGGTCTTACTGCAGGGAATGCACCATCCTGTTACTGTACTGTACTGTGTGTGTGATGCAGTGTTATCTTTATTATGTATAATGTTGATTGATGTATTATTGAAATGTGCCATCGCATTTCAATATTTGTGTTGATGCAAAGATGGCCACATAAGAAATAAATATGTTTGTGCTTTTCAATTGCATTGTTTATTCCATTTCCTATGAAACTATACATTTGATGATGGGATCCTCCAGTACTGAGCTTTTGGAGAAGTATAGTGGCGTCAGGAACTGAATTTTAACTGCCTGTGTGTGTGTGTGTGTGTGTGTGTGTGTGTGTGTGTGTGTGTGTGTGTGTGTGTGTGTGTGTGTGTGTGTGTGTGTGTGTGTGTGTGTGTGTGTGTGTGTGTGTGTGTGTGTGTGTGTGTGTGTGTGTGTGTGTGTGTGTGTGTGCGCGTGTGTGTGTGCCTGCGTGTGTGCGCGTGTGTGTGTGTGTGTGTGTGTGTGTGTGTGTGTGTGTGTGTGTGTGTGTGTGTGTGTGTGTGTGTGTGTGTGTGTGTGTGTGTGTGTGTGTGTGTGTGTGTGTGTGTGTGTGTGTGTGTGTGTGTGTGTGTGTGTGTGTGTGCGTGTGCCTGGATCCTCATGCCTGTGTGTGTCTTCCCTTTCCCTCTCCAGGAGGCGGTGAAAGAGAACCACAAGAAGAGGGAGATGGAGGAGAAGATCAAGAGAGCCAGACTGGCCAAGGAGAAAGCAGAGCGCGAGAAGCAGGAGCGCCAGCAAAAGAAGAAGCAGCTGATTGACATGAACAAAGGTACACCACTTCTTCTGTCACTTCTAGAGAGAGAGAGAGAGTTTGAGAGTGTGTGTGTGTGTGTGTGTGTGTGTGTGTGTGTGTGTGTGTGTGTGTGTGTGTGTGTGTGTGTGTGTGTGTGTGTGTGTGTGTGTGTGTGTGTGTGTGTGTGTGTGTGTGTGTGTGTGTGTGTGTGTGTGTGTGTGGGGGAGGGGTCTGTGTGTGTGTGTGGGAGGCTGTGTTGGTGTGTGTTTGAGAGTGTCTGAGAGAGAGGTGTGTTGAGGGGTGCATAGCTTGAGTAAGGGATGCAGCACTGAATGGTACTTCACACTGAGCTGAACTCTGCAGATGGGAGGCGAGGCATCTTTATCACTGAGAAGAAATCACACAATTTGCACACTCAGATCTACAAAAAACACACCCGAATGTTAGCATGTGTTTTATCCTGTCTCTATTTAATAGTGAACAACAGTTTGGTATAGTATCCATATTCATATGTTTTGTTCAATATTCATATATGTATTATTGATATCGTTCTGATGATGATTGCTAATAATGATACAACTGGTGGTTTTAATCCTGAATGCTGATTGGTTAAAACCGCATTCCAGCCGGTGTCTATTCCACAAGTTACCACCGGCTAAAGCTCTGACTTTGAAATGCCTATTTACTCTGTTCCATCTGACTGCGCAATCCACTGTCTCAGCTCAGTCAGACAATTTTATTAACTTGATCTCCACTATAAAAAGCATCGAGACATTATCTGACATTTCTTTTAGCCTCATAGTCCGCCCCATCCCGCATGCGGGATCGTGACTACAGCCTCAAGCTCATTACCATAACGCAACGTTAGCGATTTCTAAAAATCGCAAATGAAATGAAATAAATATGCCTGCTCTCAAGCTTATCCTTTTATTAACAATCCTGTCGTCTCAGATTTTCAAAATATGCTTTAGAACCAGAGAAAATCAATAATTTGTGTAAGAGTGGTGATAGCTAGCTTAGCATTTAGCGTTAGCATTTAGCACGCAACATATTCACAAAAACCAGCAAAGGGATCAAATAAAATAATTTACCTTTGAAGAACTTCAGATGTTTCAATGAGGAGACTCTCAGTTACATAGCAGACGTCCAGTTTTTCCTGAAAGATTATTGTGTAGGACACAACGTTCCGTTTTGTTACTATGCATTTGGCTACCGAAACTAACCGAAAATTCAGTCACCTACACGTCAAACTTTTTTCCGAATTAACTCCATAATATCGACTGAAACATGGAAAACGTTGTTTGAATCAATCCTCAAGGTGTTTTGTCATATATCTCTTCATTGAAATGCCAGTCCTAGAAGCCTGCATTCTTCTCTGATTCGGATGGAAAAATACTGGTAGCTGATTTTTGCGCACCAATTTCCACGCAGACACCGTGCGGGACACTTGGCAATTGTAGTCTCTTATGGTCAATCTTCCAATGATATGCCTACAAATACGTCACAATGCTGCAGACACCTTGCGGAAACGCTAGAAAGTGTCCGTTCATTCCTGTCGCATTCACAGCCATATAAGGCGATCATGGAAAACGTACCCTCAAAAATCCTGTTCATTTCCTGGTCGCTCAAACATCTTGGTTTTGCCTGTAGCTTTAGTTCTAAAGGCACTCACAGTGAAAATCTTTGCAGTTCTGGAAACTTCAGAGTGTCTTCTTTCCAAAACTATCAATTCCAAGCATAGTCGAGCATCTTTTCGTGACAAAATATTGCGCTTAAAACGGGCACGTCTTTTTATCCACAAATGAAATACTGCCCCTAGAGTCTTAACAGGTTTACTAACATTTAGTTTTCAACAGCAGAGTTTCTTATAAACCTTGCTGTCTCTCTATAACATTTGCAACATTATTTCAAAATTCAAATTCGATCTCCGGCCGTCCCATAGTAATGGATGTGTCTCGAGTTGGGATGAGAAAATAAGCAGCGTTTCTCAGCCAGTCGAAAACATGTATCAGCTGGCATAGTATTTATGGATATATACAAAGAAATGTAAAATGTAAAAGGAAACGAAGTGCAGCTAGTTTGCCGTCATTTCCAACTTCAATTTGAAGTGATTGTGTCCTGACGAGATGACATTTTCGATGCCAGGTGAAATCGCGCCTCATTAGCTCGTTGTTATGGATGTATCCAAATAAATGTCACTAGAAAAACAGCTTAAACAAATGCCAATGCAGCTACTGTTGTTATTCTGGCTGCACTATTTGACGCGACTGTAAGTTTAGTCGTAGTTGGCTAGCTAGAACGAACGACTGGGTTGCATCCATAGATGCTGAACGAAAAGACTGAACGACTGGGTCGTGTCTCTGGCAACCGAACCGATAGAACCCTAGATTTGTGTGGGGACTATATCTTGTGGAAGGATGAAATAGTGTGAATAAATTAATCAAAATAACTTTTTCAATGAAAATATGCCAATCATTATTTGAATATGTTGGTAACCCGTTATATAAAATAGATAATGCCCGAGAAGCCGGTGTTTTGAAGATATATTGGCACAGGTGTTGTTCGAGACGAACCTTGCCAATATCCTCCAAACTCCAAACAATGTATCAATTTTATCTAATATTATTCATAGGGGTAGTCTAATAGTCACAGTAGTATTACTACAGTGTTAGACTTTGTCGTACATAAGAGTATATATTCAAATAGCTACTTAAAAGTAATATATTTGAACCTAGGTACTGCATTAGAAGACAGTACTTATAGTTGTCCTCCATAGTAGTTGTAGTCAGTATAGTAGCAGTAGTAGCAATAGAAATAGTGACAGTGACAACAAAGCCTAGCAGTTCCATTGTGAATCCCTATTATGTCCCTGTGTTCGTCACTGTGTTGGCTGTTGGGTGTAGCCCAGCTCAGCTCTGCGGGGTGACAAGCAGAGAGCAGGCTGTCGGCCTCCAGTGTCATGGTGGATGTAGGTCACATGTAAAGATGGGATATCAGGTCCGCTGGCTTTGTAGAGCAGACAGTTAATAAGGTTGGCACATCACACAGAATAACACCATCCTTTTTTTGCTATTAAAACATTTCAAGGTGCAAAAGGCAGAAATCGCTCTGCCATTTCCTGGTTTCTAAAATTAGAAATAGTTGTCTAATTTCAGTGTGTGTGATGAAACAAGTAGTGCAGAGAATCATTGCACCATGTTAACCACTGTGAAATACTGTATCTTCACAATAACCAAAATGTAGTTTTATAGCTGTTTGAAGCTGGTGTACAAAACTGAAAGTAAAAGATGCAAAAAACTAAACTTAAGAATGCTAAGCATGGAAATAGCACAGATAGCCCTTCTTCTTCTTATGACTTTTTTAACCATAGACGTGTAAGAGAAATGAGTGGGAAATCATTGTAAAAATGTTCACAACATTAAAACTTAATTTATTACAGTTAACAGTACGTTTTAGAGAGATTTGTAGGAAATTATTTTTCCCAACTTCCTGGTTTTGATTTGGACATTTTGTCTCTGTCCCAGCCAGGTCATTTATACAGTAGTTTATCGTTTTGAACGACTGCCTTTATCTTTCTCATAAACAAAGTAATGGTGGTGAAAACGCTATTGATTATTTCAGACAGCACAGTTATTCAGACATGGCAAAATAGCAATAGAGATCTGTGAATCTCAGTTCCCTATTACTGAGATGACATTGAGACAGGCAGAATGTTGTGCCTAGAGGCCTTTGGGGGGCTGGGAACCAGTCAGTGTGGTCTCTTTTTGTTATTTTCTGACAAACACACTGGTATTTTTTACAATCCACCAGTTTCAAATGTCACAGCTAGCCGAGGACCTTTCTGTAGCTCTGCCGCATTCAGCAATGTGACAAGCCGCTCCAAGTCACTCTCCATCACACACTGCTGCTGTTACTCTCTGTGAGATAATTGATGCATGCAAGTATTTCAAACGGTGACCCCTTTGAAAGCTTCACTTTTAATAATCCAGAATCGCTGTCTTCTGAAGACGCCTTGGAAGCCTGTCTCTCTCTCTCTCTACTCTCTGACTTTCATTCCCATTTTCTCTCTCTCTCTCTCTCTCTCTCTCTCTCTCTCTCTCTCTCTCTCTCTCTCTCTCTCTCTCTGACTTTCATTCCCATTTTCTCTCTCTCTCTCTCTCTCTCTCTCTCTCTCTCTCTCTCTCTCTCTCTCTCTCTCTCTCTCTCTCTCTCTCTCTCTGTGTTCCTCTCGGTTTCTCTTTGTCTTCCTCCCACCATCCCTCCCCCTATATTTCTAAGCAGATAGGGGGAAACAGGTGTGATATTAAAGATTTCTGCCCGAGCAGATTTTGATATCTGTTTCAGTCGGAAGACATAATACGTTGGGGAATTAAGAAAACATGACAAGGACACGGACAGGTAGCCTGGAGCCTAGGAGATAGCATGGATACTCTGCCATCCCCGTTACCCAGACTCCTGGTCTCTCCCGACTTAGTGTCTGATCATCCAGACGTTGTAATTCTGAATCCCGAGCCTTTCATGTTTCAAGGACGACGATACCTAGCAGCTTGATATCGTAGGTGGTTGGTGGTTCTGAAACCAATAAGCCAATACGATTAAATCAAAGTCGACTCGTCCCACTTAGATCGTTTTTTTCCGGCACATTCTGTACCCTAACTAGGTCCTTTTTGTGAAGAACTGGAAGGGGAATGACAGTTGGATGATTTTTTATTTTCTTATCCTGTCTAAGTGGGCCTGCGAATGGTGAACTTGCTGTAATTCAGCTTAAAAGGGGGTACAATGTTAGGTGTTCTATTTAGTGCTCTGTTCAGAACACAGATGTCAATCTATCTAGTATTTTTTCCATTGTATCCATTATTATTTTATTCTACCCTGCTCAATAGTATCAGCCTTCTTCTCCTACAGATGACAGCTTTGGGTGTGAGAGGCTCCTCGAGAGCCTCACTAGACACACTAATCACCATTAGGCATCAACAGTTTACTGGGTAAGCCAGGGTAGTAACGTCATGAGTTGGGATTATGGTTCATTGTTTAGCTTGCTAGCTACATGTCTTAACAAAAGACTCCACTATGCAAGTAACCATTTTGGGTGTGTTCGTAAATTCAGTCTGTCCATCTACTTCGATTTCGGGGTACTCTTGTCTGAGTGTAGCAGAGCGCAGAATAACTGATGAATTTATGAACACTCAACACCCGTTGAATATGGCCGGTGTCAGTAAACGTAGACACAAAAGCGTAATTAAATTGTTGCCAGCAGCACAGTTACAGTCACCAACGCTCCAGATAACATGAAAACAGCCTAACCACCTCTGCTAGGGCGAGTAAAATGGTCAGAGTTTGGGTGGGGGCTAAAGCTTAAGATTCTGAATGGGTACAGACAAAGAAGAGCTCTCCAGTAGGTACCAACATGTTCTATGGTTTTTCTCAAAAGTGAGGTTACAAGTTGATCAACTTTCAAAGCATAATTACTTTCCCATTGTTCCTCAAATGCAGTGTATGATATACAATTTTGTAGCTCTGTGTATCTGTTTTTATCCAATGTAAAAAACACAATTTCAAATTTTGCTACATTTGACCCAATCAAGGCGGTCGGTCAAAAATAGATCTCTTGGCATGATGTAAAATACATTTTCTTGGAAATTAATGCAAAGACCAACTGAAGGCAATAAACAACTTCTCTGGTACAAAACGGCCTATGTGGCATCGATATTAGTCCGAACAATGTATTTGAGTGTCTAAATTGACTACAAAGTGTAAATAGGATCATGTTTGTCATCAAGTCAGTCTCATCCAAAAAGGAGATTTGCGAGATAATTAGGGGGGGAAAATGGAGTGGAATGAAGGGTAACGTAACACTTTTCCATGAGTTGCCTATAACCTGCAGCACCCAAGTAATCAATTCGGGGCGCAGCTGCACGTGAACCAATCAGAATTCCCATGGTCAATTTGGTTTGACATACAAAATCCCTATAGGGCTAGTTATGGACCATCAGTAAATGTACATGAGACAATATTTTTCAATATCAGTAGCTCCAAATTTCAATGACTTAACCTCTATCCAACTATAAATTGTAGAAATTGAATGAGCTTTTAATGAGACCACTGTCCCATTTACATCGTCTAATTTAATGATGGTCCCTAACTAGCGCCTAGAGGCTGGTTATCCAAAGTTAAACTAACTTTGCCACAGTCGCAAACTGGCCGGCTGAAGCTAATTGGTGAAAGAAGTTGGCTAAGCTTGCCAGCTAGTCTAGACTACTTCCAGACACAAGAGACATCCATATCAAAGCACGCCTTCAAGACCCACATCTTGTTCACAGTCACATTTCCTAATGAGGAGAAATGAAACTGAGGCTGAATCTGGAAGTTCTGCCCCCCTTTAAAACTAGGCTCCCCTATCCCAGAATATATGTATCTCTGGTTACAATGCTTGCTTCAATATAATACATTTATAACAAATGTACACTATCATCACCTTCGGTGTATCCAAATATCTTCTCACAGCCAGCTGGGACAAAACGTATGTCCAATATTTTCCTGGAATGACATACAGGTAACAACCAAAATAAAGGAAACACCAACATATAGTGTCTTAATAGGGTGTTGACCTAACCTGAGCCGCCAGAACAGCTTCAATGCTCCTAGATTCGACAAGTGTCTGGAACGCAATTGGAGGTATGCACACATTTTTTCATGAGAAATTCCGTAATTTAGTGTTTTGTTGGTGGTGGTGGAAAACGCCGTTTCAGGCTCTGCTCCAGAATCTCCCGTAAGTGTTCAGTTGGGTTGAGATCTAGTGAATGAGACACTCACACACACTATGCTCCTTTGAGACCCCTCTTTCAAAGACAATGAGATATCTTATTCTAGCCATGGTGGCCAGAATATTGGGAAACTGGGCATTTTTATACATGACCCTAAGCATGATGGAATGTTAATGGCTTAATTAACTCAGGAACAACAGATGTGTGCAAGCACCTGCTTTCAATAGACATTGTATTCCTCATTTACTCAAGTGTTTCCTTTATTTTGTTAGTTACCTGTGCATTTAAATGTGACTTTTCTACGGTTTCATGCATTAATTCATTCCAACGTGTGAGGTCTGTTTGATGGATCATACTATGGTGTTTAATGCAATTTCAAGGGGCTATTTTGGTAAAGAGATAGATTTTAAGTCATTTAGCAAATTGATAACTAATCCGCTTCACATGCAAATGATTAACAATGAAATGCATATTTAATGAGAATTTAATTCATTGAGCTTTAAGAGGATGGCGTTGGGTGGTGGTGGTCGGGTGGGGGGGGGGCTGATGGACAAATGCTTTTAGGAAATGGCACACAAAAAAGTCCCCTCCATTGCCCAGGAGTGAGACTTGAGAATGTACTCTTGTCAGTCAGTGAGTACTTCCTTGAACGCCTGTTATTGATGCCCTTGACAAGGGTCGGGCAAATTCAGTTTTCGTTGTGAGGTATTGGAAATACTAATATGGGAAATTGCTTATGAAATCATTACGTACTTCTCTCCATTTGTTTTAATTTCCCCTAAGTGGATTACCATATTCTCTTGGACTGACCAGATGTTCAGTATTAACCCAAATTGCTTTACCTCGGCTACAAGTGAACAGGCGAGCCAACGCTGCTGTAAAATACCGCCTAAATCCACCCTAATCCTTCCGTCTCTAATGAGATATTTCATCCCAACAGGGTATTTATTATGCTTGCAGATATGAAACAATGTCACAGAGAGTGTGTCGACAGCCGGGAGAGGGAGGGAGGGATAACTATAGGAAAGACTGGACTTGACATTCTAATGGGGGAAAGCATCCTTAGTTTACAAGTTGACGTCATTGATGTTTCAGCCATCAGAGGGAGTAGGGGGGTGGACAAGTGGGCACTGGTGCCACCCATGCCCGGCTGGCATCAGACAGGGTCAGTGCCCAGGTCTCAGTCAGTGTCGCTGCCCGCACGTGGACAGCGTCCCCACAGTCAAATCCACTTAGGTCTGAATGGGGCCTGAAAGCAAGTATTACGCTGATATGAGCACAATGTGACATGGCATAGGGGACACATTGGAACAATTCAACAACAAGTTAAAAAGTCCTTTGAACATTTCTTATAGTAAAAATCCAGGTAAGTTAGAACAACACGGTAAATACAAAGTCAATGTATTTAAAGTGCATTTCACATGAATCACAACACACTCTATCATTAAAAATGATTCATTCAAATAATTACTAAGTTAATTTGATGTTTTCGTTCACCTGTTTGGTTTGGTCTGTTTTTTAGAGCCTATATAGTATTATTATATCATTTTGAAGACGTATGAGGTGAATGATTGAATTTAAGATTCACTTTTACCTGCATGTGATCATTCTTCACAGAGGGAATTAAAATCTGCAGATCCACTCCAGTCCATTTTTCCAGCAGCTTGCAGGCACTGACAGAATTCAGTTTCATACAATTCTCTGCTATGGGGGAATATTATCAACAATCGAGACGGAGGCTTTGGCCTTTAGCTAAGTTGGTGTAGGCTATTCACTGACATCAATGTTTACTGTGTGAAAACTCAAGTTATGTCGAATCAAACCACTCTGAATCAGAGTTCAAAATAAGATGAACGACTGCTCGCCTTGAAATAAAAGCACACCATTTCATTAAAATTGCTCTGAGACTATTACTAAAAACAAGGTAGCAATCTTCCTAATCTCTCTAACTGGTGCGGACACAGCCTTAACATATTGTCATGGACTAAATAAGTGTGAAAATAAGGAGGTCTTTTCACAGGTTATCCATAAAGCCGATTATATAATTAGCTCTTAATTTGTCTTGCGCCTTTTATTATTAAAAGGCACTCTTCAAGAGTGACTGAGTGCAACCGTTTAAAAGTCATCCATTTGGCTGAAGATCTACTACTCTTGCCCAGTTCACCAGCCTATTAGAATAAGGTTGGCGTGCCTTATGGCTTTCAGAGTGAGAACAACATTGACAATGATGGCCTCTAACAACTATTCATGCATTCTCCATGGCGGGTTTGCAACTTGAAGAGACTACATATCTCCTTGAAAAACGAAGCGGAAAAAAACTAGTGGGTGTCACGCTTTTCACACAAAGTACACGCTACAGCAAGCGGGTCTTACAATAAAAGGGTATGGAAAAGACAGCCAAGAACCACCAGTGGCTTTGGATGGCATTTTTATCAATGTATACATCCTGTTCATCCACATTTTACAATACAGTTAGTATACCTCAACCATGCCATTCTCAATCTCTATACCTATAGCTAACAAGGTCAGGCTTGTGGCACCTTAAATGCAGATTGTGCATATATGCCGATCTCCATCAGAAATGTGTGCGCAAGGCATGCCATGCTCGGGGGAGCCTGAGATGTTTTTTGCCGTTGCCTGGGGCCGACAGTAACTGGGGTGACAGGGGCAGTATGAAGGGGACGGAGATTGATGGTGGTGTTTGACAGTGACAGCCAGCACACGTATGGGCCGGAGAAAGTGTGCCTGTGTGTGTGGGGGAGGTGTGTGTGTGCGCCTGTGTGTGTGCGTGTGTGTGTGTGTGCGTGTGTGTGTACCTGCGTGGGGACTTTGTCAGGCAGGTGATTATAGAGAGGCGATGACAGGAGGCTGACGCTGAGAAAAGGTTGTGTCCTCGTGGTCGCACAATGTCCCCATAATTTTATTCTCTGTATAAAAGTGCAGGGGACAACATTGTCACAGGATGATCTTAGAGATATAGTATATATTACAGCTGGAAGATGAGACCTATGGGGAAAAGGAGTGTTTTTGCAGAGACTGTGGTTTTGCTCCAATAAAATTCCACTCAGAATTGGGTACCCAATGCATTGACTCACACTACTGTGTAGTTTGCATATTGGAACAGACATCATAGTATTCCTTTAGTAGCTTAGATTTTAAATGAGTCTAGTGTTAGTGGGATAATATTGATCTTCATGTTTGATACAGACACTGGTGAGTACGGACAGATTCATCGACATGATTAGGATGTTTGGTGTCGGGGCCCTGACATTCCCGCTTCTGCATGTTTATTCCATGAGCTAATTTTCTTTTCAGATTATCTTGATTGCTTGTGTGTCTGTGTGTGTGTGTATGTCTCGGTGGTGTGTGTACGTGTGTTATTCCTCATTTGGCGACGTGTGTAGAAAGGATCCTCGACCACCACATCTGCATACGACGGCCACTGCTGACCTGTCACTTTTGCATGTGTTATTTACGCCGGCTGTCAGCATTGCAGCATCCTCTTTTAAATAACGATATGTTACATGTCAATGCCGCAGGGATCCGGGGCGAAGGCGCTGATAGGAAGCAAACCAAATGAGCGCTCAGGAAAATTACTCCTGCACGTGGTGGACGGCATTGCCTGCATCCCAAATGGCACCCTATTCCCCCATAGGGCTCTGGTAAAAAATAGTGCGCTGTATAGGGAGTAGAGTTCCATTTAGGGTGTAGCCATTGTGAATTTGAGATTTCTGTCATTACCTTGGAAGGTGCAACAAGGGCATTGGGCTTCATCGGGTTTATCTGCTGTAGTCCATCAACTCTAATAAATAACGCCATATTTGATTGCGTTCGTATCATCTTGGAGGATCTGACTGTGCCCCAAGGCGCTGATGCTGTGTGTGTGTGTGTGTGTGTGTGTGTGTGTGTGTGTGTGTGTGTGTGTGTGTGTGTGTGTGTGTGTGTGTGTGTGTGTGTGTGTGTGTGTGTGTGTGTGTGTGTGTGTGTGTGTGTGTGTGTGTGTGTGTGTGTGTGTGTGTGTGTGTGTGTGTGTGACTGTCCTGCGTCCCAAATGGCACCCTATTCTCTATATAGAGAATAGAGTGTAATTGGGATGCACACCATGTGTCTGTCTGTATTTCTGTATTTTAAGGTGATACAATAAGCCAGTCCCTTGTCCAGCATTTCCCAAACTCTGGACCCCAGGGCTTTGTGTTCATACCCGGGGCGGCAGGGTAGCCTAGTGGTTAGAGTGTTGGACTAGTAACCGAAAAGGTTGCAAGTTCAAATCCCTGAGCTGACAAGGTACAAATCTGTCGTTCTGCCCCTGAACAGGCAGTTAACCCACTAGGCCGTCATTGAAAATAAGAATTTGTTCTTGCCTGGTTAAATAAAGGTCAAATCAGTTGAGTAATGCTAGGGCCCTTAGGGTCCCGAGGACCGAGTTTGGGAAAGTCTGCGTTTGTCCATTTCCTTCAAAATCATTTTCCGGACAATGTGCCATCCACATTGTGAAGATCTTGGAAACCCTTCAATTATCCAACGATCATTTTTTCATCGCCAATTATTGTTACCCCAGTAAACTCTCTCTTATTCTCCTCTCTGGGAGTTTTTTATGTCGCCGTCTGTTGTATCAAATAGTATTTTTACGTAAAAAAATGGTCTAAGTGTGGAGAGAGAGGCCTAACTAGGAGTGTCTAACCACTTTAAATCTGTTTGACATCCTTTGGTCTGCTTTTCCCTCAGGTCAGGAAGTCAGATCTAAATGAGAAGATACAATACATCAGTGTGTGTGTGTCTATGATTCCTCATTGGTGACATTGTCCCTCCTCCTTCCTTGCCTAAACGTATGACGCCGCCTCCCTTGGGAAGAAAAAAAGGTTCAATCTCATTAAGTTGAATCTCATTCAATCCTTACATTTCCTCATGCAGTTATGGGTGGTCTGCCCGACGTCTCCCAGATCAATTCAAGAGACTTCGCGATCTGGACGTCTGGAGTCACTTTACAGTCAATCAAACATAATTATACTCACTACAAAGCCCATACAAATTGCATTGTCAAATCTGTTTACCCGCCACCAAGACGGCCGGCTGCAAAAAAACGGGATTGGGAGTCGGAGAAGATGATACCTCATCTGGGCGAAATGGAAGGCAGAGGATGTTAAGTGTGCCACTTTGAGAGAGACTGAGGACAGGGAGATGTAATCTGGATGGATGGCAGACTGGTATGGAAGTTGTACAGATTTAATTTGAGAGTCCCCCTGTCTCGCAAACTTCCCTAGACCACTGGACCTCTTCGCACTGCTCACACTGGCGTATTCGTCTACTGTGAGCTAGTGGATGCAGGAACTATAATGGTATAATATGCCCTAGCCTTTTGGGGACCCTAAGTGAGATTTGATTGGCCAACTCTTAATGACGAAGAGACATTTTTGGGTTTTGACATTTTTGGGGTTTTAAAGTTAATTTCCTGCAATCCTACACATTTTGCAATCAGGTGTAGAGAAAATGTTGCGGTTTTAAAACAAGTTTTAATTGGCTCATTCATTAATTGGCTTCCAATTGGCCCATTCATCTCCTCTCCTCTGTAGCTATTACCATACTATACTATGGTAAAATAAATCAAATACATTTTCTGCAATTCAAAACAATCCATGGGCTGGAGCAAAAAATTGGCAATTTCATGCAATGATTCTCATTTTGCAATGGGGCAAAGAGAAAAAATGTGCAGTTTTATAGCAAATGCCACTCAATTCTACCCATTTTGCCATGGGGAAGGTGGAGCGACATCTTTGCTGTTTGAAAGCTAATTTTCTGAAATTCTACACATTTTGCCATCACTCATATTCGAGTGAGAATGACTAACAAAATCAATGGGTGAACCCTGGATGTCAGGGCCCCTGGGCACGTGCCGTGCGTGCCTGGTCGGTATTCGTGATTTCTACAAGTTTAGATAGCTGCCTAGACTAACTACCAATCCATTAAGACAGTAAGACCCCGACCCCGAGTTCCTAAAAAAAAATAATAATACTACAAAAAAAATGAATTTGATTATGCCAGCGCTGATAATATGGTCATATAGCATTCATCTTTATTCAAAGCAGCTTACTGAACAGAACTGCTGACATTGGCAGAGACACATATATCCAGTTAAAGTTGCAGGAATATAACCCACAGCCCTGGTTTGGCCACCATAATACTAACCCACTGATCCATTGGGACTACTCAACTACTGTATGTAGCCTTTGCCTCTGTACAGCCTTACTTGGCTCAGTGACATGGTGACTGCATGTGGTCCTCCTAAAGTGTGTCAACTCTACCTCTGTCAATTAGCCAGTCAGGCTGGCTGCCTTGTCTAGGCTGGAGCTACCCCTGTGGACTAGCATGCTGGGTCATGTTCATTAGGCACCAAACAGAAAAAACAGACTGAAACAGGCAGGCACCAGCTGGCCTTGCCCAAAAGGAAATGCAAAAATGTTTTAAAACATTTTCTATGTTTTTCCCTAAAGAATATTACTCCTTGTAAAGAGAGTTAGAGGCGGTAGTAGTAGTAGTAGAAGTAGTAGTGGTGCCTGTCAGTCTCCTTTGTTACATGTAGCTTTACTCTTTCTCTCCCACCCCAGCCTCACATGTGGCCTCGCTGCTGCTACCGCCTACTAATCCAGATGGAGAGAGTTTACTTTTGTTTTTGTTTATTCACTTATTCATGCATCCAGCTATTCGGGGCATCACTGGGGCTTTCGTCTCCATGCCACAAACGCAAATCGGCACGCTGGCTAATCCACTTTCATCTCTTTCTCTCGCCACCACTGTCTCTTTCTCATCCTTCTCTCTCTGGTTCTGTGGGCCAAAACAGAGTGATGGGAGCGACCGGGGTCATACTTTCAACTTTGTAGCACACCACCCTCTTCATCTTGTGTCAAAACCAGTAGAGACCTCACTGGGGCCCTCATCCTCATTTTGTGCCTCCCTGGTCTTTGTCCTGACCCACTCCACCCTCCGCTACCCTCCTCTCCGGGCGACCGACCCTTTGGCGCCATCCTGGGGCTTGCCAGCCTTGCACTCCTATTCCCATCTGACCAGGGGGGGATGTGGGAGCATCCTTAATTCTATTACGGAGGACATGAGTGGGTTTGCACATCAAGCTGTTACAGTCAAACAGTCAAGAATAATATGCTTGTGGATCCATCTTCCTCATTAGGTAGAAGAGCCCCCCCACCACCCCTCCACTGGAGAGGGTCCTATATTTTCTGCTCAAACGTAGTACAAAAAGACACAGAACAGGAAGCTAAAATGTAATCTTACCCCAGGATACTTCACCTGACTATCCCACGAAAAGAAATAGAAGAGGGAGCACTCAGATGTCTGCAATGTCTTATTTGAGGGATAAACAAACCTTTCAGCTTACGTTTCGGTGTTGCTCAGTTTGGCTCTATAGCGTGAATCAGTCATCTGTGTATGTGTGGTTGAAAGCTAGGCGAGAGTAGAGAGGAGAGAGAGGGGTGTGGCTTGTGTCTGTCCTCCCAGGCCTCCCTCCATGGCAGTGATATATGACTGTTTGGCTCTATCTGGCTGGCTGACTGTCTGGCTGGCTGGTGCCTTTGGAGCCACAGGGACTGGGGGGGGGGGCACCGCCTGTACACCTGGCCTCCACACAAAAACTTTGTTCACAGCTAATGCACCAGGTTAATTTGTACAGATGACTGCAACCCTTCTGATGAGCTAAAATGTGTTTAAAACAATTCCCGGGAAGAAAAAAAAACTTCTTCTACTTCTTGTTTTCCATCAAGAGAGAGAAAGGGGAGAGAGAGAAAAAGAAAGTGGGAGAAAAGCAAGGGAGAGTGCGAATGAGAGAGTGAATGGCAAGGGTGATAGGGAGCGCATCTCCAGTAGGAGCAGCAGCATTCTCCCTTCAGAGTGGTCTCAGCACATCAAGCACAGGGCTGCAAGCACTTATTAGAGCTCATTACAGTGCAAATGAGAGTAGGGGATCTGTCACTGGGAAAGCTGGAGCAGGGGAGGCTGGAGACGGCAGCGACACAGATACAGACACGCACGCACACAATACACACACAGGTGATACACAAACACTGACAGAGAGACAGACGAACAGAGGCAAATCATAAATACACACACACACACACACACACACAAATACTGTCAGAGACACACAAGCAATACATAAACACGCAAACAGAGACAGACACACAGACGATGCAAAAAAACACACAATGTAGTTCCCTTATTTGTCTTTACACACTCTTATCGGTTTAACTAGGAGATTACCGGTGTGTTCGCTAACACCACGCTGTTGCTGGTAATGATGACATAAACACTAACCTAATGTTATTATTTCATATTATTGTACGACATATAATTATTATTGATACATGTTGAATTAGCATTAGTGACGTTTGCCGCTGCAACGGCTACCAATATAAATCTTGTTATTTATTGCAGAATATGGGCTCTGGTTCAAAAGTAGTGCACTAAGTAGGGAATAGGGTGCCATTTCGCACCCTATTTGTATTATTATTATGACTCAGACCAGACAGAAACTCTCTGCTTTAATTCTGCTTGTTTTCGTCAGTTTTGGTCCCTTCCCTCCAGAGCTGTCGGCGACTGTATGCGAGCCATCAGAAATGTAGTTCTCCATCGATCCCTCTGTATTTCTTCCCCCCAACATGGAGGGAGATGACAGATAGCAAATTGAATTTATGAACAGCCTGTGTTGACACTGCTGCATAATGATAAGAATGCCATCCCTTTGGTGCTTAAGAAGGAAAGCATGGCGACGAATACAGATTGAATGTAATGGACATACAAAAAAATAGTCAAAATTGGTGAAGTGAAATGAAAAAAAGTAACTTCTTTCGAGAAAATGCAAAAAAAATGTAATAATGAAAAGTGGTGCGTGCATATGTATTCACCCCCTTTGCTATGAAGCCCCTAAATAAGATCTAGTGCAACCAATTACCTTCAGAAGTCACATAATAAGTTGAATAAAGTCCACCTGTGTGGAATATAAGTGTCACATGATCTGTCACATGATCTCAGTATATCTACACCTGTTCTGAAAGGCCACAGAGTCTGCAACACCACTAAGCAAGAGGCACCATGAAGACCAAGGGGCTCTCCAAACAGGTCAGGGACAAAGTTGTGGAGAAGTACAGATCAGGGTTGGGTTATAAAAAACATCAGAAACTTTGAACAACCCACAGAGCACCATTAAATTTGTTATTAAAAATGTTAAAGACTATGGGACCACAACAAACCTGCCAAGAGAGTGCCGCCCAAAAAACTCACAGACCAGGCAAGGAGGGCATTAATCAGAGAGGCAACAAAGAGACAAAAGATAACCCTGCAGAATCTGCAAAGCTCAGTGCAGAGTTTGGAGTATCTGTCCATAGGACCACTTTAAGCCGTACACTCCGCAGAGCTAGGCTTTACAGAAGAATGGCCAGCAAAAAGCCATTGCTTAAAGAACAAAATAAGCAAACTAGTTTGGTGTTCGCCAAAAGATATGTGGGAGACTCCCAAAACACATGGAAAAAGGTACTCTGGTCAGATGAGACTAAAATGTTGCTTTTTGGCCATCAAGGAAAACGCTATGTCTGGCACAATCCCAACACCTCACATCACCCCGAGAACACCGTGTGTTTCATCAGCAGTGACTGGAAACTGAAGGGATTGATTCCTTCAGAATTGAAGGATACAGGGAAATACTTGAGGGAAACCTGTTTCAGTCTTCCAAATATTTGAGACTGGGATGGAGGTTCACCTTCCAGCAGGACAATGACCCGAAGCATACTGCTAAAGCTACACTCGAGTGGTTTAAGGGGAAACTTTTAAATGTATTGCAGTGGCCTATTCAAAGCCCAGACCTCAATCCAATTGAGAAGCTGTGGTATGACTTAAAGATTGCTGTACACCAGCAGAACCCATCTAACTTGAAGGAGCTGGAACAGCTTTGCCTTGAAGAATGGGAAAAAATCCCAGTGGCTGGATGTGCTAAGCTTATAGAGACATACCCCAAGAGACTTGCAGCTGCAATTGCTGCAAAAGGTGGTTCTACAAAGTATTGACTTTGGGGGTGTTTGAATATATATTTTTTTCTCATAATAAAAATATTGAATTATTTCGCAAGCCACTGTAGCTATTAGAGGGGTCTGTCTGGCTCTCTAGTTCATCCTCTCTCTGAACTGGCCCAGAGCAGCCACCGCTATAGGTCGCACTCCATGGCTGACACCAGTCTGTGCTGGAGCACACACACACACACATAACACGCACATATGCACACCACGCAAGGACACACACACACAAACATAGGCACAAAGACACATGCACACTAACACACACACACAGTTGTGTGAATTTAATTTTCCACTGTGTAAGCAAAAGAACGCCCTCTCCCTCTACAGAGGCAGCATTTTAACAACCGCCTTGCATCACTCCAATGGGAGACTCTCCCCTGATCAAGACACATAAGGTAGATGGAACTATTAAACAGTGCATTAGACCCGGGGCCTGTCCACGTCACGTCTCCCCTGTCTCCAGCTGAATGGCTTCGGACGGGGTGGGGGGAATCCCTAAAGCACAGAGTGTAAGTCCCAAATGACACCCTATTGCCTATATAATTAACTACTTTTTATTATAGCCATATATGCCCTTTTTAAGTAGTGTACTAAAAGTAGTGCACTACTTAAGGAATAGGTTGCCATTTAAGACATAACCAGAGTCACTTCAGCGGCTAATGCAGGCAGAGGACGGCTGTGGATGAAAGCCTCCACTGATGACCATTGAAACATATTATTTCTGTGGCTTACGCAGGGGAGCTAAGTGCTCTTTACCAAGATTTAGTGTGGAGCCGGTCAATACTGGGCCGCTCCATCATTGTTCCGTCGATGACACCGGGCTCTGCCTTTGGAAAACATTCCAACCGCCAAACGGCTTAGTACATCCATGGCCCCACTGTGCTACCACAGGAGGGGAAGAGGAGAGGGAGCTTTGGGATAGGCCACTGTCTTTGTCTCTACACGTATTAGCACAGTGTGTGCAGTGCATTGCCATGCGTACAGCATGGTACACCACATGGCTCAGATGGAAGGATTCAGAGAAGACGAAGCATTTGGTCCTATATCTGGGTCATCTATCTTTACCCCCATACTAATGAGTCAGTGGGCCCTCTGTTCATCATTGTGGTCCAGAACAGACACTATTTTAAATTGGGATCATTAAGGTTACTATGCCATCCATCGTGTGCATACATGGCTGAACTAACTTGCGGGTAATGTTTACGGCGAGAAAGGCCGGGGCTTCTTATTTCGCTTCTGGGCGTCATGGCAGAGAAGAAACGTTTGTGCCAGCCAGAGTCTGAGGATGGACTTTCAGCAGCACTTTCAGTGAGCGTTGATCAATCTTTTGCTTTTCCATTGCGAATTTAATTTAGGAATCAAAGAAGTTGACACTGGGACAGAATTAATTTGAGGAAATGCCACATATTCCACTATTACCATAGAGAAGCTAGACGCACAGTATTATTTTTGTTGCCTTATCCAAGCAACCCAACTTCACAATGATAAATTATTTACAGAAAAAAAGATGTACCCAAGAATAGAAACGCATTAAAAAAAGAAAAAAGAATTGAAACGCATCTTATGTTTATTAGCCACAAACGCTTTATTTGCGCTAATTTATTTTCTTGATTTGCTCGTCTCATTCCCTCTTCCTGAGGCCCTTCCCAAGGGCTACTTTGAAAACCAAAGTGTATGATCTCTCTTTCCATGTGCTTTGTTTAAAAGCCACCTAGATTAAATCAAGCTTAATTAGACCATCTTGAAACAGAACAAAGCAAAGTCCAAGTAGCTAGTGCTTATCTTCAAATTGGCTCGGCTACACTTTGATAGCCTTGCTAATTGGTTTAAAGCGGGACATGCATTTCACCTGCTTTGCCCTGTATAAACAAGATGCCAGTCTGTATCTAACAGCTATGACAATGAGAACAGCACCGGCTCCCACTTTGTTCATGTTTTTCCGTATCTAGGCGAACCAGGACCTCGACATGAATGCAACGTGTTAAGCCCGGGCAGGTAAACATTTATATACTGCACCTTGGCTCCTGGAAAACTTTTAGACAGCACTTGCTTCAGTTTCATTCTTCTCAGAGAACTAGACATTACACGGGGCCCCTGACAACTTTGATCAATTTGTCCTAGTTCTCGCTTAACTGTAGCCCAATTCATCATTTGTAATGACCAAGGCTTGGGAGCTTGAGTTCAAGACGGAGGATCACAGACACAAAGAAGCAAAATGACTAAAATGGGAAACATGCTCCCCGGTGACCTTCCAGCGCTCCATTAACAATGTCCTATTGGACCCGACGTTCCACCACAGCCGGCAAGACCTCAGCTCTAATGCCGGAAGCTCATAGCTCAAAGAGGCCCTGGCTTCTGAGAATCTCTTAACATTCCCAACTGTGTCCAAACGCTTCCCCTCGACACACAAAATAAAATGCTTCAACAGAAATTAAAGTAAAAAAACTCATGCATTTTGGATGATTTGAGAATGATGTCTAAATCCCCACAGCAAACTTCTCTTGATCTGACACATAGCCCACTTAGAAGACGACTGTTGTTTACCGTGTTCTTGTTCTCGCGCCGCCTCTCTGATTTTGAGCTGTTAAAACCCAGGGCAAATATATTCTGCCGTTTTCTGAATTAGCGAGTCTCGTCGATTGCGCGGCAGAGAATTACAGAAAAGCAAACCTTTGTGCAGGAGGGTCTGTCTTGAGAATAAGTGATACCCCGCTCGCAGGAAATGTTCTTTCCAAAATGGGTTAAGATGGGCTAAAACCGAAGAAACCGACAAAACTCTTCCCAGCAATGTAGCACCTCATCAAGCCATTGTACCTGTCCTCCATCCCTCCCACCCCTCATCCCTTCCTCTGTCCCTGGGTATCAGGTGCCACCTGGGCCCTGGGGATCTTGCCAAATGTAACAGTGAGCCCTCTCTCTGTCTCTGTGATGTATTTACTAGGGTTCACTATCACATGTTTTAATTAGGCGATAACGAGGCCCCGGCTCTCTGACGGATTTGCTAACTTCACATATCATGATTAGTTTCCCTCTCCCCAACAATGTACAGTACCTGGCTGTGTGCGTGTGTGCGTGTATGTCCTATATTTCCCTGGGAGAAGATGGAAGGGGAGGAGAGATACAAGTAAAGTGCCACCATAGGGAAAGGAAGGAGAGGAGGGTGGAGGGTTGAGGACAGGGTAGACCACAGTGAACTAGACCTGTGTGTATAGCTGAAGGGAATCTGGAGGAGTAGGTCGTTGAGAGGACTAGTGGAGGACACAGGGTCGTAAAACTCCTTCTGAGACACTTGACTGCTCCGGGCCTCTGACATTTCATACTGTATGCAAGCATGTAAATGCACTTGCAGGTACACACAAACACTTACACATTCAAATACATGCATTGTGGATCCAAAATGTGCATGGATACTGGCTCCCAATTACATATCCAAACCAATAGGAGAGAGAAGTCTGGCTTGACGAGTCGTACATGTGTGTGTGTATTTTAGTGTTATCTGTGATTTTTTTTTCTCAGTGTGGGTATATATCCTCTAACCATATTCTCTGTCTGTCCTGTCCTACAGAGGGAGGAGAGAATGAGACAGGGGTGATGGACAGCTTAATGGAAGCCCTGCAATCCGGAGCGGCCTTCCGCGACCGCCGAAAACGAACCCCGCGCAACGGTAAGGACCCCCCCACCTCTGGCGAGGTTACTTCCTACCTCGCTGGCGACCATCTGTGTCCTGCACGGACACAGAGTAACTGCCTTACCTCTTTAAACGTTATGTATAACCTGATTCCATCAACACACTCAGTCTCGTCCATTGTCCTTAATATGAAAGGAGTGTTTGCGGGACCAAGTCGGTGTATGCCAAGGGAAGACACATGTCTGTACGCTCATGTGCTTCTCTGTGTGTGTGGGGTTGCGGCCTTCCCCAACACACACACTCACTACACACACACGTGTGCTATCCCCGTGCACTTCATTACACATTCATCGTCACATTGTCATTCGTAAGGTACAGATCACAATAGAAATGAGATGCGAGTGGGGGCTATGGGCTAGAAGTGAGTTAACATAATCCTAATGTTAAGTTATTCCATCCTGCCATGATGAATGGCCTGTATCCAGGGGGATGGTAAAGGTGCCACCTGGTAGAGGTTCCAGGTTACATTGATATGCAGGTGGAGAGACAGAGCCCTGTCTGTATTGGAGGAGCTGGAGGATCCACAGGTGCTGCGATATTCCTGGTGCACTCCCTGCTCCATGCTAATCACTAAACTGTTGTATCGGGTGTTTCTTGGGCCTCATTAGGCTTTGGTTAACATAGCTTAGTATGAACAGAGTCGAGTGAGTATGCACAGAGGTTTCAGGGCCCTGGACCTTGGCACTGAATATGGTAGTAGCTCCCCCTTTCCCTCCGATAGGCTGGGTGTAATTTTCACCACATTGCTCACATCTATACAGTCCTCTCAAATCTATACAAGTGCCTTGGTGGTGTGGAGTTAGGAGTTGATTATAGAAGGGCCTATAGTAAAAAGCCTATTTCATACAAGCATATGTTGTCAAAGCTCTTATGGAGCACTCATTCAGTGTTATACCAACAACCTCAACAACAAATAAACCAGCATATGCACACTGTGACCAAAATAATTGTCCTAAATTAACTGTCACTATGTTAAATGACCTGTTCATTTCCCACTTTGTCTCTCCTCTCGCTTATCTTGGCCAATCACATCTCCCTACTAGGTCCCATGTCAAGGTTTGTCCAATAAGACCAGGTTAATGAAACAGGGTGTCACAACTCACACTCCTGAGTCCTGCTCTTCTTAGCTTGGCCTGCATTTTGAGCTTGCTGGCAGCCAGCAGCCAGGCAGCCATATGGAGAAAAATACACACACACACACACACACACACACAATACACAAACACAAAGGCATGCACACACAGTACGGTATGCATAGCCCCACACACACACACACACACACACACACACACACACACACACACACACACACACACACACACACACACACACACACACACACACACACACACACACACACACACACACACACACACACACACACACACACACACACACACACACACACACACACGCACTCTTCTGATTCACCTGCCCTTCATCTACAATATCTCTCCTACTCTAACATGGTTCACCCAGACTGACAACATGGGAGATACACATGACATGATTCCAAACCAACCCAATCTATTTTCCTTCTCAAGTGTCTTTTTTCCTGTGTGAATGAGGCAGTTTGTACTGTTTGTGCCAACACTAAAACTTTTCAGAGTGGATAATTGGTGTCTGATATATTTCTCTCTTTCTCTTCCCCCTCTCCTTGTCCTCCCTTTCTTTTTCTTCTGTTTATTTCGTCAATGTTGCAGGTGATCAAAGTCCATCCAGTCCTGCCTCTCGGTGGCCAGGTGCTAACCATGGTAACACAACCAATCTGTGTGTCTCTAGTTTAACCCTGAACATTGCTTCTATGCTGCACTGTACTGCACCACCTCTACTCCTGGCTGTGTAACTCATATGGCTTCTTCTCTCTCCTACTGAACCAGAGTTGGTGCACTCTCTGACAGACTCCTACACTGATCCATAACTTCTCTGATTATTTCTGTGGTGACAGTCAATTAGGTTACATAGTGTTATCTTGTTTCGGTCTGATATAGGCTTAGTTCTACACCCTCAAATCAGTGATGATATCAACTTGACATGGTTACAGACTGATTAGATTGATTTAAATGGTTTGATTAGGTTACATATAGAAGATTGAATAACAGGAATGGATATACAGTTGAAGTCAGAAGTTTACATACACCATCGCCAAAATATTTAAACTCAGTTTTTCACAATTCCTGGCATTTAATCCTAGTCAAAAAAAAATCCCTGTTTTTAGGTCAGTTAGGTTTAACAACTTTATTTTAAGATTGTGAAATGTCAGAATAATAGTAGAGAAAATGATTTATTTCAGATTTTTTTATTTCATCATATTCCCAGTGGGTCAGAAGTTGACATACACTCAATGAGTATTTGGTAGCATTGCCTTTAAATTGTTTAATTAGCCTTCCACAAGCTTCAGTGAATTTTGGCCCATTCCTCCTGACAGAGCTGGTGTAACTGAGAAAGGTTTGTAAGGGCTTTGTGATGGCCACTCCAATACCTTGACTTTGTTGTTCTTAAGCAATTTTGCCACAACTTTGAAAGTATGTGTAGGGTCATTGCCCATTTGGAAGACCCATTTGCGACCAAGCTTTAACTTCCTGACTGATGTCTTGAGATGTTGCTTCAATATGTCCACATAATTGTCCTTCCTCATGTTGCCATCTATTTTGGGCACCAGTCCCTCCTGCAGCAAAGCACCCCACAACATGATGCTGCCAACCCGTGCTTCATGGTTGGGATGGTGTTCTTCGGCTTGCAAGCCTCCCCCTTTTCCCTCCAAACACAACGATGGTCATTACGGCCAAGCAGTTCTATTTTTGTTTCATCAGACCAGAGGACATTTCTCCAAAAAGTACGATCTTTGTCCCCATGTGCAGTTACAAACCGTAGTCTGGCTTTTTTATGGTGGTTTTGGAGCAGTGTCTTCTTCCTTGCAGAGTGGCCTTTCAAGTTACATCAATTTAGGACTCTGTGGATTTTTGTACTTTTGTACCTGTTTCCTCCAGCATCTTCACAAGTCCTTTGCTGTTGTTCTGGGATTGATTTGCACTTTTCTCACCAAAGTACGTTCATCTCTAGGAGACAAAACGCGTCTCCTTCCTGAGAGGTATGACGGCTACGTTGTCCCCATGGTGTTTACACTTGCGTACAATTGTTTGTTCAGATGAACGTGGTACATTTAGGTGTTTGGAAATTGTTCCCAAGGATGAACCAGACTGATTTCTTTTGATTTTCCCAAGATGTCAAGCAAAGTTTGAAGGTAGGCCTTGAAATACATCCACAGGTACATCTCCAATTGACTCAAATGATGTCAATTAGCCAATCAGAAGCTTCTAAAGCCATGACATAAGCTGTTTAAAGTCACAGTCAACTCAGTGTATGTAAACTTCTGACCCGCTGGAATTGTGATACAGTGGATTATAAGTGAAATGATCTGTCTGTAAACAATTGTTGGAAAAATTACTTGTGTCATGCACAAAGTGGATGTCCTAACCGACTTGCCAAAACTATAGTTTGTTAACAAGAAATTTGTAGAGTGGTTGAAAAACGAGTTTTAATGACTCCAACCTAAGTGTATGTAAACTTCTGACTTCAACTGTAGGCCTCATAGAGATCTGGCCAAATGTAGTGCACTAGGGGATAGGGTTGAATTTTGGATGCATGGGCTTTGTTAACTAAGTGACTCAAGGTCACTCTGGTTTCTGTTAAGTAGACCAGCACTTTTATTGTAGATCTATGCTGATAGAGCATGACTTCACATCCTGTCTCGTTGCACTTTTTAGGAAGCGCTTTGTTAGCAACACAAGGAATATAGTTGGCTTTCGTCACTCGCCACTCACTGATTTTTGTTGGCATGCTCAATCCCTCGCTCTTTTTTTCTAGCCAGGGCTTTCGTCTGGTAAATGTAAACCGTTGCACAATGCACAAACACCTACAAATACTCCCCTTTCATGTATTCTTGCCTTTGTGTGCCCTGGCCTACTTTGAAACAAATGTCTGTGGTGGAATGTTGTGATTTCTTCCTCCCACCACCTACCTCTCACCACCTACCTCTCCAGTCTGGTACATCTCTGTGGGGTGCATGTTACGCTGTTGACTGTCTTTGCCTTTGTCTCTGCCTGTGTCTCTTCAAGTGTGTGTGTGTGTGTGTGTGTGTGTGTGTGTGTGTGTGTGTGTGTGTGTGTGTGTGTGTGTGTGTGTGTGTGTGTGTGTGTGTGTGTGTGTGTGTGTGTGTGTGTGTGTGTGTGCGTGTGTGTGTGTGTGTGTGCATTGTCTTTGTTTGTGTGTGGCTATCACTTTCACAGTTAAAAAGCAAGCCGAAATCTAGTATTTTTTTTATGACTTAAAAAATGTACTTCTATGCAACTGTAACCTAATAAACGTTATGTAGGAATGAGGTTTGTGCAGTCCTCATACATTATCACAGCGTATTGGCCAAATGTTCACCCTGCAAATATTGCACTTCTCAGACCATATTATATTTCAAAATTCGAGCTTCGATAACAAAATAGATCAGTTGTTGTATCACTCGCGAGGCACGGCTGAGCATGAATTGAAATGATTAGCGAATCATTAGCCTCTTTATTTTGCTGCTTCATCCGTCTGACTGTCAGTCTCAGAGGAGGGAGAGAGAGAGCAGCGGAAGGTCTGCCTCTCATGGTCCCTGCTCTCTCCTTTCCTCCGGTGAGGCTGACCAGAGACACCGTCTTCCACCTGATGGAGGAACTCGAGTCGCAACGGCATTATTTCTGCCTCGTGCACAAATTCATGCTGTTCCTATGACCAGAGGATGTGAAATATTTCTTGATATTAAAATAGACACGACGAGCTGCTAATTTATTTATTTTTTTAAACGCAGGGCTGTTGATACACTTGGCTACTCATTCTTTGCAGCTGCAGCGTGAGTGGAAGTAGGGGAAAAAACGCGTTTCATCTTTTGTAAAAAGAGATGCTGAATAGAAAGTCGAACATGAACTCACTCATAAAAACAGCAGCTCTTTGCAGTATTCTTTGACCATCTCTCTCTGCTCATGGTTTTAGAAGTTATGAAATGTCACGCTAGTATCAAACTTTGCTGTGGGGTCCTAGAAGCTATAGGCACGGTGTTCTAAGCTATCTGATTGGCCTGTCGGCTTTTCTGCAGAAATGTTTGGTGATCGACTGGGAATGCCTAGTCGATCGACCGGTTGGTGACCACTGGTCTATGTATTTCTGTGTTTGTGTTATTTTCCTTAGTAGCACTCCTGCTTTGTATATGCATTTGACCTTCTACCCTGCATAGTTATGGTAAGCCGTACACAACCCAATGGGCCAATAGTTTCTGTACGTATTCTCTTCGCTTCTCACTGCATGGCACTGCTGAGTCCTCACACTACGGTCCTCACAAATCATATGAGATATATATACAACCCCGCTGCTCCTCGAATTGGCAATGCATTATTGTATTCTGATACGTGTGCAGTGTGTATCTGTGTGCATGTCTTTCTATTGTCAAGATAGAGGCCTGTATATGATTTGATAAGCAGCTGTGTGGATTGTAACCCCATTAGGTTATGAGAGGTATGGTGTAGCAGAGAATCCTCTTGACATGTGCAGGCTCCCAAGGATTGTGTGGCAAATAGGTTCTGAAATCAAAGCACCATGCTTTAAAGGAAATTTGGATCAAATGTGTATGTTGCGAGCGGTTAGAGCGCCAATCTTTAGGCGCACTTTGAGAAAAATCCCCAAATGGAACCATATTCCCTATATAGCACACTACTAGGGCCCTGGTCAACATTAATGCACTACATATATGGCTCCATTTGGGACGCAATCAGAAATGCACCAGCTGTGAAAATAAACAATTAAGCTCCCCTGCTACCGACGGTTGAATCGACGATTAAAGGCTCCTTCTCCCGAATCGCTGATTAGCTGTCTTCTGGAGGAGGTTGTTGCTATTTTGGCGACAACAGAGGAGGAAAATTGTAGACATTTGAGTGTCAGCTTTTCGAAAATGATTTCTAGGTCAGAACAACATCTGTAATATTCGTCTGTGATTTTCCTTTTCTCGTCGTTTTCTTTTCTTATTCATCCCATTACGACACAGAACTGACTCTGAACTTGATAAGAAAATCCCTCCCTCTCAGAGACAATAGCATTTGTGATAATAAGTCCACAGAATCTACTCCCTGCTTAGTCATGTCTGTTGTAATCTTACAGTTTCAAAGTGTGATTAACCTTTTGTCATCCTACAAACGAGCATCATATACAAGAGGAGTTTGTTTACATTGGAGGAGTTCAGTTGAAAGCAGCTTGTCTTTCCTTAATATTGTCAAGATGGAACTGCTCTCCCTCACATTTCCTCAAGAGGCTGTAGGTACATTACGTAGAGACTTGTAGATTACCAGGAGGCACCAATCACAATTAACCCTAAAAGTGCCAAAATATGGTTAGGGGTCATTTTTACACCAAATTGGTAATGATTGCAGAGACACTGTCTTTCAATTAGTAACACTTTTAATTTATGAACCTTTTGAACAGGTATTAACAGTATCAATTTCATCCATAGTCATTTGTTATGAAAACAGTATGTCTGTTATTCATTCACATTGCTATGATTCTATGATACTCAGAGGCTGAGAAATTGTCGATTGAGCTAATCTGGCATATCCGTAGGACATTTGATGTCCAGTGATATGGGTGATATGGGCGCCGGTGCCATCAGACTTTTAGCTCTAACTTTGGAACACTACGGGCTATCAACTCAGTTCCAATTGCCTCTTCAAGATGACTCTCGGTTTGGTATAGAGACATTGACTGGAAGCTAAATATGTATTTACAAATTTTTAAGTTATTTTTTAGTTATAGTGGCACGCCACCAGGTGCCAAATATATGGGTGAATCCATTCTATATATTTTCAGGGTACATACAGTGCCTTCAGAAAGTATTCACACCCCATTATTTGTCCCACATTTTGTTGTGTTGTTACAGCTTGAATTTAAAATGGATAACATTTTTGGTCACTAACCTACACACAGTACCCCATAATGTCAAAGTGGAATTATGTTTTGTTGTGGCAAACCTAAATAAGTTCAGGAGTAAATATTTATAAGTCACATAAAAAATTGCATGGACTCACTCTGCGTGCAATAACATGATTTTTGAATGACTACCACATCTCTGTACCCCCACACATACAATTATCTATAAAGTCCCTCAGTCAAGGAGTGAATTTCAAACACAGATTTAACCACAATGAACAGGGAGGTTTTCCAATACCTACCTCGGGGACCTATTGGTAGATAGGTAAAAAAATGATATTGAATATCCCTTTGAGCATGGTGAAGTTATTAATTACACTTTGGAGGGTGTATCAATACACCCAGTCAATACAAAGATACAGGCGTCCTTCCTAACTCAATTGCAGGAGAGGAAGGAAACCACTCAGGGATTTCATCATGAAACAGTTAGTGTTTACAGGATTATAGTTACTCCACAATTACTATCCTAATTGACAGAGTGAAACGAAGGAAACCTGTCCGTATATATATTTTTCAAAACATGCATCCTGTTTGCAACAAGGCACTAAATTAATACTGTAAAAAAAAAAAAAAATTGTTCTGAATACAATACAACACATTACTGAGTAGAGCTCTCCATATTTTCAAGCATAGTGGTGGCTGCATCATGGTATGGGTATGCTTGTAATAATTAAGGACTGAGGAGATTTTCTGGATAAAAAATATATGGAATGGACTTAAGCACAGGCAAATTCCTAGAGTAAAACCTGGTTCAGTCTGCTTTCCACCAGACACTAGGAGATGAATTCACCTTTCAGCAGGACAATAACCTAAAATACAAGGCAATATCTACACTGGAGTTTACCAAGACGACAGTGAACATTCTTGAATGGTTGAGTAACAGTTTTTACTTAAAGCTGCTTGAAAATATATGGCAAGACTTGGTAGTCTAGCAATGATCAACAACTAATTTGACAGAGCTTGAAGAATTTTGAAAAATAATAATATGTTGTACAATCCAGGTGTGGAAAGCTCTTAGAGATTTTCACTGAAAGACTCACAGCAGTAATCACTGCCAAAGGTGGTACTAACTTCTATTGACTCAGGGGTGTGAATACTCTTGTCAATTAGATATTTCTGTATTTCATTTTCAATAAATAAAAAATTAAAACATGTTTTCACTATGGGGTATTTTGTGTAAATGGGTGAGAAAAATAATAATATATTTAATCAATTTTGAATTCAGGCTGTAAAATTTGGAATAGCTCAAGGGGTACTAACTAATACTTTCTGTACACCGTACATCTACCTCTGTGCCAAATGTTGTGCTTTTATCACAAAGTCTACTATTGTGTCCATATTTTCAGCTTAGCCACTCACCACTAGTATACAAAAGAAATAGTATTTTTTCAGTCCTCCATATTAACACAGAAATCATGGTAAAATGTGTTTTTTTGTCAGTAACTGGTTGTCTGACAAAGTCTTACAATTTCAGAACAAAACGTTGACAATTGACATTTTTGATCGGTACTTTTAGGGTTCAAGCTAATTTCCAGAACATTTCCAACATCTCCGCCTCTCCAGTTGTGTGGAACGTAACTAAACCCTGTGAAGTCATCATAACCTACTTGATGCAATTACAGAAGCCAGTCCTAATTGACAGAGGCTAGAACCAGGCATTCTGTTGTGTGGGTTTTTGAGTTCTCATTCTCCTCAACCAGACAATGCATGTTATTGGCATGATATTTGGGTCAACTCGGGCATACACGATTTCCAGGAAGTGTATTTCTTCCTTCAAATGAGAAAGGCTGCACACGTCTCAATTCAATTCAGAGAACTCGATTTATTCGCAAGGGGCTTAATATTACTAGGCTGAAAACGGTAGTGCAGGCACCGCTTATGCTTTCTATTTTTGATACTAAAGCCAACACTGCTGTGTGTGGCCAAATAGATCTATTTTCATGTTATCTGACCAAAGCACCGGTTTCAATCCAAGTGCCAATGTCGTTTAGCAAACTACAGGCGTTTACATTTATTGGATGACACGTAAATAGAGCTCTTTGGCCACGAACACCAGTGGTGGGTTTGGTGTCGAAATAAGAATGCATGAGCAGACAATAACCCCATACCTACTGTGAAGTATGGTGGTGGATCCTTGATGTTATGGGGCTATTTTGCTTCCACTGATCCTGGTGCCCTTGTTAAGGTCAACGGCATCATGAACTTTATCCAGTACCAGGACATTTTAGCCCAAAACCTTATTGCGTCTGCCAGAAACTTGAGTGGCTGTGAGTGGATCTTCCAGCAAGATAATAACCCCAACTGAGTCCCGTGTGGCTCCGTTGGTAGAGCATGGCACCTGCAACACCAGGGATGTGGGTTCAATTTCCATGGCGGACCTGTATTAAAGAGTATAAAAAATGTATGCACTCTCTACTGTAAGTTGCTTCACGAAGAAATTATTTACAAAATCAACAATAGTCTCTCGACTTGAAAACTTGTGGCTGGAAGGATTCTCTATAGAGGAATGGTCTAAGATCCCTCCCAATGTGTTCCTCAACTCATCTTGTTTTGTCTTAGTGCCGTTTATTCAAGCAAGGTTGGGTATTAAAGGAGATTGAAAATGGGTGTAAATCAATTTTATCAGTATTTGTTTGAGCGTACACTGTAGCTCAGAATTTGAATGATTTATTTTATGCAGTCATTTTTGCTCAACTTTATCAAGGGTGTCAATAATTCCGGACCCCACTGTAGAAAGGCAACATAATCAACAACAAACAACGCTATATATACTGAGTATAGAAAACATTGCTCTTTCCATGTCTGCCTGACTAGACTTCAGATGAAAGCTATGATTTCTCTTATTAAATCCACTTTAATCAGTGTCGATGAAGGGGAGGAGAAGAGTTAAAGAAGGATTTCTAAGCTTTGAGACAATTGAGACATGGATTGTGTATGTGTGCAATTCAGAGGGCGAATGGGTAAGACAAAATATTTAAGTGCCTTTGAATGGGGTAAGGTAGTAGGTGCCATGCGTACCGTTTTGAGTGTGTCAAGGACTGCAACGTCGCTGGGTTTTTCATGCTCAACAGTTCCGCATGTGTATCAAGAATGGTCCTCCACCCAAAGGACATCCAGCCAACTTGACACAACTGTGGGAAGCATTGGACTTAACATGTGCCAGCATCCCTTGTAGAGTCCATAGCCTGATGAATTGAGGCTGTTCTGAGGGTGCTCCTAATGTTTTGTGCACTCATGGTATATAGCTTACACAGCCAACAACATACATTGGTATATACAGTGCGTTCCGTGCGCATACAGTGCGCACATTTTGTTAAATTACAGCCTTATTCTAAAATGGATTAGATTGTTTGTTTCCCCTCGTCAGTCTACACACAATACCCCATAATGACAAAGCAAAAACAGGTTTTTAGAAAATGTTGTAAATTTATAAAAAATGTCAAACTGAAATATCACATTTACATAAGTATTCAGACCCTTAACTCAATACTTTGTTGAAGCACCTTTGGCAGCGATTACATCCTCAAGTCTTCTTGGTTATGATGCTACAAGCTTGGAACACCTGTGTTTGGGGAGTTTCTCCCATTCTTCTCTGCAGATCCTCTCAAACTCTGTCAGATTGGATGGGGAGCGTTGCTGCATAGTGTTTTTGAGGTCTCTCAAGAGATGTTCGATCGGGTTCAACTCTGGGCTCTGGCTGGGCCACTCAAGGACATTCAGAGAGATTTATCCCGAAGTCTGCATTGTCTTGGCCATGTGCTTAGGGTAGTTGTCCCATTGGAAGGTGTACCTTAGCCCCAGTTTGAGTTCCTGAGAACTCTGGAACAGGTTTTGATAAAGGATCTCTGTCCTTTGCTCCATTCATCTTTCCCTCAATCCTGACTAGTCGCCCTTTCCCTGCCACTGAAAAACATCCCCACAGCATGATCATGCCACCATGCTTCACCGTAGGGATGGTGCCAGGTTTCCTCCAGATGTGACGCTTGGCATTCAGGCCAAAGAGTTTAATCTTGATTTCATCTTTCCAAATAATGTCCAATCAATTGAAATTACCACTGGTTGACTCCAATCAAGTTGTAGAAACATTTCAAGGGTGATCAATGTGAACACGATGCACCTGAGCTCAATTTCGAGTCTCATAGCAAAGGGTCTGAATACTTACGTAAATACGTTTTTTTCCGTTCACATTTTTTATAAATTAGCACATTTTTCTAAAAACCTGTTTTTGCTTTGTCATTATGAGGTTTAGACTGATGAGGAATTATTATTTTTTAAATCTGTTTTAAATAAGGCTGTAACCAAATGTGGAAAAGGTCAAGGGGTCTGAATACTTTCCGAATGAACTACAGATAACCTACATAACCAACAACAACATATAGAACAGGAGAGATTGTTAACTTCTTGACGCTACCCATCCCTTAAACGGGATAATTGTCATCAGCAACCGCTAAATAGCATAGCGCCTCAGTCAAATAATATTACTAAAAATATTCATATTCATGAAATTACAAGTGCAATATTGCAAAACACAATTAAGCCTTTTATTAATCCACCTGTCGTCTCAGATTTTGCAATTATGCTTTACAGCGAAAGCAATCCAAGCGTTTGTGTAAGTTTATCGATCACATAACAAAACATTAAGTACACTTAGCATCAGGTAGCTTGGTCACGAAAATCAGAAAAGCAATCAAATTAATCGTTTACCTTTGATGATCTTCGGATGTTTTCACTCACGGGACTCCCAGTTACACAACAAATGTTCCTTTTGTTCCATAAAGATTATTTTTTATATCCAAAATACCTCCGTTTGTTTGGCGCATTATGTTCAGAAATCCACAGGAAAGAGAGGTCACGACAACGCAGACAAATTCCAAATAATATCCGTAATGTCCACAGAAACATGTCAAACGTTTTTCATAATCAATCCTCAGGTTGTTTTTAAAATATATAATCGATAATATATCAACCGCAAATGTCTTTCCCAGTAGGAGAGGGAAAAACAATAGCTGTCCAAATTCTGTTGCGCAGGTGTAAAACTCATGTGACCACTTGACGCGATGTTATCGTTCTGGCTCATTTAAAAAAATAAAAGCCTGAAACTATGTCTGAAGACTGTTGACACCTTGAGGAAGCGATAGGAAAAGGAATCTGGTTGATATCCCTTTAAATGGAGCAATGGGAGGCAATTCCTGGTTTGATTTTTCTCAGGGTTTCGCCTGCAATATCAGTTCTGTTATACTCACAATATTTTGACAGTTTTGTAAACTTTAGAGTGTTTTCTATCCTAATCTGTCAATTATTTGCATATTCTAGCATCTGGTCCTGAGAAATAGGACGTTTACTTTGGGAACGTTATTTTTCTAAACATAAACATAGTGCCCCCTAGCTTCAAAAGGTTCAATTCAGTCAATTCAGGATGTAAACTGAAATTCCACTTAAACAATTAGAATTTCAGTTCACTTCCTGAATGGACTGAATTCAAATTGACCCCAACCCTGTTGCATACAAGAGCTCATCAAATCTCAACACTGATGTTCACACGCATATGGGCAAATAAGAGCATGGGGAGTTTTGTTCACAAAAGCCCCCTCTTTCCCCCCACTCTGGTGTGTTGATACCCGGTATATAACCCAAGAGATTGGTTGGTAAGAGAGAGGCGTGGAGCCGGCTCATACATCCTCTCACCATCGATTGGTCTGTGATGAAAGCCACAGACTCAGTAGCTCTTTTATACGGGCATCTCCCAAAAGGCACATCAATCAGATTTCAAAAGAGGATGGGAGCCAATCGGTATTTATTTACTGCCTATTTTCAAAGTCATTACGATGTCCCTAACCAGTACTATCCCCTCCTCTCTGACTCTCTGGATTCACCTTCACTGTGTTGCCCATCAAAAGTGTGTGTGTGAGAGTGTGTGCATGTATGAGCGTGTGTGTGTGTGTGTGTGTGTGTGTGTGTGTGTGTGTGTGTGTGTGTGTGTGTGTGTGTGTGTGTGTGTGTGTGTGTGTGTGTGTGTGTGTGTGTGTGTGTGTGTGTGTGTGTGTGTGTGTGTGTGTGTGTGTGTGTGTGTGTGTGTGTGTGTGTGTCTTTGCACTAGCCTCATAAGGGCCTCTTTGACATTGAATGGATAGAGATCATCTTTCCTCCATTAAAAACCAGAAGAGATGCTGTGATATAACGCTTGTCACAGTTATGGGATTTCAGGACCCAACCGCCTAATCTCACTGGTCTAGCCGTTAATTCACCCAGGCAAGAGGGGAGAGCTGGCCCCCTGTAAATTTAATGAAGATTAAATTACCTATTTTCAGTCATGACATTTTTAAGGAGAGAAAGGGGTGAATCTGCAATGAAACAAATGAAAGAGAAAGAGCAGCGGAAAGAGAAAGCCGGACACCGCTCTCCTCTTTTATTATTCACATCATCGTTGTTGTAAATTATCTCTCAATACCAAATGCCTTCGGTTGTCCCTGCTAATGGGCCTGTGTACTGGATGGCTATGTTGTTTTGAGCTAGTGAGCCATTTCTTCATCCTGCATGTGATCTGGGGAGAATTACACAGTTTGTTACTTAAATTAATAAACGCTATTATATCACGTGGATGTGATGGTGTTCGCAATTCCTTTAACAAGTAATTTCCTCTCACATATATGTGCTGGTGTATGGCTCTTCCTGTCTTTCATTATGTCTCCCACTCTCTGGCTTGTGCTCCCTCACGGTCTCAGACACATGTACACGCATAGACATGTACACAGGTGCATGTACTGTAAACGCACACACGCTCACACACACACGTTAATTTCTTCTATCCTCGTGGGGACCTAAAATGTATTTCCATTTGAAATCCTATTTTCCCTAACCCCTACGCCTACCCTTACCTTAACCCTAACAATAAACCTAACTCCTAACCCTAACCACTAACCCCTTACCCTAACCCTAATTGTAACCCTAGTTGTAACCCTAAACCTAATCCCTAAGCTTAAAATAGCCTTTGTCCTGATGGGGATGTGAGAAATGTCCCCACAAGGGAGAATTTACCTTGTTTTACTATCCTTGTGGGAATTTAGGTGATTTTAGGTCAACACAAGGATAGAATACCCCCCCCCCCCCACACACACACACACATACACATGTATCCACACATGATCATATTGTGGCTGTAGCTATTTAGCACCTCGCTGTTGGCAGACTAAAGCCCCTGCATCTGCCCCTCCACTTCAGGATGTTGATAGAAGTTATTAATTCGGTGGCGGCCCCCGGGGCCACTGCTAAAGGTAGTGGAGCTAACGTGACTTGCTAGAGCCGAGGGGACCTGGAATGTGCGCTTGGCTATGGACTGGGTATGGCTTAGTAGATCCTAGATATCAATAGAGGGGAAGAGAAGGCTCTGTGAAGACGGCCGCTTGAACCCGATCACCTGCTCGTGATAGATAAAGGATACTTATCAACAGCCAAAAGGAAGAGGCTAGATAGAGGAGAGACTGAAGGATCGGAGGCCCGACAGTCGGTTTGATGTCCGAGGGTGGATGTGCTTCACTTCTATTGTCCCCCTCTGTTCTTCTCACAGACCCAAAGGACCTTCCGCCCAGAAAAAAATCCATTTGACAGGCCTAGCGGAATACCATCATGGAAATATAGATGAGGATTTTATGTGCCGTTTGAGTACCCCCGCCGCATAACTGATCTACCGTTTTACTCCGCCAGTCGAGCTGGAGTGGACAGTTAAAATGAGTCGAGTGTGACACAAGATACATTTTTTGAGGATAAATCAAATTTCAATAAAAGGTTGGACTTTCTGAATGGCAAGGCGAAGACGACCACATCTCCAGCCATGCATTATATGGTTCCTTACAAGAGGCTTTTGACCTTCGTTAAGGGTCCCATCTAGGTGCCCGCCTCCTCTCATACTGTGTCCATATGACGCAGACCCATCTGTGTGTACACTTACAATGGCAGGCCTTACTCCTCGCCTGTGTGTTTCGTGAATAGCCTTTCAGTTTTCTGTGAAATGCGGTTTATACCCCATCTCCGATTTCTTTTATCTAAAGCATTGCAATACAACAGCATTTCCCACTTCTCTATCCACTCTCCAAATACTCCCAATACAGCACTGGTCCTCAAATATGTGGGCAGATTTCGGAAAAGGTCATCTGAAGTGTAAATTGTCAATATTGGATCAATTTGGGAGGGCAAATATTCTTCTGAGCCCCCATAATTGAAGGTTTTATCTTATTTTTTACGCTGGCACATTCGCACAATAGGATTGATTTCACTCATTGTGTGATGAATTCCTAATAGACCTATAACTCTCAGCTGCTAAAAGCAAAGGGGGAATCACTTGGAGAGAGAGAGAAAACAGAGACGGCATAGAGAGGCGTATGAACCAACCAACTGACTGTCCTCAGGGCTGAAAAATCGGCCTCATAATATTCCAATGGAATCTCCGCAGCTATCATACTTAGCCTTTTGAAGGATGGACAGTTCCCTTGGACAAATTAAACCTTACTCATCGCCTATTAAAGCCGAAAGAGAGTGAAGAGGTCCTAATAATATTCGGCAGTAGAATAAATAAAGGCTCTCCACAATGAGATGTAGTTATGTTCCGTGACGATGAGAGGTGATTGCACCCTTTTAATGCTATTTCCCACTGTCATTTCCCCAATATATGTTTTTTTCTTATCTCCAAATGGCGAGGTGGCCATTCACCCACAGACAAATAGCATCTGGGTGGTGTTTGCATTGGAGTGTCAGCCATTATCCATGATCTGTCAGGCGCCATAGCGCAGAATTAATATTTTAGTTTTCCATTTGGCGGGCTGGATGGCGTGTAATAAGGAAGCATGGGGGGGGGTAGAACATTCAGACATTTTGTTACATGCCTGAGGTTGTTCGCGAGCTGCAAAATGCTATGTTTTGCAATTGTGTCTTGATCGGCAGATTCGTTTGATTAGCAGTTCATAGGATTGTACCGTTACATAATAGGTGATTTTCAAATGTAGTTTGTTCCAAAGCTCTAATTGGCAGAAGTCACAGTTACCAAAGCTATAAATGAAAGGTCAAGCTAAAACAATCAATTATAATTTTGTATCTATTTTCTCTGACTAACTTTTTTTAGGTGGGGGGGGGGTCAGCTTTAATATTGCAAATAGATTGTGGCTTCTAGCTGTGTAATTGTCTGCATCAATTCCAATCCCCCATATATATTTTTGTATTATATATACAAAAGTATATGGGCCTTTCAGCCACACCCATTGCTGACAGGTGTATAAAATCGTGCACAAAGCCATGCAATCGCCATAGACAAACATTGGGAGTAGAATGGCCTTACTGATGAGCTCATTGACTTTCAATGTGGCACCGTCATAGAATGTTACCTTTCCAACAAGGCAGTTCGTTGAATTTCTGCCCTGCTAGAGCTGCCCTGCTAGTGCTGTTATTGTGAAATGGAAATGCTCTTGTGGCTGAATGGAAGCAATTCCCCGCAGTAATGTTCCAACATTAGAGGAAAGCTTTCCCAGAAGAGTGGAGGCTGTTATAGCAGCAAAGGTGGGACCAACTCCATATTAATGACCATGATTTTGAATTTATATGTTTGACGAGCAGGTGTCCGTATACTTTTGGCCATGTAGTGTATATCATTTTAAATATACATGTATTTTTTTAAAATATATTTTCCTTTCCCTATCACCCCTCCCCTAATGGGAGTAAACTAATGGAAAGCAACAATTAGGCTTCAACTTCCAGCGTATTCATACTATATACATTTTACTAACACAGTATATTTTAAATGACTTATCTTTTGTTTTTTTAGTCCCATCCTTCAGCAACACTCAACCCTTCCCATCTACAGTGGGGAGAACAAGTATTTGATACACTGCCGATTTTGCAGGTTTTCCTACTTACAAAGCATGTAGAGGTCTAAAAAAAAGTCCTGGTATGACATTTATGTAATTATTTTGCATTTTATTGCATGACACAAGTATTTGATCACCTACCGACCAGTAAGAATTCCGGCTTTCGCAGACCTGTTAGTTTTTCTTAAGAAGCCCTCCTGTTCTCCACTCATTACCTGTATTAACTGCACCTGTTTGAACTCGTTACCTGTATAAAAGAGACCTGTCCACACACTCAATCAAACAGACTCCAACCTCTCCACAATGGCCAAGACCAGAGTGCTGTGTAAGGACATCAGGGATAAATTTGTAGCCCTGCACGAGGCTGAGATGGGCTACAGGACAATAGGCAAGCAGCTTGGTGAGAAGGCAACAACTGTTGGCTCAATTATTAGAAAATGGAAGAAGTTCAAGATGACGGTCAATCACCCTCGGTCTGGGGCTCCATGCAAGATCTCACCTCGTGGGGCATCAATGATCATGAGGAAGGTGAGGGATCAGCCCAGAACTACACGGCAGGACCTGGTCAATGACCTGAAGAGAGCTGGGACCACAGTCTCAAAGAAAACCATTAGTAACACACTACACCGTCATGGATTAAAATCCTGCAGCGCACGCAAGGTCCCCCTGCTCAAGCCAGCGCATATCCAGGCCCGTCTGACATTTGCCAATGACCATCTGGATGATCCAGAGGAGGAATGGGAGAAGGTCATGTGGTCTGATGAGACAAAAATAGAACTTTTTGGTCTAAACTCCACTCGCCGTGTTTGGAGGAAGAAGAAGTACAACCCCAAGAACACCATCCCAACCGTGAAGCATGGAGGTGGAAACATCATTCTTTGGGGATGCTTTTCTGCAAAGGGGACATGACGACTGCACCGTATTGAGTGGAGGATGGATGGGGCCATGTATCGCTAGATCTTGGCCAACAACCTCCTTCCCTCAGTAAGAGCATTGAAGATAGGTCTTCCAGCATGACAACGACCCGAAACACACAGCCAGGGAAACTAAGGAGTGGCTCTGTAAGAAGAATCTCAAGGTCCTGGAGTGGCCTAGCCAGTCTCCAGACCTGAACCCAATAGAAAATCTTTGGAGGGAGCTGAAAGTCCGTATTGCCCAGTGACAGCCCCAAAACCCGAAGAATCTGGAGAAGGTCTGTATGAAGGAATGGGCCAAAATCCCTGCTGCAATGTGTGCAAACCTGGTCAAGAACTACAGGAAACGTATGATCTCTCTAAATGCAAACAAAGGTTTCTGTACCAAATATTACGTTCTGCTTTTCTGATGTGACAAATACTTATGTCATGCAATAAAATGCAAATTAATTACTTAAAAATCATACAATGTGATTTTCTGGATTTTTGTTTTAGATTCCGTCTCTCACTGTTGAAGTGTACCTATGATAAAAAAAATGACAGACCTCTACATGCTTGGTAAGTAGGAAAACCTGCAAAATCGGCAGTGTATCAAATACTCATTCTCCCCACTGTATTACATTTACATTTAAGTCATTTAGCAGACGCTCTTATCCAGAGCGACTTACAAATTGGTGCATTCACCTTATGACATCCAGTGGAACAACCACTTTACAATAGTGCATCTAAATATTTTAAGGGGGGTGAGAAGGATTACTTTATCCTATCCTAGGTATTCCTTAAAGAGGTGGGGTTTCAGGTGTCTCCGGAAGGTGGTGATTGACTCCGCTGTCCTGGCGTCGTGAGGGAGTTTGTTCCACCATTGGGGAGCCAGAGCAGCGAACAGTTTTGACTGAGCTGAGCGGGAACTGTACTTCCTCAGTGGTAGGGAGGCGAGCAGGCCAGAGGTGGATGAACGCAGTGCCCTTATTTGGGTGTAGGGCCTGATCAGAGCCTGGAGGTACTGAGGTGCCGTTCCCCTCACAGCTCCGTAGGCAAGCACCATGGTCTTGTAGCGGATGCGAGCTTCAACTGGAAGCCAGTGGAGAGAGCGGAGGAGCGGGGTGACGTGAGAGAACTTGGGAAGGTTGAACACTAGACGGGCTGCGGCGTTCTGGATGAGTTGTAGGGGTTTAATGGCACAGGCAGGGAGCCCAGCCAACAGCGAGTTGCAGTAATCCAGACGGGAGATGACAAGTGCCTGGATTAGGACCTGCGCCGCTTCCTGTGTGAGGCAGGGTCGTACTCTGCGGATGTTGTAGAGCATGAACCTACAGGAACGGGCCACCGCCTTGATGTTAGTTGAGAACGACAGTTTGTTGTCCAGGATCACGCCAAGGTTCTTAGCGCTCTGGGAGGAGGACACAATGGAGTTGTCAACCGTGATGGCGAGATCATGGAACGGGCAGTCCTTCCCGGGAGGAAGAGCAGCTCCGTCTTGCCGAAGTTCAGCTTGAGGTGGTGATCCGTCATCCACACTGATATGTCTGCCAGACATGCAGAGATGCGATTCGCCACCTGGTCATCAGAAGGGGAAAGGAGAAGATTAATTGTGTGTCGTCTGCATAGCAATGATAGGAGAGACCATGTGAGGTTATGACAGAGCCAAGTGACTTGGTGTATAGCGAGAATAGGAGAGGGCCTAGAACAGAGCCCTGGGGGACACCAGTGGTGAGAGCGCGTGGTGAGGAGACAGATTCTCGCCACGCCACCTGGTAGGAGCGACCTGTCAGGTAGGACGCAATCAAGCGTGGGCCGCGCCGGAGATGCCCAACTCGGAGAGGGTGGAGAGGAGGATCTGATGGTTCACAGTATCGAAGGCAGCCGATAGGTCTAGAAGGATGAGAGCAGAGGAGAGAGAGTTAGCTTTAGCGGTGCGGAGCGCCTCCGTGATACAGAGAAGAGCAGTCTCAGTTGAATGACTAGTCTTGAAACCTGACTGATTTGGATCAAGAAGGTCATTCTGAGAGAGATAGCGGGAGAGCTGACCAAGGACGGCACGTTCAAGAGTTTTGGAGAGAAAAGAAAGAAGGGATACTGGTCTGTAGTTGTTGACATCGGAGGGATCGAGTGTAGGTTTTTTCAGAAGGGGTGCAACTCTCGCTCTCTTGAAGACGGAAGGGACGTAGCCAGCGGTCAGGGATAAGTTGATGAGCGAGGTGAGGTAAGGGAGAAGGTCTCCGGAAATGGTCTGGAGAAGAGAGGAGGGGATAGGGTCGAGCGGGCAGGTTGTTGGGCGGCCGGCCGTCACAAGACGCGAGATATCTCTGAACACCATTGATTTATATTTGCCAAATACAGTAAAGGTCAAAAGTTTGGACACACCTACTCATTCCATGGTTTTTCTTAGTTTTTACTATTTTCTACATTGTAGAATAATAGTGAAGACATCAAAATTATGTAATAACACATATGGAGTCGTGTAGTAGCCAAAAAAGTATTAAACAAACCAAAATAGATTTTATATTTGAGATTTTTCAAAGTAGCCACCCTTGGTCTTGATGACAGCTTTACACTTGGAGTTAGTTCCAAGTAAATGTTGCAAATCTTCAGCCATTCCTGAACCTGCGACCAAAAACAAGCTACAAATGATCTGATGATTCTGTCTCTTGCAGCAATTTCTGCAGAGCTGGGATGGTTGTATCCCCCATAGACCATACATATAACATTCTGTTGGCTGCAAGAATTTTATCTAATAATTTATTGAAAAAGTCTACTTTTTAGATAGTTAAATGAAACTGGTATCCTTTTTATTGATCTATTTTCTTTTAACCAATTTTGGTCTTTAAATGCAGGGCCACAGACCATTCCCATTGCCTCTTCCATTTTTTTTGCGGTAGTGCTACAAAGTTAGTTGTAATTTTGGATAGAGCAGAAATGTCCATATACTTTTGTTAGCTGCATGTGTGACATAACTCTACCAGTCCTACTTATGATATAATTTACAAAGATTATACCACTTTTTTTTCTTTATTAAAAAACTATGTTTTTTCATCAATTATAATTGAGTTTAACCATAATATTTGTTGTATTATTTGTATGTATTTTCTGGTAGATTAAACTGAAATTGCAACCAGCTTTCTGTGGATAAAGGGAAAAAGGCCATTCTTGCTAATCTGCTCGAGAACCAGTTCGGACTTAAGTAAAGCTTTTGCATAACTGAAGCCTCTAGTGAGAGATCTATCTAATGCTTTAATAGCATTTCTGCCCTCTGAATTCATATTCATTCTCTAAAGAACTTTGTGGCATATCTGTGTAGATATTCCTAAGCAACAAACCCGACGACAGCCATAGTAAAGTCAAAAGGTATACGTTAATGTCATATATACAGTGCATACGAAAATAATTCACACCCCTTTACTTTTTCCACATTTTGTTACGTTACAGCTTTATTAAAAAAACATTTATATCCTCAAACTACACACAATACCCAAAAATGACAAAAATGAGAACAGATTTTAGACATTTTTGCAATTGTAATAAAATAAAAAAAACAGAAATACACCGCCATTGAAGCAAGACTCAAAATGTCCAGAAACGAAAACCTTTCTTCTGAAACTTGTCTGTCTATCCTTGTTCTGAGAAATTAAGGCTATTCCATGCGAGAAATTGCCAAGAAACTGAAGATCTGGTACAACGCTGTGTACTACTCCCTTCACAGAATCAGTGCAAACTGTCTCTAACCAGAATAGAAAGAGGGGTGAGAGGCCCCGGTGCACAACTGAGGAAGAGGATAAGTACATTAGAGTGTCTAGTTTGAGAAACAGACGCCTCACAATTCCTCAACTGGCAGCTTCATTAAATAGTACCGGCAAAACACCAGTCTCAACGTCCAGTGTCTGTATTCTTTTGCCCATCTTAATCTTTTCTTTGTATTTGCCAGTCTGAGATATGGCTTTTTCTTTGCAACTCTGTCTAGAAGGTCAGCATCTCGGAGTTGCCTCTTCACTGTTGACGTTGAGGCTGGTGTTTTGCGGGTACTATTTGATGAAGCTGTGAGTTGAGGCGTCTGTTGCTTGATACCGATCAAACAACTCTGGAGAGATCTGAAAATAGGTGTGCAGCGACGATCCCCATCCAAACAGACAGAGCTTGAGAGGATCTGCTGAGAAGAAGGGGAGAAACTCCCCAAATACAAGTGTGCCAAGCTTGTAGCGTCAAACCCAAGAAGAATTGAGGCTGTAAACGCTGCCATAGGTGCTTGAACAAAGTACTGAGTAAAGGGTCTGAATACTTATGTCAATGTGATATTTAAGTTTTTATTTTTAATAAATGTGCAAAAATGTCTAAACACCTGTTTTTGCTTTGTCATTATGGGGTATTGTGTGTCGATTGTTTTGGGGAAAAACGCAATTTAACCCATTTTATAATAAGGCTGTAATGTAACAAAATGTAGAAAAAGTACTCAGTACGTTCCGAATATACTGTCTGTTTACCCATAACATTTTTAACAGTGCAATATTTTGAGTTTTTACCATCTCCCATTTTTCTTTGGTTACGAAACATCTATCAGCATATTGATTACAAGCCTATTATTTGACTTGTGTTGTTCTTTGAATGATGCCCTGCAATATGGCTGTTAATTACATGTAATTAAGTGAACCACCTGGGCCTCTTAATGCTCACGTCTGAAAGGTATAATAACTCCTGACAATGTGAAACACAACTCCTGTCTGCTCCCCACAGTGCAGTAAGCACAGGCAATCTGGACAGATTGTTTACACTGGAGAGTCAGTTAGTTATCCTGGTCCCAGATATGTTTGTTCTGTCTTGCCATACAGCTGTAGAAATTGTCTATACTGCACAAAAGAGATCTGGGACCATGCTATCAGTGAGTATTAGGAATTTAGTTTTAATGTTCTAATAGGGGCAACTTTATATCTGACCTGTGGCATTAAAATAGCATTCTTGGTTGTAGATAAGGGTAGCGATACATTAGACTGAGCACCGAGCAATAGATCTCCCCTAGAGGATCCCATAATTTACTTAATTTATTTTGCCTCAATTCACATCACAAGTAACAAAACAGATGTTGAGCTGTTAAGTGTATCATATTTACAAACAGATGTGAAATATGTCTCAGCTACTAGGGGGATGTTTGCACTATTTATCAAGTGTAGCCTTTTAATTTAGTCTTTAAAAGTTCAATGAAAGTGTGCAATGATAAAAATTCATGAGGTGTTTCAAGGTCACAACTGGGATACAGTCAGCTGTATGGTGTATGTGTTTGTGTGCGACAGAGACAGACCACTGGCTTTCAACGGCCTGGCAACTGTACAAACCCAATGACACAGAGAAAGAACATTAACGTCACTTCCCGCGTGCTGTAGCACTTCTGTTTAGACAGGCAGGGAGAAAAGATGGAGAGAGAGAAAGGAGGATTGTAAGGCAGGAAAAAGAAGGGAGAGAGCTAGTGGGAGTTGAGGGTGAGGAGAGTAAGAGAGAGAGCTAGAGAAGGGATGGGTGGAAGGGAGGAAAGAGTAAGAGAGAGGGTGACCTAGAGAGAGATAGAGAGGAGGGGAGGAGAGGGTAGGGTTGAGTGAGACCTTAGGGTTCAAGATGGAGAGAGAGGAGGAGAGAAAGACGGACAGAGAGAAACACAGAGTTAAACCAAGCAAGAGAGGGAGAGAGAGGGAATGAGTGCTTAGGGTTCAAGATGGAGATGGAGATCGGTTGGCAGAGGAGGAGAGAAAGATGGACAGAGAGAAACACAGAGTTAAACCAAGCAAGAGAGGGAGAGAGAGGGAATGAGTGCTTAGGGTTCAAGATGGAGATCGGTTGGCAGAGGAGGAGAGAAAGACGGACAGAGAGAAACACAGAGTTAAACCAAGCAAGAGAGGGAGAGAGAGGGAATGAGTGCTTAGGGTTCAAGATGGAGATGGAGATCGGTTGGCAGAGGAGGAGAGAAAGATGGACAGAGAGAAACAGAGTTAAACCAAGCAAGAGAGAGAGAGAGAGAGAGAGAGAGAGAGAGAGAGAGCAACAGCGATAGTGAGGGGAGAGTAAAAACAAGTCAGCAGTGAAGTCTGCCTTAATGTGGAGAGCCCTCGCGTCGGTTTGTTCGGCAGAGAATCTCTGTGCCCACCCAGGCACTCCAAGCGTCATTGTGCCTGATATCGCTCCGTCACTAATGCTGACGGATGCCCATTTGCGAGTCTGCACGCATTTATGTATTTATTTATTTATTTATCTGTTTATTTGTGTCAAGGTTATTTATGGACGGGGCTCGAGGATGTGACGGCAAATTTCCATTTGTGCAGTGAAAGAAGGAACGAGAGAAAGTGGGAGAAAGAGAGTGTGCCTAAGTGTGTGCAACATTTACACTCGAATGAATGGCCCCGTCTGTCGGAGGAGGGAGACCAGGTTCACCATTTAGATTCCAGCAGTCCAAATGGCTATACCTCTCTCCAGTTAATGGAAAACTGATATGACCCATTTAGTTACTTAGCACTAATCCCACTGGTTTAGTGGCTCCTTTCTCGCTCTTGCTTTCTCTTGCTTTCCCTTGCTTTCTCTTTCTTTCTTCTCTCTTTTTTCTTTCTTTCCTATTTTTTTCTTCTGACTTATAGTTGGGTGGTTTCTGGATTGATTTGAGCAGCGTGAGACCTCCTCATAGGTTTGGGTTATTTTTAGAGGGCTTTTTTTAACACATCGACTGTGTGCAGCAGGACTCGTGAACAGTGCAAGATGGCTGCAATACAGCCATGACTTCTTAAAACTGCAGGCATGATATTTTGGTCCATTGCCAGGGGGAGTTTGTCCACATCTGATTTTAAACTTATAATCATTGATGTTTAAATTAAAAGCAGTGGTGTAATGTACTTTTTTAAATTTATTTTTTAAATCTGTACACTAAACATGCATTTTTTGTAAATTAATAATAATTTACTTTAATAAAGTAAAAACAAGATAATGGTGCCGTCTGGTTTGCTTAATGTAAGGAATTTGAAACGATTTATACTTTTACTTTTGATACTTAAATATATTTTAGCAATTACATTTGATATTCAAGTATGTTTAAAACCAAAAGTTTTAGACGTTTACTCAAGTAGGATTTTACTGGGTGATTTTCACTTTTACTTGAGTCGTTTTCTATTAAGGTATCTTTACTTTTACTCAAGTATGACAATTGGGTACTTTTTCCACCAGTGATTTAAAAGCGCCTTTGATATCATCTGTGACTGTGTGGATCATGAAATGTCCCCTTAGCTTTTTTTTGCAATGGCTCTCTATGGTGATGATGATGCAATTAGCGGGCAACTTGTGTAACCCTTAATGGTTGTTTATTCTCCCATATTTACATATTGACATATTTACTCTTCCCAGAGACTGGGGAACGACCATGCCTAATTACCCACTAGTGTACCAATTGAGGTCGTTATCCTGTTTGCCAATATTCTAGACAAAGATCTGCCCAAGGAGATGCTAGCTATTCTGGGTGATGGCTACATGCTAAAGGTTGGGTAACTACTTGATCTCCCACGATTATTTTGTTTTTCTGTACAGTATCTCTGCCAAAGGATAGCAAGCCTCAGATATTGTCTGTGCTAGCACCCACATGCTAAATGGTGGAGCAGATTTTGACATTACACTGATGGGGTAATCCCACCCCTCTCGAATCTCCCACTCATTTACCCCACGTAGCCTAGTGGCAGGTGGCCTAGTGGTTAGAGCATTGGACCAGTAACTGAAAGGTTGCTGGATTGAATCCCCAAGTTGGCAAGGTGAAAATCTGTCATTCAGCCCCTAAACAAGGCAGTTAACCCACTGTTCCCCGGTAGGCTGTCATTATAAGTAAGAATTTGTTCTTAACTGACCTTTCTAGTTAAATACATTTTTTTAAATCCTAAATTACTAAGAGTTCATTAGCATCAGTCTCCCGTGATGTTCAGAATCTCAGAACCAGCTGGGTTCAACCAAACTACCCAGCTAGCTTTAGGACTGTATTTGAAATAATCCCAAATTCTTCCCGTGCTGAGAAGGAAACATTACTTGGTATTCATGAATTCCATCATTTGCAATACCTTCTAACAGATGACTAATATAATTGTTTAAAAATAGGCCGTGTGCCATAACTTCAAAAACATTCTCCTTTCATACGCAAGACATCAAGAGAAAAAATGGCTGAATGTTTGGGGGTTCAGCTATATTAGGCTACAGGAGGGTCTCGAGTTGGAGACCCACACCCAATGCACACTGAGTAACACAGACTGGGAGTGTGGCACTTTCTTTATTGTTTTCTAGGACTTTCAGCTAGGATCATCAGTGTTATGCTAATCTGTGGCTGTTTGAATTCGATGGGCTGAAACACAAACCAATGGGCCCGGTGGAGTGCGTGGCGCAGAAAGGACAGGAAGTGTTCATCAGCGAGGAGGCTAGTGGAGTTTGCCAAGTGACCTCGGCGCCCTGAGGGGGAGAGCGCTAAGTAAAGGATGAGGCTGGCGACTCACTGCGTTACCTCAACTAGGGAGCAGTTGTTTTGCTCTCTCTCTCCTGCAGATGACTTCCTTTCCAGTGGGTTAGGTCAGTGTTGCCCTGCGGCAGACTGCTGTTATATGGATGGGGCTGTGGTGGGTTTTGGCACTGGGAGTCACTAGGAGTGAGTGTGCGTGTGTGTGTGCGGGCGCTGGAGCCTGGGCTACACTGGCTGTCCGGGGAATGATTCAGGCGGTAGATTATGATTCAGGAGTCCAGATTATACTGGAGGACAGCACGGAAGAAGTCGGGTTGGTGACTATGCTCTTAATCAATGCTCAGAAGCCTCATCCTCATCCAGGGCCTGTATTCACAAAGCCTCTCAAAGTAGGGGTGCTGATCTAGGATCAGGTCTTACTTGTCCTTATTATTCAAATAATTCAAACCTGAAAGTCAAAACTGATCGTGGATCAGCACTCCTCCTTTGAGACTTTTGATGCATACGGCACCAGATCGACAGACGGCTACAGGTCCATACTGTCCTGTGATTATACACACTATACACCATGCCAGGACAATATTCAGTTTGATTTACATTTACATTTACATTTAAGTCATTTAGCAGACGCTCTTATCCAGAGCGACTTATAACATATCATCACGTAACGGAAGAAGCATGTAAAAATCACAGTGTTGTAAAATACTCCGCTTCACAGCAGATCACTCTTCTGTCTTCTCTCACTTTGTATCTTTTCATGTATCTGTTTACAGTGGTCGGTAACCGTGTGATTGATGGATCTTCTTTTGCCTATTGCAAAAGTTTTATGACAGCACATAAGGCTGACAGATCTGTTACTAACAGAATAGATGGTGGCTGCTTATAAAGGCTGAATAATTGACGAGGGGAATCAGTCAATGGGAGAGAGGGCAGAAGGATGGAGCTTTGATGGGAGGCTAGGGGCCCTCAACGGCACTGGATGTGTCACAAATTTCACACTATTCCACTTTATAATGCACTGCTTTTGACCAGAGCTATGGGCCCTGGTTAAAAGTAGTACACTATAAAGGGAACAGGGTGGCATTTGGGACGCAGGTACTGTACAGATATGGCATCGGAGAAATAAAATGCCGGGAGACTTATTAGCTGACGTGCTATCGCTCTCTTTCGTGTCATCCCCCCGTACCTCCTTCCCCAGTCCTTTATCAACCTTCCATTTTACCCTCCTCTTCCCGACACTGTGCTCTGCTTTTCTTTTGTTTCCTTTTCTCACTTCCTCTCCATCAATCCATCCCTCGCACTAATCGTTTGTCATTCTAGGCGGAATTATCGCTCTCGATCACACAAGGTAGAACGGCAGAGGCAGGCAGCAGCACGTTCGGAAACATTTGCAGAGGTCTTGTATTTTAATCGTTTTTATTTGAATGTGACCGGTTTGTTTACGTGACACGGTGGGCAAAGAAAAAGGCTTTCAGATCGAATAAATTGTAGCCAAGTGCCACCCCCTCATCACGCTGTTGTCAGTCATATCCCCCTCATAATAGAAAAGCAGGCTGGTTATAATAATTGCTTTGATGGTCCAGCCCGAAAAAAAATCAGCCTGAGAGAAAAGGTGGAAAAGAATTAATGCACTTTGCGTTCCTCGGGGGCATGTGGCCCAGATTTCTTCTTCATAGAAAAATATAGGGAAAGGACGGGGAAAAAAACCCTCTTTTCTTTGCTTTTAGAATAAATGTAGCAATAAATGCAGCAATACACATCCAGTCTCCATCATGCCTAAAATGGCTTATTCAGGTCGAAGACAATGGTGGGGACATAGTTAACTGGCAGGTGGAGAAAGGGTGATTTCGGTGGAAATAATCTGATTTTGAACAGCCCTCCGATCTATGGGAGTACCTCTGGTCGGCCCATTGTGAAAGGAACAAAAGTTTGGCCCTTTAGAAGGAAAGGCTTTGAATGTTTCAGAGGGCTTGTGAATGGAGCCTAGTGCAAAGCCCAGGGCCAACTCTGGCTATAGTAGGAGCCCGTCAGTCAGGCCTCGGCCTGGGATTAGCCCAACTCTATTGAGCCACTGCTGGGAGTGACAATGCCGCCCTTACCCTCACATGCCCTCAGACCCAGGACCAATCACTAACTAGATGCACTGTTTCTCAAGGTGAGACTGGAGATGGGGTCACTCCAGCAGAAAAAAATGTAACTACTCTAGAATCTGTTGATGTTAGATGTAGAACAACTACTCTAGAATCTGTTGATGTTAGACGTAGAACAACTACTCTAGAATCTGTTGATGATAGACATAGAACAACTACTCTAGAATCTGTTGATGTTAGATGTAGAACAACTACTCTAGAATCTGTTGATGTTAGACGTAGAACAACTACTCTAGAATCTGTTGATGATAGACATAGAACAACTACTCTAGAATCTGTTGTTGTTAGATGTAGAACAACTACTCTAGAATCTGTTGATGATAGACATAGAACAACTACTCTAGAATCTGTTGATGATAGACATAGAACAACTACTCTAGAATCTGTTGATGTTAGACGTAGAACAACTACTCTAGAATCTGTTGATGATAGACATAGAACAACTACTCTAGAATATGTTGATGTTAGACGTAGAACAACTACTCTAGAATCTGTTGATGTTAGACATAGAACAACTACCCTAGAATCTGTTGGTGTTAGACATAGAACAACTACTCTACAATCTGTTGATGTTAGACATAGAACAACTACCCTAGAATCTGTTGATGTTAGACATAGAACAACTACTCTACAATATGTTGATGTTAGATGTAGAACAACTACTCTACAATCTGTTGATGTTAGATATAGAACAACTACTCTACAATCTGTTGATGTTAGATATAGAACAACTACTCTACAATCTGTTGATGTTAGACATAGAACAACTACCCTAGAATCTGTTGGTGTTATAACAATATGAGCAATATGATCTCAAGAGGTCCTCATTGCCAACCGTTATATGATTCCACCATTGTAAAACATTCAAAAAAGGCAATTTTCTCGTCTCCTTTCGTGAAAACTATGAACACATGAGTTTTCATTGTGATCTTGTGTGCTAGACAGATCTGAGGGTGACTTGGAGAATAAGAGTATGCTTTAACTGGTAAAGAGAAAGAGAGCACTTCCATATCCAATTGTCCTCCCTTTTATGTTTTTTAAATGGACCTTCTATGAAACCCATTTTTTCCGTAATGGACCATACACTTGTTGTTTCAGAGGTCAGATTGTATTGGTAACCCTTATAAACCCACCTTTATATTGGTGGGAGGTTTGGGTGCATGGGTGGGTTGGTAGTTTGAAAGGAAGAGACTGGTGTTTGGAGTAGAGAGAAAAATAGAGGGACTCTATAATAGTTGTGCACATTACCTCTTCATCACAGTTGCTTGCTCCACAGTAGGTAGCTGTCCTGTCCCTCATACAAAGCACTGGGCCCTGGAAGTGCCCCAGACCCCAAAATATGGATGGCAATCTAGTCCAGAGACCATTATTTTCCCACAGACCCCAATTTTTTATTTCACAGGCAAGAGAATGCAAGGGGAGGCATACCCATCTTTAGTTCCAGGCCTGGGCCCAATGTCCTACTAACCCTTAGCCCCTGTTCTCTAGAGTTTAGACCACGGCTTAGCCTTTTTGCCTCTTTTCTGGGGAGTGATTTTTTTTGTGCGTGGTTGACAGGGCATTACATTTCTTTGGAAGTGCAGGTGCAGGCCTCCGTTCATTCGGCCTTTTTGGAAAAGGGGGAAATGGAATCAGTGGGCCAGATAAATGCAAAAAAACTCAATTTATTGAAGTCAGGCCGATAACAAATATGACTTTTGCGGGTAGTGAGGAGGAGGATATATATTTGTATGAATCATTTTGAGGTTTGAGGAAAGAGAACTCCCCGTCAAGGTTTAACTGGTAATAAAGACTTAGAAAAAAGCAGTGAGAAATTGTATGCTGATATTTTCCTTTCAAAGCTAAGCTTCGACAGAACCCAAGATCAAGGCCCTATTTCCTCATTTTATGAATGCCTCTTATGCCCATCTTGCCTGTAAATTTGACATCTACCCATAAGGGTTGAGTTGTGATCATTGTTTTTTCCCTTCTTTACAAATAGTTTTGCTGGTTTATTTGTCGACAAGCGCACAAGAGTTCCATGTCAACTCGTGTTAAGGAGAGCACAATCAAACCAGTGATGGCTTACATACAGATAAATCACATTGAATATGTTAAGATTTGCACTCAACATAGACAGACCACATAAGCAACATTAGTCATGCAGACTAGCCAATTAGGACTAGCTTTCCAGCTTGTTTCGTACTGAGGAGTCAGATTGGTGCGCCAGCTGTGTGCGCTAGCTGACTCTTTAGTCATGGAAAACAACCAACTGTGTGTTGCAGGTAACTGTCTGAGGCCTAGTTTCCCCCAATCCCTCCCATCATAATTAATCTCCATCTTTCATAATACAGTTGTTCTTTCCACCATTCGGTGATATGAAATGATTTTACGGTCACCATGCTCCCAATATGCCCAGCTCAGTGTGCTTCCCTGACACATTTCTATCTCTACAACCGCAAGTGGAAAAGACACAGGAAAACCCAAGAAACTTTCAGAGAACATACTCAGAACATTTGTTATTATGGTTTCTCTTTCTGTGTACAGGCTCTTGAAAAGCCACAGCTGTCTAATGTTGAGCCAGGGCTAGCCTCACTGCTAGAGTCGTACCATGAGAGCATGGTTATGTGGCATATTTTAGATGTAGAAGTGAGCCGAGCGTCTGTGATAAGAGCACATCCGAGTCAGTCATCAGCAACAGTATGCCTCAGAGCCTCAGGGCGGGAAGGAGAGAGAGGGAGGGAGGGAGGGAGGGAGGGAGGGAGGGGGAGGGAGGGAGGGAGGGAGGGAGGGAGGGAGGGAGGGAGGGAGAAGAGTATATGCATCATGTGAAGCAGAAAGGTCATGGCTGCAGTAGTGAAAGAGGGAGGGAGAGCGAGAGAGAAGCAGCAGTAGAGGCTAGCTCACCTCGCCACTCACAGACTCGCCCGTTGCTCAATAACATGTCCAGCCACATATTTATTCAACCCCTCTGTCCAGCACCACCATTTCATTCAGCTTATATCTGTCATGGATCAAATTGAACTGGTCTGAATTAGAGTCAGGGTGTGTCTTGCAGTTAGGCCCATACACACACACACACACACACACACACACACACACACACACACACACACACACACACACACACACACACACACACACACACACACACACACACACACACACACACACACACACACACACACACACACACACACACACACACACACACACACACACACACACACACACACACACACACCTGTTCCATGCTCTTGCCGTTAGCTGTTCTGAAAATGACATTCAGCCTTGTCTTGGATGTCAGAAGATCATGTGATGCCATACTCTATCACTCTGCCAGTGAAGTGTGTGTTGTAGCACATGCAAGCCCGGGTGGAAATGCCACAGCACATTTTTACAAAGGCATTGTGCTTTTCTCTCTCTCTCTTTCTCTCTCTCCATCCCTATCTCTCGATAGCATCTTTTTATTTTATTTGAGGCAGCACAATCTCCCTCTGCACCCATGATTTATCACAAATATTACACAGGATGTTCTGTTCCTGACTTTGCTGAAAAGATTTCATATGGAAAGGTTTTCGGTTTTGAACATGGTTAAGTCAAATATTTTCTGTAGAGATAAGCAGAGTTTATTCGCCATTTCCTCTGTGTTTTTATTTGACTTTTTTAAACCAGGGCAGTTCAGGAAAAAAATAACAGCATATATGCATGCCTGTTGTAGTTACCTGGCCTGGAATACAGCAATACTAGCATGATTTTAGCTTTTAATGCTAACTATTGAAATGACAGAGGAAGTCCCATTGTTATTGTCGAGAAGAATGATCTAGATAGCCAGATAGCAACCTTACCTGAGGATAACGAACGACCTCACCTCACGATACTACCCATGGACACACTTTCCTGGCCCCAGAGACACAACAAAGTTTGTCTTGACTAATTGAATGTAAGACTTTCCCTTTTTTAGGTCAAGTAATTTGCATTGGTGAGAGGTCATAAAGCATTTCTGAATCAGATGCAAATGTCCCTGTTATCAGCAGTGGACCTGATGAATAATGGGATGTACAAAACGCGCGTCCCACCAGGAGGAAATGAAAGAGCGCCTCTTTTCTGCTCCACTGATTTCATTATAGACACTATTATTTGCATAGAATGGCTACATCTATTATCTGTAGTCAGAATATGACCATTTTATTGGACGAGGACGAGTCCTTTATGAATGCCCAAGCTCATCAAATAAGCATCACTCTGGTGAAAGGGAGTGTGAGTAGCCCCACTTTTAGCCAAATGTGTGGCTAGATAGTCAGAGGTAGCTAAGGCCCCCTCTGAATCTGTGTGTAGACCAGATACAGTGCATGCCATGATTACAACCTTGTTTTCCCAATCAAACACCTCACGTAGGCCCTTATTGTTGCAGTATGGTACAAACTCTTGTGTCGTGTGGTGTAAGTGTCCACGAGGTTAGGAGCATCAGTAGCCAATGTTCTTCTCGTTGCATTCCCTTGGAACTCCCATCTCTCACTATTAGCAAGGCCCTCTTCGTGGTCTCCCTGACCTCATAGGTCTTGGATTTCCCTCGTAATTCCCGGAAAGAACAACTTTATATAGCTCTCCTCAAACGTTGATCCTACGTGTACACGTCGTGACCGCCTTTTTGCTTATTCTCCACAAGTCATTGGGATCCTCTCTCTTTTGAGATGAAATGTGTTTTGTCGGCGGCGAGTGGAAACGTGGTACAGTTTTGAGGAAGGAGCGCATGGCAGAGGGCAAATGGGGCTATGGAAAGCAGGAGGAAAGGGTGCGAGTGAGACCAGGTAACCTCTTGGGAGGATGTGTGTCTTTGTTGCTAAAGTGGCTAGGGAAAGCAGGAGGAAAAGGTGCGAGTGAGACCAGGTAACCTCTTGGGAGGATGTGTGTCTTTGTTGCTAATGGGGCTAGGGAAAGCAGGAGGAAAGGGTGCGAGTGAGACCAGGTAACCTTTTGGGAGGATGTGTGTCTTTGTTGCTAAAGTGGCTAGGGAAAGCAGGAGGAAAGGGTGCGAGTGAGACCAGGTAACCTCTTGGGAGGATGTGTGTCTATGTTGCTAATGGGGCTAGGGAAAGCAGGAGGAAAGGGTGCGAGTGAGACCAGGTAACCTCTTGGGAGGATGTGTGTCTATGTTGCTAATGGGGCTAGGGAAAGCAGGAGGAAAGGGTGCGAGTGAGACCAGGTAACCTCTTGGGAGGATGTGTGTCTATGTTGCTAATGGGGCTAGGGAAAGCAGGAGGAAAGGGTGCGAGTGAGACCAGGTAACCTCTTGGGAGGATGTGTGTCTATGTTGCTAATGCTATTTGCCGTATTCCCGCTGGATTCATCTCGTCCTCATTTTGCGGTGGTGACTGTTTTTTTTTAGCATGTTAACCACAAAGTATTTACCTCAAAATCACAGTCTATTTTGGATACCTTCCAGGTCACAGTACATAGGCCTATTTCACTGGGCAGTAGTTTACTGAGTATAAAAAAGTCACCGATATTGTATTAAAATACAATTTTGAAAGGAGTTATCAATGATATTGAGGCTTGAATGAACAAGGTTTCTCTGGTTTTACTGAGTTGAAGGACACTGACATCCATGAAATCCATACTTTTGATCTACTGCATTGCTCTCTTTAACAGCCTTCAAATAACAAAATTAGCAGATATCCCGGGAAAATCTGCTGACGACGATAGACGTGTTATTTAGTATTCAGTGCAGGCAAACATCTTTACTCTGTCAGGCTACACTTGATTCAAAAACAGCCGCAAACTAATCCTAAATTATACCCATGTTCATGAGTTTCTGACGAGCAAAAATTGAATGAGCCGGCAAGGTGGCGGCAAGTAACAAACTGGATAACATTTGCTTTTCTCGCCGTCGAGTGCCAAGCACTTTTATCGGGGTGGCGGTGTGTAATGTTATCCGGGTACCTTATAAAGGGTTTATTTAGCCTCTTGGCAGCCGAGTCGACATGTTCTTTTTCTCATCCAAAAAAAATCTGTCTTTAGTGAGATTATGTTTATTTCCATTACAGGGCGCCATGTGCTATAGGCTTACATTTTCAGCCCTTTCACCCCTGAATGTTTAGCCATAATCAAATCAAATCAAATTGTATTGGTCACATACACGTGTTTGCAGATGTTATTGTGAGTGTAGCGAAATGCTTGTGCTTCTAGTTCCGACAGTACAGCAATATCTAACAAGTAATATCTGACAATTTCACAACAAATACCTAATAAACACAACTTTAAGTTACGGAAGGGAATAAGAATACACTTAAAGTCGGAATTTACATACACTTCGTTTGGAGTCATTAAAACTCATTTTCAACCACTCCACAAATTTCGTGTTAACAAACTATAGTTTTGGCAAGTAGGACATCTACTTTCTGCATGACACAAGTAATTTTTCCAACAATTGTTTACAGACAGATTATTTCACTTAGAACTCACTGTAGCACAATTCCAGTGGGTCAGAAGTTTACATACACTGAGTTGACTGTGCCTTTATACAGCTTGGAAAATTCCAGAAAATGATGTCATGGCTTTAGAAGCTTCTGGTTAATTGACATAATTTGAGTCAATTGGAGGTGTACCTGTGGATGTATTTCAAGGCCTTCTTTCAAACTCAGTGCCTCTTTGTTTGACATCATGGTAAAATCAAAAGAAATCAGCCAAGACCTCAGAAAACAAACTGTAGACCTCCTCAACATAACCTGAAAGGCCGCTCAGGAAGGAAGAAGCCTTTAAAAAAGCCAGACTACGGTTTGCAACTGCGCATGGGGACAAAAATCGTACTTTTTGGAGAAAATTCCTCTGGTCTGATGAAACTAAAATAGTCTGTTTGGCCATAATGACCATTGTTATGTTTGGAGGAGAAAGTGGGAAGCTTGCAAGCCGAAGAACACCATCCCAACCGTGAAGCACAGGGGTGGCAGCATCATGTTGTGGGGGTGCTTTGTGGGGTTTTATTCACGTTTTATTCACGTTTTCAAGAGTTGGTGACGAATAAATGCATTTTGATTATTGCGTAGATTGTAATGATGTGTGTAAAATACAGTTGAAGTTGTTGTTTTTTTCAACATCTTCACAAGGTCCTTTGCTGCTGTTCTGGGATTGATTTGCATTTTTCGCACCAAAGTACGTTCATCTCTAGGAGACAGAACGCGTCTTCTTCCTGAGCGGTATGACGGCTTCGTGGTCCCATGGTTTTTATACTTGCGTACTATTGTTTGTACAGAATAGAATACAGTATATACATATGAGATGAGATGAGAATGCAAGACTGTAAACATTATTAAAGTGACATTATTAAAGTGGCCAATGATTTCATGTCTGTATGAAAGCAGCAACCTCTCTGTGCTAGTGATGGCTATTTAACAGTCTGATGGCCTTGAGATAGACGCTGTTTTTCAGTCTCTCGGTTCCATCTTTGATGCACCTGTTCTGGTCGTTGTTGTCCTTGATGATCTTTTTGGCCATCCTGTGACATCGGGTGCTGTATATGTCCTGGAGGGCAGGTAGTTTCCCCCTGGTGATGTGTTGTGCAGACCGCACCACCCTCTGGAGAGCCCTGTGGTTGTGGGCGGTGAAGTTGCCTTACTCTGTATTTGAACGTGACTCGGGAATGACAGCCGTGATTATTTAATCATGTGTTTTTTGCCACCCTTTTAATGTGTCATTTGGAAGACGACAGAGTCAGTGGTTATCTTTTTTTCTGCAATGGGATGAGCAAATAAATGGAGAACCAATTAAAAAGTAGCTATTCTGTGTTCTGTATTACCTAAAGCTGTTAGTTACCAATTAACTGGTGTTCTGGCTGGGCTAGGGTCAAAGGTCATGGTTCAAAGGGCATGTCAGAACATGTCACCCTCCCCCACTCCATTCTTTGCACATTCTCCAGCTTTCAGTAGATTAGCCACATTCCTGTTGGCTGCACTGGTTCTCCTCCCTTCTTCCTCTCTTCCTCTGTCATTACCTATGACAACCAGGAAACGTCAAGAGTCTTCTCCCCTTCTCCTACTCCGCCTCCCCCCACCTCCTCCACCACTAGCCCCATATGCAAGCCTCGTGATTGGATGAACAAGCTCTGCCACCACATATGGTCCCTTGTCCCACCGTATCTGATCACAGGCAGCGAACGAGGGATCCGCCGCGTCACAACAGGTTTGTTCTGCCCGCGCTTGTCACATGCCAGCTCAGCGCTGTCAGGCGCCCACTTCCTGTCCAGCAAGCAAAGAGCAGACGCTGGGGCTTTTTAACTCCTCGGCTTGTCGACTGCTGGAAGGAAGAGAAGGAATTCAGGCTGAGGCCAGGCTCCCTTCAGCCTTCAGTGTCTGCCCAGCGTACAGTTAAACGGTCCCGGATGCTCCGCCGACTCAACCTTTTCTCCGCGATCACCGCCAACACCACTGTAATTTATGCAACTTTTTATATCAACTTTGCAGGGGTAATGGCTAATTTCGCCCGGCACATGGCTCTTCATTAAAAGTTAATTTTCTGTCAGAGTGGATCCCAATCAAATTAGCCGCAGCCACTTGTTCGTCTGGTCGCCTTCACTTATTTAGTTTAGATATTTCATCCAGACTGCATTTCTATTGTTCATCAGGCGGAGCTGGCCCTGTATCAGTGAATCATTGAAAACGTAGAAATGCTTTTTATCCCTCTCACGTTTTTTCGTTGTATCTCTTGTTATCCATCTCTTTCTATTAATTCATATCTCCCTCTCTCCCTCTAACACTTACACACGTATTCTCTCTCTACCACTCGTATCTATCTCTTCTATACCTCTCCCTCATTCTCATGTGCGCTCTATTCATGATGATGACACACAAAGAGGTTCTATGCCTTGGCGGAAATTATTGATGGCAGAGGGATAAAGTGCAGGAGAGCCCGGTAAAGATTCGTACATTTGGGGCTGGAGTGGGTGATGGTCAGAGACGGCCGGTCGCTCTGGAGGTACTTAGGTGCTGTTTATGTGGTTCAATATCAGGGAAAGATCTATGCATATCCAGCAGGTTCAATCATGCACAACTCGTACTGTAGAGAGCTGGTCTCTGCCCTCCTTCTTCTCAGTATTCCATTCACTGGTGCTTACCAATAACACAAGAAAGGCTTTTCATGTTTGTTGTCCATTCTCCTCCCCCTGTCACGCCCTGACCTTAGAGATCCTTTTTATTCTCTATGTTTGGTTAGGTCAGGGTGTCACTCGGGTGGGAAAGTCTTATGTTTTCCATTTCTTCGTTTTTGGCCGTGTGTGTGTGTGGTTCCCAGTCAGAGGCAGCTGTCTATCGTTGTCTCTGATTGGGGATCACGTATAACTTGTAATTTTCCTTTTGGGTTTTGTGGGATCTTGTTTTCTGTTTAGTGTCTGTACCTGACAGAACTGTGTGCTTTCGTTTTCATGTTTGTTATTTTGTTTGAGTGTTTTAATGAACACTTTCCATGCTGCGCTTTGGTCCACTCCTTTCGACGAGAGCCGTTACACTCCCCTACCATCTCGCCCTCCGACTCTCTTATTGTTTTCTGGGTTTTATTTATGTTCCTTTTCTCTAAAGTATTATTTATCTGAGAAAAAAATCTATAGATATTTTTTTCTCTCTAGAGAGCGGTGAGAGCTGACTGAGAGAGGAATTTGTGTTCTGATCTCTTACTCAGCCTTGTTTTCGTGTGTTTGTGCTAGAAAACAAATGATCTACCTTTGTCATGTAACTGAAGGAGCTGGTAGGCATCGGTGTGGCTGACACAGAAGTTTGGGCCTAATCGACCGGAGTAGCAGGTAGCTTAGCACTAGCCCTGTTGGCTCTCTTAGCGCTCGTATCCATGCCATCATCAGCCACATGATTTCACAGAGCCACTGGTAGTACTGCTAGTAGCTAGTAGCAGATACCGCGAGCCATGTTAGCTGTGCTAGCTCTTCTAGTGCTCATAGCCTGGCCATCAAGCCATTACACAGAGCCAATGCTATTACTGCTAGTAACTGCTAGTAGCCCTATTGCTAGCCATGCTAGCTCTTCCCTCCTCCTCCACCTCTCCACATCTCCTCCTCCATGGCCAGTGATGAGATTACTCTATTCCCTCGCTAGCCCAGACGTCAGTGGCACCATCATTATCCAGAGAGAGGCTGCCTGGTTGCGAACTGAACTGCCTGGTTGTGATGTCCTAAAGGGCAGCCTCGTGGTTAGAGCGTTGGACTAGTAACCGAAAGGTTACAAGATTGAGTCCCTGAGCTGACACGGTACAAATCTGTCGTTCTACCCCTGAACAAGGCAGTTAATCCACTGTTCCTAGGCCGAAAATAAGAATTTGATCTTAACTGACATGCCAAGTTAAATAAATAAAAAATGTATTACGCAAGGTAAGCCTACTCAACAAAGTGGATGCAGTCTATCACAGTGCAATCCGTTTTGTCACCAAAGCCCCATATACTACCCACCATTGCGAACTATACGCTCTCGTTGGCTGGCCCTCGCTTCATACTCGTCGCGAAATCCACTGGCTCCATGTCATCTACAAGACCCTGCTAGGTAAAGTCCCCCCTTATCTCAGCTCGCTGGTCACCATAGCATCACCCACCTGTAGCACGCGTTCCAGCAGGTATATCTCTCTGGTCACCTCCAAAACCAATTCTTTCTTTGGCCGCCTCTCCTTTCAGCTCTCTGCTGCCAATGACTGGAACGAACTACAAAAATCTCTGAAACTGGATACACTTATCTTCCTCACTAGCTTTAAGCACCAACTGTCAGATTAGCTCACAGATTACTGCACCTGTACATAGCCCACCTATAATTTAGCCCAAACAACTACCTCTTTCCCTACTGTATTTATTTATTTATTTTGCTCCTTTGCACCCCATTATTTCTATCTCTACTTTGCACATTCTTCCACTGCAAATCTACCATTCCAATGTTTTACTTGCTACATTGTATTTACTTTGCCACCGTGGCCTTTTTTTGCCTTTATCTCCCTTATCTCACCTCATTTGCTCACATCGTATATAGACTTGTTTATACTGTATTATTGACTGTATGTTTGTTTTACTCCATGTGTAACTCTGTGTAGTTGTATGTGTCGAACTGCTTTGCTTTATCTTGGCCAGGTCACAATTGTAAATGAGAACTTGTTCTCAAATTGCCTACCTGGTTAAATAAAGGTGAAATAAATAAAAAGGTGAGAAGGTGCCGCACAGCGCCCGCTCCGACGAGTACTACTTCCTTGAGATCTCCTTATTCTGACAGGATGAGCGTGGCTGCGATTTGCCCGTTCTTACTTTTTTAGGGCCTGTGTGTGGGAATACGGCACGCCTGTCTCTCAGAAGTTAGATGACAGCACGGGTATGGGAATTAGCCAGCATTCTATCCGCAAAGAGCTACACACAAGGAGGGGGTTGTTGGAGTGGACGTGGAGGATGGAGGCTCTCTGGTGCCAACAACATTGCATTTTCTTCAAGTAATAATAAACAGGTTTACATTTTCACAGAAGAGCATCTGGTGCAGATTGGAAGAGCATGTTAACCAGAGGAGCAGCCGGTCCACCAGATGTTTCTGGTCCCTGTAGACTTGTCACAGGAGGACCTTTAGTCTTCATCCTGCAGCGCGCGCGCACACACACAGACACACACACACACACACACACACACACACACACACACACACACACACACACACACACACACACACACACACACACACACACACACACACACACACACACACACACACACACACACACACACACACACACACACACACACACACACACACACACACACACACACACACAACACGCATTCAAAATGCCCTGTCCTTGACTCATACTCACCGAATGCAAACACCTACTACGCACACACACACAAGCACACAATTAGACGGCTATTGGGTTGAATCAAGGATTTCTTAAAGGGGAACTGCACCCACTGATTTGGCCTAGTTTTTTGGCACCTAAGACCCTCACAAACTTCTGCAGATGCACCGTTGAGAGCATCCTGTCCGGCTGTATCTCCTCCCGGTACGACAATTGCACCATCCGTAACCGCAGGGCTATCCAGAGGGTGGTGAGGTCAGCCCAACGCATCATCAGGGGCCCACTCCCTGCCCTCCAGGACATTTACAGCACCCGTTGTCACAGGAAGGCCAAGAAGATCATCAAGGACCTCAGCCACCCGAACTACGGCCTGTTCAACCTGCTACCATCTACAGTACAAGTGCATCAAAGCTGGGACTGAGAGACTGATAAATAGCATATATCTCCAGGCCATCAGACTAGGTAAACAGTCACCACTAGCCAGCCTCCGCCCAGTACCCTGCCCTGAACCTTAGTCACTGTTACTAGCTGGCTACCACCTGGTACTCTACCCTGCGATACTATACTCTCTACCCTTGCCTATGTACATACAGTATAGTCATTGAACACTGGACACTTTAATAATGTTAAAATACTTTTTCACCAACTTTGTTTATGTACTGTATTCTAGTCATTCTAATGTACTGTATTTATTTACTGTATTCTAGTCAATACGATCTTTATCCCCATGTGCAGTTGCAAACCGTAGTCTGGCTTTTTTTATGGTGGTTTTGAAGCAGTGGCTTCTTCCTTGCTGAGCGGCCTTTCAGGTTATGTCGATATAGGACTCGATTTACTGTAGATATAGATACTTTTTTAAATCCAGCATCTTCACAAGGTGCTGTTGTTCTCGGATTGATTGATTTAGGGCTGCGTAGTCCCATGGTGTTTATACAGATGAATGTGGTACCTTCAGGTGTTTGGAAATTGTTCCCAAGGTTTCTAAGGTCTTGGCTAATTTCTTTTGATTTCCCATGATGTCAAGCATAGAGGCACTGAGTTTGAAGGTAGGCCTTGAAGTACATCCACAGGTACACCTACAATTGACTCAAATAATGCCAATTAGCAGAAGCTTCTAAAGCCATGACATAATTTTCTGGAATTTTCTAAAGGCACAGTCAACTCAGTGTATGTAAACTTCTGACCCACTGAAATTGTGATACAGTGAATTATAAGTGAAATAATCTGTCTGTAAACAATTGTAAACAAAAATTACATGTGTCATGCACAAAATAGATGTCCTAACTGACTTGTCAAAACTAAAGTTTGTTAACAAGAAATTTGTGGAGTGGTTAAAAAACGAGTTTTAATGACTCCATGCTACAGTAGAAACGACGACACGATGCACAGGTTTAATTTTGATTTCAAACCTGTAGAAAACATTATCATGAAATACTGAAACTTCCATTGAACAATTTGCGAACATTACTTTTAGAACCATGACGATACCTGTAGGAAACGTTATGCTGAAGTACTGAAATTCCTTCCTGAGAAACATATGGTTCCAGAACATTATATGCTGGCTGGGTAATCTGCACCATTCCCAGAACGTTGTGGGAAGGTTGTATGCAAAATTACCATAGGACAACCACACTCTCACACAAGCCATGCCTAATGAATGTTGATTAATAAATCGAGAACCATGATGAATAACATGTATGAAATACAATATTTTGAAATATCCTCCTATTCCACTCTATCCTCTTCATAGAAGTCCAGCCTAATAGCTTGGTAACTTGCTTTGCAGTACAGTGTTTCTCATTACAGTATTAAAGCAACCCGATAGGCCCCTAGCGAGTATAGGAAAGGTAGCTCGCTGTAGAAGGCAATAACTTGTGTTAACGTATGGCTAATTAGCAGAGTCTAATGGTTCATGTGATTTGTTATTGGCTATTGATTGGCAACGATTAAGACAGTCGAAGAGGCCATATAAAATCCCTATCAGAAACATAGGTTTCAATTAATGTGGAACACACACTACTGTGTGATTGCAGAAATACTTTGTGTAATACTTTCTGAAAGGGGTTGAATAGAAACTAGGCCTCCACTTCTTCCTTCCACACACGATCAATCAAATTGAATTGTGCCCACGGTTGAAATCCATCAATTCACGTCTTGGCTCAGGACTTTTCATTTTGCACAGCCAGAAATAAAAGAAAAAAACAAATGTGCTGATTAGCCAACAAGTTCTTGGGATTGCAACATTTTAAAGAACAAACTATTTTACAGTATAAATATATGAGGCCAAGTTAAGCACCCACTCCTCCCAAACTCCCCTCCAAGCCCCCAGCCTACATACGCACAACTACCGCCCTGCATAAAAAGGTCCTAAAATGAGTCACAAATTGCTAACAAATGATTTCCTGCTCTTGGGAATAATAGGGTCCCTGCGCAGCCTTTGATTCCAGCTCTTTTTGTGTCCCCTCTTTGTTTACTTTGCTGTCTGGCAGAGACTCCCTATTGATAGTTGTCACACTGGGTTGCTGGGCAGCAGCGAGTGGGTGTGTTCTATGTGTGTGTGGTGTTGTGTCTGCGTGTGTGTGCCTGTGTGTTTGTGTTTGCAAGCGTGTACGTGCATGAGTGTGACTGTGCATGTTTAAACAAGTCTGCGCGCACATGCATTTGAGCCAGTGTGTGTGTGTGTGTGTGTGTTCATGAATGTGTGTGTGCGCGGGTTTGAGCCGATGTGTGTGTGGGGTGATGTGGCGTAGAGGGCACTTCTGTCAGATCTGATGTCGGGTCCCGTGCTATGACATGAAGGGCGCTGTCAGAAGAGATGGCCGCAGGTACAGCTGCCCTCTGTGCTCTCCCTCTTTTCCCTTCGCCAAAGAGTGGCTGCATGAGACACACACTTCCTGTGACCAATCACATACACACTTTCTGTGACCCAGCACACCCACTTCCTGTGTCCCGACTGTGGGCATATTTGCTGGTGAGTAGGCCTCAAAATATACCTTCTCAACCTTGCCCAAAACCTGTTGATCTCTTCTTCAATTCAAATAAAAATACTTGATTTATCCCACAAGGGGCATTCATGTCTTGTTGATCTTCTTGTCCTTACTATGTCATCAGTCGCAGCCTATGTGAGGCTTGTTTTTCAAGACTTATATTTCTTTATTTAGTTATCCTTCAGAAGAGGACATATGTTTTATGTTAGGTCAGGATGCAAAGAATGCATCATAGGAATACATGGAAATTGATTGAACTACTTGGAGACTTAATTTTGTCTCCTCACTGTCATTCACTCCAACTGATTTGCCTATTTGCTATTCCCCTCTCATGTTTCTGCATCCATCTCCTGAAACTCTTTCTAGGAGTGAATGATACAATCTGAAGTTCAATCAGCTCTTTTTTTCATTTTCATTTTATGTAACCTTTATTTAACTAGGCAAGTCATTTAAGAACCAATTCTTATTTACAATGACGGCCTACCCCAGCCAAACCAGGACGACGCTGGGCCTATTGTGCGCCGCCATATGGGACTCCCAATCGCGGCCGGTTGTGATACAGCCTTTTAACCACCGGAGAGAAAAAGGCATTAGCAAAGTCGTGTTCGGACTAATTTGGTTGAACTGAGGAGGAGAAGGTTGAACAGTTAAAATCAGGACAGCATTGAGGCCTGTGCCTCTTTGCATCCTCCTGTACGCACCTGCTTTGATGGATAGGTTGACAAGGATGGTGCGTGTAGCTGTCTGTGGCTCCTTGACGGGTTTCCCTCCCTGGCCCCTCCAATGTACAGTCCTATGCCACCATGCCCAAATTGCACCATATTCTTTACATAGTGCAGTTCTTTTGACCGGGGCCCTGTTCAAATGAAGTGCACTATAAAGGGAACAGGGTTCCATTTGGGACACTGCTATAGTACCATCAGGACTAGACAGTGGTAGACCAGACAGGGACCTGAAACTTTAATGCTAATTGATCCCAAGGAAGGCCGGGGAAGGAATGTTGACACAGGTGTGTTGCCATAGGGCCTGCCACGGAAAGGCGGGGAGGGCTGGGTAACAGCGTGGACCGTTGGGGTACAGGACTGTGGCATGGCACAGTGCCCGCTGGGAGGGAGGGATGGAGAATGACCTATTTTCCTTTTTTAAGCTAGCACAGGGGGAGGTGGGGGGTTGGTCGTGGTGTGTGTATGTGTATGTGGGTTATATGGTGTGTGTGTGTGTGAGGAGGGGGGGGGGGGTAGATGTGTTCGTGCACATGTATGTCTGTTTTGTATGCTGACTTAGATCTGCTGGAAAACGGTGCCAAAATAGTAGTGTAAATTTGCTAATTCACTGACCAAAATCAGTTTTCACAGCTGGTTGTACATTCGTGTTTTTACCTGGAGGTTCTCACCACTTATAACAGCCAGGTGTAGGGATTACAACTGATCCTGTCTCCTATTTTCATTTATCTCATAGTTGATGGCTTTTCCGCATGTAAACCTCATCAGAAACGAGCTAACAATAGCTCGCCATGACAGACGCACGAGCATCTGGCAAGCCAGCCACTCAGAACTTTCACACCGCTTATTGCACACCCTGTCGCTGCGATTGGACGAGAGATAAAGAAAAACAGGGAAGTAAAAGAGTAAACAAACACAACTTGGAGGGTGGGGCTTTTACAGCATTTTATCGCGTTGCAGATGTACAGCAAGAAAGAGTCACGGAGAGAGGGAGAAAGAAAGGTACAGCGAGAAAAGCAGAGAGAAGAGAGAAAAGCTAGAGAGGCAGGTGACAGCCTCCTCCGGTGTTGCGGTTTGCACTCGTAAATTCTTCAAACAACAGTGTGGGATCCTAACCAATGTTGTGCCACCAGATTGGCGTCTTGGACAGGAGCCACCTCCTCCAACCACGTCCCTGTTTCCCTTGTTTACCAGTCGCCTCTCTCCTTTGCTCCCCCCGCTCCTCCGAAGAGGCTTTGTCCCGAGCAAGGCCCCATAAAAGAGTGATGAGGAGCCTTGTTGAGAGGACCTGTGTACACCACTTTATTCAGGAACGATCACTTATTTAAAGGTGTCGGAATCTTGTTGTTTGCTTGTTTTATTGAAAACCTTGCGGGTAAAGTGGCACCAGAGCTGCCATGTGAACATCTCTCGGGGGGCTTCGCTGCAGAACATCTTCTTCCTTTTTTCGATAAATAAGTGAAGGGAGTGCGGATACATTTTTTATCCCTGCGAAGATGCATTGTTGCCCGGGACGTGTTGGTAAGATGCGTGTGGGTGGTGGAAAACAACCTAACACACAAACACCTACCAGGTCTGTGGTGGACCCCTCGCTGTGCTGCACAGAGTGACTGGCAGCCGTGGTTAAGGAAGATGCATGCATAGCCCTACACCTTTTACCTCCCACAGTGAAAGGCAACAGAGCAAGCTGTTTGCACAGGGACATCTACGGCCTTTACTTAGACATCCAGTCGTACTGAATGTGTTTCACTGTCAGTTGATTGCAGTGATTTAGTTATATGCTCTTGTATCTCCTTCTCTGTCTATTCAGTCAGGGAGTCAAATTAATGTTTGAGCATGAACTGTTCTAGAACCATTTCCTGCATGGTATTTTGGAGGGAACTGCACATCCCACCTTGTCCTTTTAGAATGACTATGATGCAATAACGTGGCACCTCCCTTGCCTCCCTTCCCTTAGCTGAGATGGCATCAGATATGTCGAAGTGTAGACTTCTCGGTGCAAAACATGCAGGGAATGTGAAGTGCAGCGAGGTGCGGCCCATCGCGGGTGATTTTTGTACATCCGGGAGAGCCGACCGATGAATGATTCAGAGTGGAGAGAGGAGACTAGAACTCACTCTGTCTTTAATGCCAAGCCACAGGAAACACGGCATCTTCTGCATCATCTTCACCAAATGGGCCTGATGTTGTTGAGGAAAGAGACCCTTTTAAACCCTCACTGCACTCCCATGATCTCTCTCCGCTCTTTTTGTGCACTGGAACACATCAAAAGACCAATTGGTAAATAAATAATCAACAACAGCATGTTTTATTTATCTCCATAGGGCGAGGAGAGGATTGGAGAGGAGTCCTGGTGAGTTCTGAAAGCAGTCGGGTTTGAAAAGGCCACAGGGCATATTTGGTGTGGAGGAGAACTTTCCAAGGGTAGACCCATTGCAAACTAATAGTTGGAGGGTTTGTGAGGAGAATCAAGGGACCTCTGAGTGTTAGCTACGAAACACCTGTTTCGGTGTGCAGAGTACCTGCGGAGTATCTAGGGTACACACATTTGTTCCCATATACAGTGGGGAGAACAAGTATTTGATACACTGCTGATTTTGCAGGTTTTCCCACTTACAAAGCCTGTAGAGGTCTGTAATTTTTATCATAGGTACACTTCAACGGTGGAATCTAAAACAAAAATCCAGAAAATCACATTGAATGATTCTTAAGTAATTAATTTGCATTTTATTGCATGACATAAGTATTTGATCACCTACCAACCAGTAAGAATTCCGGCTCTCACAGATCTGTTAGTTTTTCTTTAAGAAGCCCTCCTGTTCTCCACTCATTACCTGTATTAACTGCACCTGTTTGAACTCGTTACCTGTATAAAAGACACCTGTCCACACACTCAATCAAACAGACTCCAACCTCTCCACAATGGCCAAGACCAGAGTGCTGTGTAAGGACATCAGGGATAAATTTGTAGCCCTGCACGAGGCTGAGATGGGCTACAGGACAATAGGCAAGCAGCTTGGTGAGAAGGCAACAACTGTTGGCTCAATTATTAGAAAATGGAAGAAGTTCAAGATGACGGTCAATCACCCTCGGTCTGGGGCTCCATGCAAGATCTCACCTCGTGGGGCATCAATGATCATGAGGAAGGTGAGGGATCAGCCCAGAACTACACGGCAGGACCTGGTCAATGACCTGAAGAGAGCTGGGACCACAGTCTCAAAGAAAACCATTAGTAACACACTACACCGTCATGGATTAAAATCCTGCAGCGCACGCAAGGTCCCCCTGCTCAAGCCAGCGCATATCCAGGCCCGTCTGACATTTGCCAATGACCATCTGGATGATCCAGAGGAGGAATGGGAGAAGGTCATGTGGTCTGATGAGACAAAAATAGAGCTTTTTGGTCTAAACTCCACTCGCCGTGTTTGGAGGAAGAAGAAGTACAACCCCAAGAACACCATCCCAACCGTGAAGCATGGAGGTGGAAACATCATTCTTTGGGGATGCTTTTCTGCAAAGGGGACATGACGACTGCACCGTATTGAGGGGAGGATGGATGGGGCCATGTATCGCTAGATCTTGGCCAACAACCTCCTTCCCTCAGTAAGAGCATTGAAGATAGGTCTTCCAGCATGACAACGACCCGAAACACACAGCCAGGGAAACTAAGGAGTGGCTCTGTAAGAAGAATCTCAAGGTCCTGGAGTGGCCTAGCCAGTCTCCAGACCTGAACCCAATAGAAAATCTTTGGAGGGAGCTGAAAGTCCGTATTGCCCAGTGACAGCCCCAAAACCCGAAGAATCTGGAGAAGGTCTGTATGGAGGAGTGAGCCAAAATCCCTGCTGCAGTGTGTGCAAACCTGGTCAAGAACTATAGGAAACGTATGATCTCTGTAATTGCAAACAAAGGTTTCTGTACCAAATATTAAGTTCTGCTTTTCTGATGTATCAAATACTTATGTCATGCAATAAAATGCAAATTAATTACTTAAAAATCATACAATGTGATTGTTTTAGATTCCGTCTCTCACTGTTGAAGTGTACCTATGATAGAAATTACAGACCTCTACATGCTTTGTAAGTAGGAAAACCTGCAAAATCGACAGTGTATCAAATACTCATTCTCCCCACTGTATCTAGACCTATATTAGTGGACAATGGTCATACTAGCTCTTCTTCGCCAGTTTTTCACTGTGGATATTTTAGCATGTTGTTCTTTTATAGGAGTAAATTGTTGTATTTCACTATGGCAACAGCACATCTTACTTTTCATTTCACCCCTCCTGAGGTGAATGCAGTCTCAAGTGGAATTCCAGCAGCCTATTGTGTTATTTCTGGTTTGTGAATAGGTTAGTGTGTGTGTGTGTCTTTGTCTCATCACGTGTGTGTGTGTGTGCCGTGTCCCTGCCTGTGTGTGTTTTCATGCCTGCCTCCTCTGTGTATTTGAGCATATGCACCTGTGAGTGTGTTGGTGTGTGCGCGTCATTGGGAGTGCACTCTGAAAGGGTCATTGCGGGAGCCAAAGCCACTGTAGGCTGTCAGACAGTGAGAGATGCAGCACCTCTAAAGGCCATGATTTTGGGGCCCCGCTGTCTATTAACAACCCTGCAACACTTCTCAGGGCTGTCTCGCGTTGCCCCCTCGGGCCCCCTCAGGTCCCTGAAGGAACAGCAGAGAGAGGCTGCTTCTCCGAGTAGGAGACGGCCCCTTTCAAACCCTCCAAACTCTAATTGTGACATCATCAACAGCATCTGACAGTAATGAGGCACTGAGTTGTCAGAGCGGCCATCAGCTTAGCTCAGTACTGTATGAGGTTGTGTGGTTTTATTCAGGGATGTTTGGTAAAGAAAAAGATGGATGAATGTGATGGAAAATGACTTGACATGCAGTAATATGAACGCTAATGCCAAAATTCTCTAAATTCTCTATTCTCTAAATAAAAAAGGTGCGCTAACAGCATTTCCGTGTGTTTACACTCCTACACAAATCCCTGGTTTTATTATTTTACTCCACTCCCTCTCTCATCCTACCACCAACCCCAGCCCATAGCTCCTTTCCTAAGGTCAAGGGTTAACGCATCGTAATGGCTTTGTCACCTCCCCCGGTGATGTACACTGGCTTAAGTGTTGGTTCCTCACACCCCCACTGTCATGTTGTGGATGTATATGTGTCAGTCCTCCCTCACTGGGGGGGTTTCTAAGGTTGGATTTATACATAGAACCCCTCCCCTATGCCATTCAGAGCAGGGGACAACACGCACCCTCGCACCTCAGAATAGATACTGTAGAGATGTGTCTGTCACTTCCTCTTGACGCCTCCTCCATAACATTCACATCAAGACATTCTTCCTTGAAATGATTCTCGATGCGAACTACATCCAATATCAAATATCGGTTTGGGCAAACAAATAGAATGAAACCGTCTATCCTGCCTCGTATCAACATGGTCCATCTGTGTTTACCAGGCTATCTAGCGTTCCCATCATCGCAGAGGCTTTTGTGTCCACAACCTGGCACATTTTCTTCCTGTATTTGTTTGGTGGTCCGTCAGTCTATTTACTTTATCACGCTGCCAAATCATCCATTTACGCTCCCATCTGTCTGTCTGTCAAACTATATCTTAGCATCCATTTGTCTAACTCTCTCAATCAAAGCAGTGCTGTGTCAGGGCGGAGTTGCTCTCTTTCCTCCTGTGTTTCTTCTCCTGCAGGCCACACCATTAGACCCTTGTTTAAGTGGTTCCGGCTGCAGCACAATTAGGCTCCTCCGGACTCCCTGTCCTCTTTGCCAGCTTATACAGTACATGCATACGGGTCCCACATATAATTACAGGCAATTCACAGCTCTTTCTGTGTTGACATTTGGTTGAATTGGATGGTGAGTGATTCTAGGTTGTTGTAGGCGTCATAAGTGCTACGTGACACAGAGACAGTGATGTGTTTTTGCAAAGGTGAATGATGCTGACAGTTTTGTATGTGCTTTGATTGATGTTGGCCTATGGTATCATTGAATGATACGGTATGGTTCACGGTGTGTGTTTTTGGCCGCAGCCACTTTACTACACTGGTATGGAGGACAAGCGGTTGGCGGTTGCGGAGACAAGTCAAGCTGTGCTGAACCAGGCCAGTGCACTGACTCCATTTGGTCCAGCTCACCCCAGCTCTGGCCTCTGGAGCTGCTAGTGCCCCAAGGCCCACCCTGGCCTCCCGCCGAGCCCCCTATCAGTTTTGGAGGATCAGCAATTGCCCCCCCTCGGGCGGCCCTGTGCCTGGACCTGATGGATTACCCGCTATCCTGGCTCAGGACTAGGAAAAGCATGGGCCCTAGCTGCACTAGATGCCACAGACCCCATCTGTGTTCATTGCTGACTCCAGCTCCAGCCTGCCCCGCGGGCTACAGGCTTAGACCAGTAATGAACCCCCCACTCAGAGGCTTACTGTCAATGCTATTTTCCCCACAGCCTTATATACCCCAGTGCTAGCCTTTTACCAATATGGACAGCTAGCCTAGCAATGAATCTCAAACAGGCATTGAGCAGGCACCCTAACGATTTGAGGAGTGAATGCACAGTTGAAATTGATTTTTTTTTTTCTGAAGCCTGCTTCCTGAAATCTACTGCTGAGCTGATGATCATGAATGGGAGTTTTGCCTCTGGCGCTTGATCGATTGCAAGAAGGTTTTCATCTTTTGCCTGTTTGGTGCATTTGTGCATTGCCTCGACTGCCTGGAGAATGCTAGGAAGTATTGTTCCGTAGCAAAAGAAACCTCCAGTCCAGATATCAGAAGGGAAGAGGGCCCAATGAGAAATCACAAGTACTAGCGGCCTGTCAAGCTTGTTGTTTTCAATCAAAGATAGAGGCCTAAAAGACTGAGCACACGCTAGGCTGCAGAGGAAGAAGTTTAGACTTTTTACAATTTTTGATCGTGAGATTGACACATACACACACACACAGTTTTTCTCTCTCTTCCCGTCACACTGTTTGTCACTGGTACAAACCTGTCAATGCCGTCCCGCTGAGGAGGTAACCTAGTACTCTATCTCCCCTCTAAACAAAAAATATTTGTTTATGGACATGTGTAGTGATTTCCAGGTCTCCTGCGCCGTATTGTGTTCCGAGCTGTCAAGAGACATTACTCTCAGCCTCTACTCCCCTTTCAGCGACAGCGAGCAGGGGAGAGAGAGAGAGAGAGAGAGAGAGAGAGAGAGAGAGAGGGGGGGCAGCGGACAATGTAGAAGTGTGGGGGGAGGAGGGACTGGTGTGGTGGGGCACAGCAGTGGGCAAAGGAAGACGCAATGCCTGTAGCAAAATCAGTTAAGATGCTGCCTCCTTTCAAATAGGGGGCTATAAAGTGCCCGGTTGGTCAGTACTATAATGCAGTCCTTAAGGTAGATTTGTGAGAAAGAGGCATTTTTATTGGTCGAGAGAATAGGTTGTATTGAGTATCTGGGTCATTCACCAGTGTGTGCGTAACTGGTGAGCAGCGTGCTACATCACAGGCGACCCCATGCGTGATTGAAGTCCACGATATGGACATGAGAGAGTTACGCATCAGTTGTGTTTGGACTGACGGCGCTTTTATATCCCGTTAACATTTCGTTATCCTTTGTCTCAACAAACTGTCAAACTCAGCTCACTTCAGATTCACTTTTCCCTCCACAGGATTATAGCTGGGTATACATACACGCCATGCACACCATACCTTAAGCTTATCTGCGTTCTCCTTGAATTTCAAGCAGGAGATTGCAATGTTTTGTTGTTTGGGGTTGCTTTTTGGTAGTTCCTGGGGATTTGGGCATTTGACAACTAACCCTTGATTTCGTGTAAACATCTGTAAATCCGGCCATGCTTGCATGGGATCCTGAGATGGAGGGAGAGTGAAAGAGGTGGACAGGAAAGAGTGGGAGAGGAGTGAAGGGGGGTGAAAGTGAGTGAGAAAGATAGAGAGAACGGGCAAGAGAGAGTGAGAGAACGGGTGAGAGAAAGAGGGAGGAGAATTTCAGCATCTTGCCTCAGCATATCCAGGCCCGCCTTCTGTGTTTCCTCTGTCACACCACTCTGATCCCTTTTTCCATCTGATACGGGCCCCGTGAAGAACACACCCCATAGAATTTCCTGACACCCCGTACACTCATTTAGCTGACATTACTGAAGACCTAAGGCCTTCACAAGATACCAGACACGAGACTTTGCCGAGCCATTGACATGCTTTGCAGTTGTATAGCTATAAAAGTTTGAGTAAATAAACCAAGCTTTCAGTGAGCTCTTGCAGTATTTTTTGCTAAATTATGTTAGGAAATACAGTATATAGCAATGTTTAGAGGGGGTCTACTTAAGTCAAACACAATCTGACAGTGTTATAATATTCTTTACACTGTCAAAATGGTGTTATTGTGTTGTTGATTATCCCTTCACACCAATCAATCTTTTGTCTTTTCTCCGACACTGTCACACAGCCAGTGCAGTGGACTTATAACACAAATAACAGATCACAATCACAGAAGCTGATCAGACAAGTGTGAAGAAAAGCAGGCAGTTGCTCCTAGTAATCCCCTAAATGAATTCTGTGTTGTTGACTATAGATTTCAACCCCAACTGATAAATTACCCATAGACTGATCTGAGATCAGTCTATGGGTAAAAGTGCGAAGGAGGCCTCCCTGGTTGGTTATCATTTTGACGTCCTCCCTACCTTCATTTTGGCGTCCTCCCTTCATATGGTTGGTTATCATGTTCTTCGACCCTAATCCCTCCCTACTTGTCTTGCTCTCTCCCTCTCTCTCTCTCTCTCTGCTATTTATCTTTCTCTCCACACTCTCTCTCTCCATCTCACCCTCCTACCCTTCTCCAGAACCCTTCAGTTGGACTCCAGTTTCCCCCATTCAAAGCAATTATTCTCATCTTTGAACAAGCCTCTGTTATGGTGCAAACTGTAGTTTTGCTTCTGCAACCCTATAAATTAAAGCCGGAAAAATGTCTGCTCTGCCCCCTGCATCCCATTTATATATCTTGCTTCTGGTGCTTCCTGGAGCTCCATTACTCTGCAGCCACTAGCCCTGGCTGAGGACAGGGAGAAGATGTGAGGGAAAGATAGAAGTTGCAGTGGATAGCACAGCTCTCAGAGAACTGGGAGTAATGGCGGTGTGTCGTGTGACGCAGAAAAATATTGAATCACCCCATATTGCATTTTGTCTCGTTGAATTGTAAAGTGTTGTGTGAGTGTGTTTGGCCGTGTGTGTAATTATCCTAAAAGGAGAAGGATGATGATGGTGATTATGCTTACCTTTACCACTGTTACCTTAACCCTAATGGATACAGTGTGTTTATGCAGTTGCTAAACCAGCAGCTTACCCAGATGTTAATGAACTTTAACATACTGTATTTAATCCCTGCTCAGTTTACCGGTTTTCCAGGAACCCCTGGAAGATCTGACTGGGAATGCTTTGATAGATTACTAGCAGGCTTTCTCTTTGCGTTCGGATCACAGGCCCCGCTGATGATGTAATACTGTGTAATTAGTAAAGGATGAAAGTAACACAAAACGCATTATGGGTGTTCATCTCTTTTGGAGGGACTAGAGATGCTGGAGCTCCCCATCGCTCCATCACAACATGAAATGGCATTTTACTGGACGCTTTCCAGTAAAATCAGACAAGAGCTCTGTGTGTGTGTGTGTGTGTGTGTGTGTGTGTGTGTGTGTGTGTGTGTGTGTGTGTGTGTGTGTGTGTGTGTGTGTGTGTGTGTGTGTGTGTGTGTGTGTGTGTGTGTGTGTGTGTGTGTGTGTGTGTGTGTGTGTGTGTGTGTTCGTGCAAATGCAAAGGAGGCCTCCTGGTTGGTTATCATTTTGGCGTCCTGCCTTCATATGGTTGGTTATCATTTTGACATTTTGGTATCCTCCCTTCATATTACCTTTGGCCTATACAGACCGCGTCTCCCTGTGGCATGGATCACTGGGATGCATTGTTATACACCCCTTTAGAGTGTGTTGTGTGGTGATTTGCCACTCCTTACCCCCACCCCCCCTGCTTTACCACTCGAGGAACAAGAAATGATGCTGGTCGTTTGCATTTAATTAAGCTCTGTGAGAGCTTAGTCCCCACTGTAACCAGGAATGCTCTTATTATTTTGTCAATTCCCCCTTTCTCCCTCTCTTGTGCTTCTGTGACTTCGCTAACACAAAAAGATGTCGCCTCGGGGAGAAGCAGGTAAAGGGAGCCATCAAAAACCGATGGCAGCAGACAGATTTGTGATCAGTGCTAGAAATACCCTTGAAGTTGTTTGGTGTGTGGTTTTCCTTGTATAGTATGCGTGTGTGTGTGTTTCTATGAGTGTTTAAGTGTTTTCATCCCTGTAGAGGATGTAACGTTTAGTCTACCAATAGAAATGAGCCGCTGTTTGTGCAGTTGTTGTCGCTAGACTGATGTGGGGAGGAAAGATGGGCTTTTATACCTGACGATGCGAACTGGAAGGGCTATTAGAAGCAAATGTTTCCACTCTGAAGTATCCTCCAATGGGAGATGCATTTGATTTTACCGGCCACCTTCCCTCTTCCCTCCTCTCACCAAGTCTATGTAAAAGCTTACCCATACCTTCAACAGTAGGCTTGATGCAATTACCCATGTCATTTTAAAACTGTTGTCCGGTCACCTGAATGGAAAGGCAATCATCGCTGGGGAACTTGTAGAGATGGGAACAGTGTGAACCATTTCCAATTTCAACCTTCTACACACAATGGCTGGTTCTTCACTGCGCCGAACAAGTTCAAGAAGTTGATCGAGTGTCTTCATGCCGACCTTAGCGCATAATGTGTGCAACTTCAAATCTTCATAGTGATTCCAAACAGACGGCGATAATTATTTCCTGGAAGTGTTTGTGTTTTCTCGCTCCATCCCTACTCTTCATTTCTTGGCCATACCCAGTCCCTCTCCTTTCTCTCTTTCATCTGTCCTCTCTCCTCCCTCTTTTCTCCCTCCCACGTCTAGTAATAGATACAGCCAGTTCTAAACCCGGTATTAAAGGGAGGAGGACCGTATTCTCCAAGTGCCTCCGTTATATGCTGCTCTAATGGGCTCAAGGTCAGAGGCGAGTGCTCGTCCCGAAATGAGGTCACCTTGATTGGAATTGCAAAAGGCGAGAAATCGGACATGGACGTTTTCTGGCACTAGATTTGTTTTAAAGTTGGTTCCTTGGTCTCTTGTTTTAAAGTTGGTTCCTTGGTCTCTTGTTTTAAAGTTGGTTCCTTGGTCTCTTGTTTTAAAGTTGGTTCCTTGGTCTCTTGTTTTAAAGTTGGTTCCTTGGTCTTTTGTTTTAAAGTTGGTTCCTTGGTCTCTTGTTTTAAAGTTGGTTCCTTGGCCTCTTGTTTTAAAGTTGGTTCCTTGGTCTCTTGTTTTAAAGTTGGTTCCTTGGTCTCTTGTTTTAAAGTTGGTTCCTTGGTCTCTTGTTTTAAAGTTGGTTCCTTGGTCTCTTGTTTTAAAGTTTATTGTTTACCATTGGTGGTGGTCTGCATGGAACATTTGGGGCCCGTGAAGTTGTTCGAGCTTGCGCCGTAGGCACGAGAAACCCTTGGAAGCGTTTTTGAAGATGAACGGGAGGGTGAACGCGGAAAGTCTCTCAGATGTGCTCTGCAATATGGAGCATGTGAAGTTCAGAAGGTCGCAGGCTGTAACTTTCAGCAACTCAAGTCAGCGGGATGCATATAGCACATCTGTCTCGCTCTATGCATATATATCTCTCCGGCTTTCTCTGCCTCTTTCTTTTTCTCACTCGGGCTCTCTCTCTCTCTCTCTCTATCTCTCGGTTCCTCACTCCCTTTTTGATATCTGCCTTGATTTCTTCTTTCTGTCTGTCCTTCTCCCCCTCTTCGTTTCAATCTCCCTCCCTATCTGTTATCCCCCCCCCCGGCTTTCTCTCCTCCATCCTACTCCCCCCCTCTCCTTCTGTGCGCCATCTGCATGCTCTCTCTCAATCTGAGGCGTCTGTGTTGGTAGTCTTGGTAGTGGAGATGTGTGCACCCCACTGCCGTCACAGTCACTCTGTCGCATTAAACAACGCCCAGCCCGGGACACCTGGCACTCCACAGCTGGCACTGAGTAATGGGCTCCACCATGGCAGTGCCAGGGGAGGCCTGCATGGGCTTAGCTAGCTACCTTGTTTCCGTTGATATCTTGCTTCCTGGCTGCCCAGTGCCGCCCAACCCTCCTGCCACCTGGCATGGCGGGGCCGTGCCATGGGTAGCCATGGGCAGCCATGGTTGGCCTGTTGGAGAGGGAGGGAGGGATTGCTTGTAATTCTCTTATGGACTTGGGAGGCGTGGGCCGACGCAGTCAACCCAAAGGGTTCTAAAGTGAGCTCGCAGGAGCAGCCAGAGTGAAGCCTGTTGCATAAATATTGGAAGTCCTAATAGAAATTCGGAACACCTTGCCTTACAACAAATCCCCTTTGAAACTAACCAAAGACAAGAGAGAGAGTGCTGTGTTTGTAGTGTGCTGTGTTTGTGTACTTGCCTGGCACCCTTGATCTTTAGGGTTGTGCGGTGTGTGTCTCTGCATTAAGTTTGGCCTGCATTAAAGGGACATTTCTAAATTGTGCAACTTCATATTGCTCATCTCCAGCACCACACCAACATCAACATATGTGAAAACGGTGCATTTCAATGTTTTGTAACAAAAAAGAGAGAGGAAGATAAGCATGACATCATCAACTGATTAGTAGACCAGGTGCCAGGATATTTGACCAATACGTGGGGGTGCTAAGAAAATAGTTGATTTTCATGACATTTAAGTTAATTTATTCCATATGTATAATCAGACAACTGTTCAATGGTGATCATGTCTGAAATGAATAATATCCAAAGTGCAACAACAATGAGAAGTGCAATGCATTTAGCCTATGCCTGTTAACTGTGCACACACTTGTAAAACGAACTGGCTATCATCACAATCGTAGTGATTATATTTATATTGCAAACCAAAATAACTTGCAGGCTGACAATATACATGCATCCTGCTCTGCATTGATTATAATGTTACGGATGAAATGTCCATCACAACATCAGAAATTATTATATCCACAGTGCAGCCACAACAAGAAGTGAATTTACCCTATGCCTGTCAACTGTGTACACGTAGGGATTATATTTCTATTGCAAAAATACTTGTAGGCCGACTGGCGTCTTCTTGTTCCGTCCAGGTCGAGATCAGCGCGATTGAATCATGTTCCCACCACCGGAAAGGCGCGCTCTGTCAATAACTAAAAGGCCTTTCAGATACTCACCAAGTTTTGTTTTATGGAAGGACGATACGTCCGTTGTGGTTCAGTGCAAATACGTCTATAATCTTCTGGACATCCAGGGCCCTGGTTCTTTCTGTGTGCATGGATTCTGCATATCATGATGCGTGTACTTCGAGATTTTCATCTGCAACTGTTTTGCCAAATTTTCCTATGACCTGTAAAAGTTCAAGGAAGTTTCCCTGGTTGACAGCCATGTCGTTTTCTATGTCCCCTCTCTGTGAAAGTCCCTGGTATGCAGTGGATTTTTATTTTCTACCCGTACTCTTCTCTTGATCAGAAAACGGTCCATCGCAATGGGGTGAGATGGGCGACTAGCTTGCTAGAAGTTAGCTCACATAACGTAGCCTAACGTGCACGAGCACACACACCAGACACACACACACACACCCGTCATACGGTACACGCGCGGCACGAGCACGCAGCCAGGGATTGGATTGAGAACAGAATGGCTGGTTATTAACTTTACAAATATTTTAAACATTTTAAAAATACTAAAATGCTTGAGGGGGCTTAACTGGGGCTATGCCGATTTGCGACATGTCTATAGCCCCCCATAGCCCCGGTGTAGAGCTGTGCCTGAAGTAGACAATGCCTACTCATAAATGGTTCAAATCACACGAGGCACGCCGATGTCATATCTCCCACTATATATTGTTTTCCACAAAACGCAGAAACACGCAATTATGTTGACGTTGGGGTGGTGTTGGATATGATGAATATAAAGTTGATAAGGAAATATAAAGTTGACATGCTCCCTGTGATGTGAGAATAGGTGGAAGGGCTCTTGAGTGGGAGACCAGATCCCGAGCTCAATGGAGTTACTATGACACCAGACGCAAGCACCACCACTCCAGCCCCTCTTGTCTCTTCCTCTCAACCCTGATGCTTTCTTATTAATCAGCTTGGGTTATGTTGTTGATGTTTTCCCTCCCTACTTTTCTCCTTCCCCTCACAACCCCTTTTTTTATTTGAGGTACCATCTGTACAGCACTTTGAGATATCAGCTGATGTACGAAGGGCTATATAAATAAATTTGATTTGATTTGTGTATTACTATGACTCTAACAACACTTTCCTGTTCTCTTTCTATTTTTCTCTCTTTCTCTCTCTCTTTCTCTCTCTCTCTCTCTCTCTCTCTTCAGACAACCGCCGTGCGGTCCTGGAAAGGTCTCGATCACGCCACAACGCAAACCCCCAGGCTCGATGATGGCCCGCGCCTACCAGAAGACGTTAGACAAGTGCCAAAGAGGCCTGCGAGGAGAATCTGAGGACGTATAGTAGGAGAGATGGACCCCAGCCGTGTGGCACACACACACACACTTAAACACTCACAGACACATAAAAAAAACACACCAACACATGAGCACACACATACACTATATATACAAAAGTATGTGGACACCCCTTACAATTTGTGCATTTGGCCATTTCAGCCACACCAGTTGCTGACAGATGTATATAATCGAGCACACAGTCATACAGTCTCCATAGACAAACATTGGCAGTAGAATGGCCCATTCTAAAGAGCTTAGTGACTTTCAACGTGGCACCGTCATAGGATGCCACCTTTCCAACAAGTCAGTTAGTCAAATGTCTGCCCTGCTAGAGCTGCCCTGGTCAACTGTAAGTGCTGTTATTGTGACATGGAAATGTCTAGGAGTAACGACGGCTCAGCCGTGAACTGGTAGGCCACACAAGCTCACAGAACAGGACCTCTGAGTGCTGATGTCGCAACACTCACTACCGACTTTCAAACTGCCTCTGGAAGCAACGTCAGCACAATAACTGTTCGTTGGGAGCTTCATGAAATGGATTTCCATGGCCGAGCAGCTGCACACAAGCCTAATATCACCATGCGCAATGCCAAGCTTCGGCTGGAGTGGTGTAAAGCTAGCCACCATTGGACTCTGGGGCAGTGGAATCACGCTTCACCATCTGGCAGTCCAAAGGACAACTCTGGGTTTGGTAGATGCCAGGAGATTGCTCCCTGCCCTAATGCATAGTGCCAGCTGTAAAGTTTGGTGGAGGAGGAATAATGTTCTGGGTCGGTTTTTCATAGTTCGGGCTAGGCCCCTTAGTTCCAGTGAAGGGAATCTTAAAGCTACAGTGACAATGAAATTCTAGACTATTATGTGCTTCCAACTTTGTGGCAGTTTGGGGAAGGCCCTTTCCTGTTTCAGCATTACAGTGCACAAATCACGGTCTATACAGAAATGGTTTGTAGAGATCGATGTGGAAGAACTTGACTGGCCGACACATAACCCTGACCTCAATCTCATCTACCACCTTTGGGATGAATGAATTGGAACGCCGACTGTGAGCCAGGCCTAATCGCCCGACCTCACTAATGCTCTTGTGGCTGAATGGAACTAAGTCCCCGCAGCAATGTTCCAAATTCTTGTGGAACGCCTTCCCAGAAGAGTGGAGGCTGTTATAGCAGCAAATGGGGGACCAAACTCCATACTAATACCCATGACTTTGGAATGAGATGTTCGACGAGCAAGTGTCCACATACTTTTGGTCATAAAGTGTATATATATATATATATTCACACACACACACACAGTTGAAGCCGGAAGCTTACATCCACTTAGGTTGGAGTCATTAAAACTCGTTTTTCAACCACTCCACGTTCATGTCTTGTTTACAAACTATGGTTTTGGCAAGTCGGTTAGGACATCTACTGTGTGCATAACGCAAGTAATTGTTCCAACAATTGTTTCCAGACATATTATTTTACTTATAATTCACTGTACCGCAATTCCAGTGGGTCAGAAGTTTACATACACAAAGTTGACCGTGCCATTAAACAGCATGGAAAATTCCAGAAAAGTATGTCATGGCTTTAGAAGCTTCTGGTAGGCTAATTGACATAATTTGAGTCAATTGGAGGTGTACCTGTGGATGTATTTCAAGGCCTACCTTCAAACTCAGTACCTCTTTGCTTGATATCATTGGATAATCAAAAGAAATTGTGGACCTCCACAAGTCTGGTTCATCTTTGGGAACAATTTCCAAACTCCTGAAGGTACCATGTTCATCTGTACAAACAACAAACAATAGTACGCAAGTATAAACACCTTGGGACCACGCAGGCATCATACCACTCAGGAAGGAGACGCATTCTGTCTCCTAGCAGTGAACGTACTTTGGTGCGAAAAGTGCCAATCAATCCCAGAACAACAGCAAAGGACCTTGTGAAGATGCTGGAGGAAACAGGTACAAAAGTATCTATATCCACAGTAAAACGAGTCCTATGTCGACATAACCTGAAAGGCCGCTCAGCAAGGAAGAAGCCACTGCTCCAAAACCACCATAAAAAAAGCCAGACTGGTTTGCAACTGCACATATGGACAAAGATCATACTTTTTGGAGAAATGTCCTCTGGTCTGATGAAACAAAAATATAATTGTTTGGCTATAATGCCCATTGTTATGTTTGGAGGGGAAATGGGGATGCTTGCAAGCCAAAGACCACCATCCCAACTGTGAAGCACAGGGATGGCAGCATCAAGTTGTGGGGGTGCTTTGCTGCAGGAGGGACTGGTGCACTTCACAAAATAGATGGCATCATGAGGTGGGGAAATTATGTGGATATATTGAAGCAACATCTCAAGACATCAGTCAGGAAGATAAAGCTTGGTTCCAAATGGACAATGACCATACTTCCAAAGTTGTGGCAAAATGGCTTAAGGACAACAAAGTCAAAGTATTAGAGAGTGCCCATCACAAAGCCCTGACCTCAATCCCATGGAAAATGTGTGGGCAGAACTGAAAAGGCTTGTGAGAGCATGGAGGCCTACAAACCTGACTCAGTTACACCAGCTCTGTCAGGAGGAATGAGCCAAAATTAACCCAACTTATTGTGGAAAGCTTGTGGAAGGCTACCTGAAATGTTTGACCCAAGTTAAACAATGTAAAGGCAATGCTACCAAATACTGATTGAGTGTACGTAAACTTCTGACCCACTAGGAATGTGATGAAAGAAATAAAAGCTGAAATAAATCATTCTCTCTAATATTATTCTGACATTTCACATTCTTAAAATAAAGTGGTGATCCTAACTGACCTTAGACAGGGACTTTTTACGAGGATTAAATGTCAGGAATTGTGAAATACTGAGTTTAAATGTATTTGGCTAAGGTGTATGTAAACCTCCGACTTCAACTGTATATATTACACACACACACACACACACACACACACACACACACACACACACACACACACACACACACACACACACACACACACACACACACACACACACACACACACACACACACACACACACACACACACACACACACACACACACACACACACACACACACACACACACACACACACACACACACACATACTGCCAGGTCCTGAAGGGAAAAAAAGACCCATAGAGAGGCTATGCTGAACTGAGGAACTGACAAAACAAGAACAGTACATTTTCACTCACAGAACATTCAATAGTCATACTGTTGGTCTGACCGCCTTACATATTTATTCACTACTTCCTCATGGCTCTGCCTGTACATGACTGTTTAAAGCTTTGGATGTTTTGAAAAAGCTTTTTTTTTCTTTGTTGTTTTTGCTTTTTTGACTGGACACCTCATACATGGTCTCTCAAATTGTCATATAGGTCCACTTGTCCTCTCATCTCTGGTCATAATATTCCGATTGGGTGCAGTATTGCTTGAGAAATGTGAGTAGTGATGTAGCTAGAGAATAGTCAGTGAGGACTGCACTATATTGTATGCTTTTCAGCAAGAAGATTTGACTAACCACATCCAACAAAGCTTTCCTTTTCTTTTCTGCTTGTATTCAACACATCCAGCAATTGACTGTGGCCACAGGGGTGAAACCCTTTTTCTGTCAAATATTATTTTCTCTGGCATGAAACCAGATCATATTATGAATAACGTATCTCACAGCAACGACACAGAACTGCACCCTGTAAATGTGCATCACTGATCCTTGACTGAATTCTCCATATATTGTGGATTGTATTTATTGTTTTGTGTTTTTTTCTCCCTTAAATGTCTAATGCCTTAGGTCTTGAGAGGTTTTGCACGCTAGCTGTTCACGTAGAAATCTGAAATATAAATGAACATACAAGCCTCAGCGAAAGGCTGCTTTTACTGAGCGCTCGACCACACAAGCCAGTCGAGCTTCTGAATTGTTAACTAGCGTTAGCATGCTAGAGCATTAGCTTGTCTGCTCCAGTCAGGCTTCTAAATGGCTTACTAGCATTAGCATGCTAAGCCATTAGCTTGTCAGAGAGGGATTTCCCCATTTCTTAATGTCAGTGCTAAGAGCTTTCCCGTTACTATCAGTTTCCTTCTAACCGTAGCATAACCTGCCCAGACTTCACATTCATTTGACAAGATGTCGTACGTATCAAAATTGCCAAATAAAAAAAATAATAAAATGCATAAATGCTAGTTTGAGAATTCAGTTAGAAAATAAATATTGAATATTGTGCTAACAGTAAGGAGCCATTTGAGATTTTTACCCCTTTTATTCACACATATTTATTACCATGTTCACAAAGAGGGCCTCGAGCACGCTTGTCCCTTCCATGTCTGAGCAGTAAAGCAGATGCTAGAGAAACGGTCACTTTCCCCCAAAAGGCAACCGTAGCCAGAGGAATACATTGAGGGTTGATGCAGACAACATGGTGGCTATCTCAGTAAGGGAAGCCTCCACACACCCTCCCTTGCCCTCCTGCTTATGGCGTGAGTAACCGCTTGCCATAATGTGAGGTAATTACCATAACACTGCTGGAAAAGCTGCTGGCAGAAAATCAAGCCTTCCCCGTGATCGGAACAGAAGCTTGGGATAAAAGCAATGTTGCTGTTTAAACAGTCTGCCAGCGAGGTGTGTGATGAGACGGTTTGTTGCACTCCTTGTCTTAGAAGCCTCACTGGCCAAGTTTCATCAATTCGATCTCCATAATATTCTGTTCCTTCAGGTTCAAGGTGCATGAGAGTTACCTGAGAGAAGCGTGGCATAGTCCAGGAAGGCGATGAGTCATGTTCTGTTGAGATGGGGGTGTACAGTTACAGAGAAGCTTCATCCCAAATGGCACACTATTCCCCACATAGTGTTTTTAACTGGAGCCCTATGGGCCCTGGTCAAAATTATTGCACTACATAGGGAATCTGGTTCTATTTGGGATGCTGCCAGAGAAAGAAGTGAAGGAGTGTATTTGCCATAGCTTTGGCTTCACACAATGTGTCATATACACTAGAGAGACCCGTTGTGGAAGATCCAGCACTGCCAAAGGCATTGATTTGCTTTTTCTCATTAAAAAGCACCCTTTTTTTCTATTTTACCATCAAACAGTACATACTGTTTTCTTAACACTCCATTTCTTGAACTCCCACCCGTTCATACAACACTATGAACGTTGTGAACCCACACCCAAAGGTGTTTGATTTGTAACATATTCCAATTCCATAAGTTACTCTACGTGTGAGTCTGCGATCTTCAGAAAGCTCCAAGCTTCAATTTGTTCGTTTTTTAAAATTTCATTTCTTTGAATAATTAGACAGACAAATTGTTGTTTTATCCTACTTTCATCAAATGTGGGTTTTTTTTGTGCCAAGTATTCAAAACATGAAAAACTGTTACAGAAGGGTGACTGGATCCTCAGTTGTAATGTTTGGTTTTTGTATTTATCAAAAGGGATCAAATATCTCTCCTAGTCAAGTGAAATTATAGTTTAGCTTGTACAGAATCCAATCTAGATTTTGAACCTGGTTGCCAACTCTTTAAACAAGTCCATAGTACACATTTAAGCAGTTAAACATTGATACATTGAAAATATGATATCGTGATGTGATCGCACATAATGGAACACAATTCATGCAAATATCATCAAATAATATCTTTTGGAATTTAATACAGAATATTTTGACTGAATTATACTTGTTTTTAAAATTCCAGATGGATCTCTCATTCTTGATTTCCTGGTACAATGAAATCAGAGACTAAAGCTCCCTTCCCCATTTGTGATTGTTGTATTTTCCCCTGTAGGCTGGTCCCATATCTGTTTTGTGCTGTATAGCCAACTGTCGCCTATGCAGCACAAACAGATCTATGACCAGGCTATTCAACTTGTGCTGTGGAGTGATAAATGTGTGCTGTGTATATGCAGATACTCGTAGCAGTGTTGCAGGTGGCAACAGTACCTGTCAATGGACTGAACCACCACAGTAGTGTTAAATGGTCCCTCTGATTGGGCCAAATCATTTCATGCTCACCCCGTGTTTGCCACTAAAGGCATTATTCTTACTGGAGATCTGCTGTGAGGTGACCATACTAAGGACGACCCGCTTAACTCAAATGTTCACCCAAGTCTCTTATTGACATCAATAAATGATTTACATGATTTGTTTGTGAAATCTCAAGTCTGAATTGGGCAAGTGGATCTCAAGTCAGAATACTGCCCTAACTGAGAAACTGACCATAAGAGTGATGTGTGTCAATGAGGAGGCAGTTGTATGTGAAACTATTAGGTGCCATCATTTGGTGTATTCTGATTAGTAGCAACATTTTGGATCGACGTTCAAACTCATTGACGGTGCACTTCAACTTCATGATTGCTACATTGCCACAGATACCAAGTTAACTACTTGGTGAAAATGTTATTTTAAGCAAATAGTTCATTGCGGGCCACATTTCCTTATTGTTCCCAATTTGTTCGTCCTTCATATTGTAATTTGTCAATGAAACATTATGATATGATGAATAAAGAAAAGATAAAGTAACAATGTTGACATGATGTATGCTACCATAGCCCTGCCCGCCCTCGGCTTTGTTCACATTGACTTTTTTCTTTCTTTTTTTCGTAAAAACAATTTACATTTGTAATATCTTTATTTGTATCCATAAGGAAGACAAAATGTAATTGTTATGCACACTGTTCCTGCGTGAAGTATGTAACGGAATATCATACTAAATAATAACCACTTTGTTATATAAATTGATTTCTGAAAGAAGTGTCATCTTTACTATTGACTTGTGTCTTCTAAGTACAAACGGTTATTTTTTTTATCAACCCTTATTTTCCTGATCTAATCACTGAGTATCGCCTGTTATTCTTGTAAGTAACACTTTAGCTGACAGGTATAATGATTTATTATGTCGCTGTCTATTTTTATCTGACTTAAAATGTTTGTTGGTTTTTTTGTTAGGATCATTTCCTCCTGATGGCAAAGCAGATGATACCTGTTCCTGATGATAATAGGGTATTACAATGCAATATAGCTTCATCATATTGCATTATACCTACAGCCTGTAAGTAGAGTACAGCTTCCCTCACTTTCTTCCATTACAGTCTCCCTACAATGACCGAGCAGATGATACCTGTTCCTGGCTGACTTATGGACAGAGACTACTGAGTGCTAGTGGTGTAAGTGCATGATAAATGGGACCGCTCCAGTCATACCTAGAAAGGCAACATATTTGGAGCGTCACGCCCCAGCCCTTTATCTTGCGCTGTGTCAAAGGCAAGAAGATAACACTGTCAGCACTAACTGTAGCTTACGGAAATGACCATCAACCCATGAAGTTGAGGCAAACAACAGAAGCAATCTCTTCCACTTGCAAAGAAAAATCCTCCCACATACTTCAATGCAGGGAAATAATGGCATTTTTGTCTGGAGTTTGATAAGTAAGTAATTGTTTTACTTATTTATCCCTCTCCAGACGTAAATCCATGATTTCCTTGCGTTGAAGTAAGTTGGAGAATTTTTGGGGCAGGTTGTCAATATTGCTCCCCTTGTCCTCAAATGTACACAGCTTAGGCTATTTATTTTGTGCTGATGATTTTGAAGAGTGACTATTTGACATGTAGAAAATGTTGTGCTATATTTCTGATTTTGTTAGCAAGTAACATTTTGTGGTACTTTGACAAAACACCTGAAATGTATTTAAACTAGAGAAGGATAGTGAAAGTATAGTTATATACAGTACCAGTCAAACGTTTGAACACACCTACTCATTCAAGGGTTTTTCTTTATTTTGATCATTTTCTACATTTTATCATAATGAAGACATCAAACTATGAAATAACACATGGAATCATGTAGTAACCAAAAAAGCATAAAATAAATTTTACATTTGAGATTCTTCAAAGTAACCACCATTTCCCTTGATGACAGCTTTGCACACTCTTGCTATTCTCTCAATCAGCTTCATGAGGCCTGGAATTCATTTAAATTAACAGGTGTGCCAGGATCCAGTTGCAGAGGGAGGTGTTCAGTCCCAGATTCCCAAGCTTGGTGACAGGCTTGGAGGGGAATATGGTGTTGAATATGGTGTAGTCAATGAACAGCATTCTCACATAGGTACAGTGCTATCGGAAAGTATTCAGACCCTTTGTATTTTTCCACATTTTGTTAAGTTACAGATTTATTCTAAAAAGGGTTAAATACATGTCTTTCCTCATCAATCTGCACACAGTCTTCTTGGGTATGATGATACAAGCGTGGCACACCTGTATTTGGGGAGTTTCTCCCATTCTTCTCTGCAGATCCTCTCAAGCTCTGTCAGGTTGGACGGGAGCGCTGCTGCACAGCTATTTTCGGGTATCTCCAGAGATGTTCAATTGGGTTCAAGTCTGGGCTCTGCTGGGCCACACAAGGACATTCAGAGACCTGTCCTGAAGCCACTTCTGTGTTGTCTTGTCTGTGTACTTAGGGTCGTTGTTCTGTTGGAAGGTGAACCTTCGCCCCGGTCTGAGGTCCTGAGCATTCTGGATACGGTTTTGATCAAGGATCTCTCTGTACTTTGCTCTGTTTATCTTTCCCTCAATCCTCAGTCTCTCAGTCCCTGCCACTGAAAAATCCCCACAGTGTGATTCTGCCACCACCATGCTTCACTGTAGGGATGGTGCCAGGTTTCCTCCAGATGTGATGCTTGGCATTCAGGCCAAAGATTTAAATCTTGGTTTCATCAGACCACAGAATCTTGTTTCTCATGGCTTGAGAGTCCTTTAGGTGCCTTTTACCAAACTCCAAGTGGGCTGTCATGGGTCTTTTACTGAGGAGTGGCTTCCGTCTGCCCTCTCTATCAAGGCCTGATTAGTGGAGTGATGCAGAGATGATTGTCCTTAGGAAAGTTCTCCCATCTCCACATAGTTCACACCCCTGACCAAGGCCCTTCTCTCCTGATTGCTCAGTTTGGCCGGGCAGATAATTCTATGAAGTCTTGGTGGTTCCAAACGTCTTCAATTTAAAAATGATGGAGGCCATTGTGTTTTTGGGCACCTTCAAGACTGCAGACATGTTTTGGTACCCTTCCTCAGATCTGTGCCTCGACAAAATTCTGTTTCAGAGCTCTACGGACAATTCATTCGACCTCATGGATTGGTTTTTGCTCTAACATGCACTGTCAACTATGGAACCTTATTTAGTCCAATCATTTACATTTACCACAGGTGGACTCCAATCAAGTTGTACAAAGATCCCAGGGATTATCCATGGAAATAGGATGCACCTGAGCTCAATGTTGAGTCTCACACATAAAGGGTCTGAATACTAATCTAAATCAGTTTTGTATTTTTATACATTTGCAAAAAATTCACATAAGCTATTATTTCTTTCTCATTATGGGGTATTTGTGTGTACTGTAGTTGATGAGGACGAAAAAAAAACATATTTAATCAGTTTTAGAATAAGGCTGTAACGTAACAAAATGTGGAGAAAGTCAAGTGGTCTGAATACTTTCTGAATGCACTGTACTTCCCCTCTTGTCTAGGTGGGAGAGAGCAATGTGGAGTGCTATCGAGTTTGTATTTTCTGTGGATCTTTTGGGGCGGTAAGCAAACTTGCGTGGGTCTAGGGTGTTATGGGGGATGGAGTTGATGTGTGCCATGACCAGTCTTTCTTAGCACTTCATTATTACAGATGTGAATGTTATTGGGCAGTAGTCATTGTGGCAGGTTACCTTACTGTTCTTGGGAACAGGAACAATGGCGGTTAGCTTGAGGCATGAAAATGTCCGTAAAGACGCCTGCCAGCTGGTCTGCGTATGCTCTGAGGAAGCTCCATAGTATTCCGTCTGGCTCAGCGGCCTTATGACTGTTGACCTGTTTAGAGGTCTTACTTACGTCAGCCTCGGAGACTGAGATCAGCCAGATTGAGGTTTACTTTACTCTTAGCTTGTTTTTACACACCTGTTACCTACGGCTACTAGTTTTGGCACAAACCTCACTCTGCTCTTCTTCCTTAGAATGTAATACAAATGCCTACAGCTTTGTCTGATGATGACAACAACAGCGAAGTGGGTCTGTTTTTGCCTCCATAAGTCTTTGGGGTGATTCAGAAAGATTATGCTCCTCCTAGAATGTAACACGACAAGTTTACAGCTTTGACTGATGATTACAACAATAGCTACAGGGAAGGTGTTCCACTTTTGTCTTTTCGAGGTGAAAGATTATGCTCCTCTTGCCGTATTTGTCTGGTCTGGTGAAATTGTACTTCTTACGAAGGTGAGGGATAATGTTGAGCTACTAACTGGGATGAGGCATGGGTGGCCCAGCTTAGCAGTGCAGCAGTATATATGGTATTCGGCGATGGGATTTTGTTATTTTGACACCCCAGGTAAACTAGCCCTTTCAGTGTCTGAAAGATGAGCAGAGTCCACACGCTCTCCGCTGACAGATCAGCTGTCAACAATAGTACATCATAACATGTTGCGTGTTTGTTTCCCAAACTTCCAGGAATATAAAAGCGTGTTGCAAGGCGAGGCGAAGTAGGGAGAAAGTAACGACTCCCTACTTACCTGAGCTAATTCTGTCTCTGAACCTTTTGTTGAGCAGCGTGTGTGTGTGTGTGTGTGTGTGTGTGTGTGTGTGTGTGTGTGTGTGTGTGTGTGTGTGTGTGTGTGTGTGTGTGTGTGTGTGTGTGTGTGTGTGTGTGTGTGTGTGTGTGTGTGTGTGTGTGTGTGTGTGTGTGTGTGTGCGTGCGCGTCATCAGGTGTCTGTCTGCGGGAGACACAATGATATATTTTTTCCTGACGTTCTCCAGGGTTACACAGCTCTAACAACAGCCCACTGATCATCGGATGATCATCACAAAGACATGCGGAAATGGAACCTGCACTGAATTTGATCAGCCCCGTTAAACCCAATGTGATGTTAGAAAAGAGTGCCCATTTGAAACAGTGTGGCGTTTAGATTATTACATCCAGCCAAGATAAAAATGAGATAGCACCGGAGTGATGCCTGGCAGATATTTCAGCTTGGATGTCGGCCCACCACCTCAAGCTCAGGAAGACGGAGCTGCTCTTCCTCCCAGTGAAGGCCTGCCCTGTCCAAGACCTTTCCATCACAGCTGACAACTTCCCGATGTCCCCCTCACAGAGTGCAAAAAACTGAACCTGGGCAACACCTTGTCGTTCTCTGCAAACATCAAAGCAGTGACTCGCTCCTGCAGGTTCATTCTCTACAACATCCATAGAGTACCGAACCTACTTAACACAGGAAGTGGCGCAGGTCCTAATCCAGGCATTTGTCATCTTACTCCCCGCTCGTGCCATCAAACCACTGCGACTTCCAGTCGAAGCTCACATCCATTACAAGACCATGGTACTTGCCTACGGAGCGTCAAGAGGAACTGCCCCTCCCTACCTTCAAGCTATGTTCAAATCCTACACCCCCAACCCAAGCATTGAGTTCTGCCACCTCTGGTCTCTTGGCCCTCCCACCCCTATGGGCGGGCAGCCCCCGCTCAGCACAGTCCAAGCTCTGCTCTGTCCTGGCACCCCAATGGTGGAGCCAGGACATCAGAGTTCCTACCCCTGTTCCGAATACATCTGAAACCCCCTCATGTGCATGTTTGTGGCCACATCTTGCCCCTAACCCTTTGGCACTAGTTCTATAAAATATATATAAATGTAAGGATTATGGTAAGTTCCATATTATTTACACTTATCCGATTTATTTAATTGTACATTTATTTAACAAGGCAAGTCAGTTCAATTCTTATTTTCAATGACAGCCTACAAACAGTGGGTTAACTGCCTGTTCAGGGGCAGAACAACAGATTTGTACCTTGTCAGCTCGGGGATTTGAACTTACAACCTTCCGGTTACTAGTCCAACGATCTAACCACTAGGCTACCCAGCCACCCCATTTAAACAAATGCCTGATTAGGGACTAGGGGTTGATTGTGTCTACTACCCCATACATGGTCGTTTCATTCTTTAGATCACTGCAGAGCCAAAATGTCTGCTGAGGCTGGCTCTCAGGAACCTGGATGTGAGTCTCCGCCTGCCTGTCATAATCTCTCAACTCCCTCTCCCCTCCCTAGCAGACGGGCAGCGAGTTGGCATCTTTTCTCCTGTCTGCCCTGGGGCTGTGGAGCTCACTGCTGCTCCCAACATGGTCCTGTATCCCCTAACTCCCCCATCCTTCTCCATCTCTATCTCACCCGAACCGCATCCAACCAGAAACCCGATCCAGGAGGAGTAGTCACTTGCCAGCCGGGAGGGGTTGTCATAGGAGAGGCTACATCCTGTCAGAATATGTTCATGTCTCCTATCCACATACCCCTGTCTCTCCTCTCCATCTCCCTCCCTCTCTTTCTGCCTCCCTCCACGGCTCCCATCTTTCTATCTCCCATTCACACACACCTTCCAGTCGTATCCATCCCCTCTCTCCCATCCTCCCTGTATGTGGAGTAGCAATTTCAGTAGAAATACAAGGATATAACATCTACAGAAGAGACAGGAATGTAGTGCTGCGCAATTAACCAAAATGTTAAATTATTTTCTGTGAGCTTCTCTAGAGAAAAATAAGTTCAAGCCGTGCGATGGAGTAGGGTGTTGTAGTTTCCAATAGGCCAACATTCCACATAGTTGAGCACAGAAAACATGGTAATTAACTACAGTGACCTCAATCCATTGCGTGCTTACTTGTCTGGTCTGTGTGTTTCTTTTTTGCCTGCTATGTTAGGCTAGTGTGGGGCAAACATGGAGAGAGAGGAGAGATAAGAACATGCGATGGATACGGATAGAGAGACGTTGCTTTGAAAATACAGTACTGGTCTAAACATTTTTGAACACCTACTCATTCATGGGTTTCTTTATTTTTACTATTTTCTACATTGTAGAATAATAATGAAGACATAACAACTATTGAGTCATGTAGTAACCAAAAAAGTGTTAAACAAAAAATATAAATAGCCACCCTTTGCCTTGATGACAGCTTTGCACACTCTTGGCATTCTCTCAACCAGCTTCACCTGGAATGCTTTTCCAATTATTCTATATGTGCTATTTCATAGTTTTGATGTCTTCACTATTATTCTACAACATAGAAAATATAAAAAATAATTATAAAAACTATTGACTGAGTATTTGTTCTTCAACTTTTGACCGGTAGTGTACATGATCTAAGGGATTGATAGTTGGTATTCCACAGTCATAAACTAATGCCTTATTTACTTTAAGAAACTACAAAAATTCAGATTATGTCAGACAACATAGGCAACAGCGCTATAGAGATGAGATGACGACGTGAAATGAAATAATAAAGTAATCAAATAAAACAAATATAATATACAAAACAACTGAAATATAAACGTGAATAATATAACATATAAATGTGAATAAATGATGGTTAATGAGTGATGAGCGGTAATGGTCAGTCGCTACCATCATGGGACTTTTATTAATTGTTTTATACTGGGTTGTTACAACATTCAACCTACATAATGCATCGTTTATTTAATTAAAATAATTAGCGAAACCGGAATCATTTTTGAAAACATTTTTTAACGATTGAACCGAAATTGATCTCGACATCAAAAAACAGTAATCGCTCAGTACTACAGGAATGCCTTTAGAGGTGTTGCTGTATATGTTCAGAGCCATATTCCTGTTACGCTTATGTCTAATGTTGTTGTGGTTGGAAGTTGACCTGCCTCATCTAAAGTCTCTTCTTTTGGGGTGTTGCTATTGTCCCCAAGTGCTAACAGCCAGCATCTGGATAATATCTGCACAACGCTTGATAATGTATGTGATGCTAACAGAGAGGTCAAATTTCTGGGTGACCTGAATAGAGACTGGTTTTCATCAAGCTGTCTGCTCAAGAGGAAGCTTCATACTGGAACCAGTTTCTGTAATCTGTCTCAGGTTATTGATCAACCTACAGAAGTGTTTTCAAATAGTACATGTATTGATCACATTTTTACCAATGCTGCGGAACTTTGTTCTAACGCTGTCAACTGACTACACACACTATTGTTACTTGTATATAGTTTACTTTATTGAATAAATATATTTTTGTTATTCCTTTATCTCCACGTTGTCTCCCTCTTTGTTACGGGCTACGAGCCAATTCGTAACAGTGGCTATGTCCAGAAGAGCCAAACGTCCAAAGGCTTGACCTAAAGTAGTGTATAAGAGCATATCTAAAACTAAAAGCATTGTATTTGGTACAAATCATTCCCTAAGTTCTACCCCTCAGCTGAATCTGGTAATGAATAATGTGGCTGTTGAGCAAGATGAGGAAACGTCATTTCTTGGTGTCACCTTAGACTGTAAATTGTAGTGGTCAAGACATATTGATTCAATTGTTGTAAAGATGGGGAAAGGTCTGTCTGTGATAAAGAGATGCTCAGCGTTTTTAACACCACAGTCGACCAAAGAGGCTCTAGTTTTATCCAATGTTGACTATTTCTCGCTGATATGGTCAAATGCTGCAAAGGAGGAACTAGACAAGCCGGAGCAGAACAGAGCAGCACGTCTTGCCCTACAATGTACAAAGAGGGCTAATGTCAACCGTATGCATGTTGGTCTTTCTTGGCTCAAAGTAGAGGAGAGATTGACTCCATCAATTCTTGTTTTTGTGAGAAATGTGAATGTGTTGAAATCTCTAAATAGTCTGTATGTAATGTCTATGTTAATGTTTTAAATGTATGTAGGGTCCTGTGTGGCATAGTTGGTAGAGCAATGGTGCATGCAATGCCAGCATTGTGGATTTGTGTCACGGATCCCCCGGACTGCTGCTCATTCCGTTTACCAGTTCCGGAGGTCTACGTCACCGGCCTTCTGGGCGTCACTGAACTGGATTCATTACCGCCAACCCTGGACTGTCTTGTCTCATTACGCACACCTGGTTCCCACTCCCCCCGATTAGTATGTGTATATATGTGCCCACTGTTCCCCATTGTCCTGTCGGTTATTGTTACCATGTCCGTTGGTGTTGTGAGGACCTGTGCTATTGGGCTTCCATGCTACGTGTTATCGTGCACTTGCTTTACAGGCCTCGACCCGTGTTTTATTTATAGGTTTACACCTCGCGCTTTTGTTTGGGTGGAGAAAATAAGAACCCTCTATTACTTATTCCTGCGCTTGTATCCTATCATTATACAGTGTGACAATTTGATTCCCACGGGGGACTAGTACAAGAAAATGTATGCATCCACTGCTGTAAGTTGCTCTGAAAAAGAGCATCTGCTAAATTACTAAAAAATGTAAAATAGAAATGTCAATTGTGAAGTATTTTTCTGTCTGTAATGTATTTTCCATTATGTATCGGACCCCAGGGAGACTACCTGTCGGCTAATGGGGATCCTCATAAAAAAACCTCCCTGGCCGTCTTCAAATCACTGAGGCAGAAGTTCCATTAGGCAGACAGACCGTCTGGCGGACGGACAAACAGTGACCCTTTCAAGAGCAGCTCAGATAGAGATTAGGGTGAGAGAGGAAAGAGGGAGAAAATATTTTTGGGGGACATGTATAAACATCTAGCAGGACTGAAGTGCGAGCACTTTTATCTGTCAAACTTGTGAGGTCTTTGGTCAAAGTGCTGAGTGTCAGTGGAATGAAGGTTTGGTGAGTTATAAAATACTTGATAGTTAGAATGTACCTTGCTTGTTTTATCTGTATGGGGGGGGGTAAGCTAACATGGAATTGTTTTAAGATGGTTATACCATGGATAATTTAGCTATTTTCTATTTTTGGGGGGCCTTTACTACTATAACTCATATAATCGCATTGAATAAAACATTCATAAATGGAAAAAAAATGTGTCATAAGCAATAAGGTTTTGAAGTGTTTTCCCTATATCCTATTTAATCGCTTTTTTATGATACAAACTACCTCCATACATCCATAAATTGTTTAATAACTAGTACCGGTTACCTTCAGACGACTACGTGACACTTGTGTGTCATTGTGGAAAACGGAGAACACCGTCGTGTTTGAGAGAATCTCCTCTTTCCAAAGTTATTGTTGACGCACGGGTGATCTTAAGGATTTAATTCAAACACAGAAATAGACCATATGCACTGGCCAGACCTAAACGAGGCACACCTTCAGAAGTGTATTCACAGAACCAGATAGATGTACACTGAGTGTACAAAACATTAGGAACATCTTCCTAATATTGAGTTTCACCACCTTTTGTCCTCAGAACAGCCTTCAGTTATACAGTACCGAGTTGTGCAGCGGTCTAAGGCACATTGCAGTGCTAGAGGCGTTACTACAGACCCTGGTTCGATACCGTGCTGTATCACAACCGGCCGTGATCGGGAGTCCCATAGGGAGGCGCACAATTCGCCCAACCTGTTCTTAGTCTAGTTAAATAAAGGTTAAATAAATACAAAGTACCAAAAACCATGTTGCAAGTAAGTGTATTATGTATATTTTGCATAGATTGTTGCTGGAGTAGGGTAGTCACCAAAATATCATTGTTCGGTTGTTAAATATATTTTTTTTACCTTTATTTATACACGTATGTCAATTAAGAGCAAATTCTTATTTACAATGACGGCCTGTCACAGAGCAAGCACATCAAGTATAACACACAAATGGGTTACACAATATCATACAAACAACAGTCAAAAATACACATTGTGAACATATCACGGCTCAGGAGAAGACCCAGATGCAGGCAGTTCGAAGTAACAAAAGGTTATCTCAAAAAAAAAAGAGGGCAGGCAAACATCAGGTCAGTAATCCAGAGCAGAGTCCGAAAGGAACAGAACAGCAGGCAGGCTCAGGGTCAGGGCAGGCAGAGGTCAGTGTCACAAGGTACAGAAGGGCAGGCAGGGTCAGGGTAGGCAGAGGTCAGAGTCGCAAGGTACAGAACGGCAGGCAGGGTCAGGATCAGGGCAGGAAGAGGTCAGTGTCACAAGGTACAGAATGGCAGGCAGGCTCAGGGTCAAGGCAGGCAGAGGTCAGTGTCACAAGGTACAGAACGGCAGGCAGGCTCAGGGTCAAGGCAGGCAGAGGTCAGTGTCACAAGGTACAGAATGGCAGGCAGGGTCAGGGTAGGCAGAGGTCAGTGTCACAAGGTACAGAACGGCAGGCAGGGTCAGGGCAGGCAGAGGTCAGTGTCACAAGGTACAGAACGGCAGGCAGGGTCAGGGTCAGGGCAGGCAGAGGTCAGTGTCACAAGGTACAGAACGGCAGGCAGGGTCAGGGTAGGCACAGGTCAGTGTCACAAGGTACAGAACGGCAGGCAGGGTCAGGGTCAGGGTAGGCAGAATGGTCAAAACCGTAAAAACTAGAAAACAGGGACTAAAGAAAAAAACAGGATTACGGGAGAAATGCTGGTAGGCGGGACAGACAAGATGGCAACAGAGAGTTCAACTCGGGATAAACGGTACCATGGAAGTGGAACTTTTAGCCAGGTACATTTCTATGGGAACGAATCCTTCATTACACATTTAGTAAGGACAGCAATTGCTTTACAAACTACGATTGTATTTAGAAATTTGCGAAAGGCAAACTTTCAGGTGCAACCAAACATTGGCAGTTCCCATTCACGTCAAGACTGGCAGCCATTGCTAGCGTACCCATGAGTTTAAATTGCCAGGGTACATCTATGGTCACAACGCAACAAGCTGTTCCACAAGGAGCGATAGGAGTGGATAAAGGTGCTTGTGCATTGATAAGCACACTAAAGATGGCATTAACGATAAGTTATAAGATAAAGTCGGCACTTTGAAAAGCCTATTTCACACCATAGCCTGATGAATTTGCAAGATCACATTTCTTTCATTTAAATTTTGGCACAAATGAAAATTTGGCATTGACTAACCGATCGATTGATGCTTCAGCATTGTCTCAATGAAGAGTTTGGAGTTCGACTAGCCAAATGCAACATGCACACACAGTTACAAGTCTGCTAGAGTTAGCTACAGGCGGACGAGCAATATCCACCGTCATAGTACTGATGAAGCCTGACCTGAAATGTGGAACTAACTGAAGCTGGCTAGCTTTATAAAAGCCTGAGTAGATCTGGCTTACTTCGTAGTATACCACTCGGGTGACAGATACATTGAGACACACTGACAAACACACTCTGACAAACACACTCGCATTAACATCTGCTGACCATGTGTATGTGACAAATAAAATGTTGATTTGATTTGACCACCATACCTTTGTATCTCTCTCTGTTAGTCTAATGGCTGGGATGCCAGTGAGATGTTCAACTAGGAGACATACAGAGTCAACTCCACCTATGGCTTCCTCTCCATGTACACTTGTGTATCCTCCCCTCAGCTCCTCAATGTCTCAATGGCTCCTCAATCTCTTTTTAGGTTTAGTAATGCATTATTTGCCTCAACAAGCAACACATTTCCAACCAGAATACCTGTTTTTATACTGGTATACCTTAAAGGCTCTGCATGGTCAATCCACATCTGCAGTGGCCGTACAGCATTTACTGAGATGCGGCCTCCGCAGAAGTCAGAGCAAGCATACTTTTTGTGCTTTGAGGAGCAGAGCAGAGCTGTTGTGAAGGAAGTTGTCAAGGAAGTTTGTGTTTATACAGGACCTCCTGCCCCCACCTACTGTCAACCAATCATGTCAATGCAGAGCTATACGAAGTCCTCCACGTTGTTACAACATGTGTGAGGTGCACTGCGATGTGGTACAGAGCTCGATTTGGCCTCCACAAGCCTCCAGAGGATCTGCAATTGCGTCACACGTAAGGAGCCTCCGGATCGTAAATCTGGAGCAATTATAAATTGGCTTTTACTGATATGACCATGTCAATTTTCTCTCCTTCCCATCTATCCCTCTACCCCCCCTACCCATTCCTCACCTCGCCTCTCACTGGCTACCGTATGTGCAGTGCATTCAGAAATTAGTCACACCCCTTGACTTTTTCCACATTCAATGTCATCTTGGTAAGCAACTCCAGTGTATATTTGGCCTCATGTTTTCGGTTATTGTCTTGCTGAAAGGTACATTTATTTATGTTGGAAAGCAGACTGAACCAGATTTTTCTCTAGGATTTTGCATGTGCTTAGCGCTATTATGTTTATTTTCATACCACAAAAATATGTCCTAGTCCTTGCTGATGACAGGCATACCCATAACATGATGCAGCTACCACCATGCTTGAAAATGTGAAGAGTAGTACTGCTTTGTATTCAGGAAAAAAAATGCATATCCTTGCCATTTTTTTTGCAGCATTACTTTAATGTCTTGATACATGTTCATGAATATTTTTCTTCTGTACGAGTTTTTTTTATTTCCCTTTGTCATGCAGGTTAGTGTTGTGGAGTAACTGGAATTTGCCCACAACTTCAAAATGTTGTCTGTGATGGCAAAATTGTGGCATAAGAGGGCTATAATCATACAGTCTACAAAGACCTTAAGTAGTTGGAGTCATTCAGTACTCACCATCTCATTATGTGCATCATCAATTCCTAATTCCTAATTGGTTGTTAATTGTTTGTAGAAAGTGTTAGTGTTATGTCTCCTGTCTCTCTTTTGTGTTTGTGTGTGTGTGTTGTACAATGTTGTTGATCTATCCTCAGTTTTGACCTATCACAACCATTAAAATCACCAATTTGCCTAATGGTGAAATCCCTGAGCGGCTTCCTTCCTTGCCAGCAACTGAGTTAGGAAGCACGCCTGTATCTTTGTCGTTACCGGGTGTATTGATACACCATCCAAAGCGTAATTGATATCTTTACCATGCTCAAAGGGATGTTTGGTATCTGTTTCTTTATTTTTAGGAAGGGAAAAACTCACTTTAACATGCCCTGGCCAATCAAAACGAGACTATTGTCATGTCTATAATATACCTGATTTAGCTGCTATTTATAAACTGTTCATATAAATTACACTTCAAATTACACACAAAAGTGTTAGGATAAAGGATTGTGTTAGTGTTAGGCTTTAGGATAAATTCAGCTACTATTTATTGTTGAATTCTGCAGATTTTGTCTGGCTAATAGCAAACACAAATAGGCTGCAATATTCACAGTAAATTAAATAAAATAAAATTAAAACCAACTTGAGAGACTCCCCTGGTCTCCTGAAGTCCTCCTTGCTGATTCTCTCTCTGTCTCTTTTTTTCTTTCTTTCTCTCAGAAAAAAGTATCTCTGTGTCTGTACTTCTCTCTTTTGTTTACTACATAGAGGCCTGTAGTTGCTACAGTATGCGCCTGCGTTGCCTTGCATTTTCGTGTGCAAATGTTTTCAAATGTTTTCACTACAGCCTGTAGGTCCAGTTTGCAGGCCCGACTCTTTTCTATATTGAGTATTGACACTCCAGACAGTCATTATGCATTATATGTCCATTGCGCTGCACATAATTTAAACTTAGTTTTGAATGATGCATGCCAAGATATAACAGAGGTAAGGGACTGTTGATATTGCAACCACAAAACTCAAATGCCGGTTCACCAGTATGAGCGATATCATAAACCACTTGTTTTGTTCAAGCCCTCAAGAACTGTTGTCTCCTAAAGATGTTAATCTGTTTGCATCTGCCAAATTATTTGCTTTCTAGTATCCAGGCGACCTGTTGCCAGAGCTTCCTACACAGTTCATCTCTTTCCATAACATGTTGAGGCCAGTAAACTAAGGAAAATGAGAAACTCAAATAACAGTGTTACACACGGCTGTATTTGAAGCATCACTTCCTTCTGTCCAGTTTCCCTGATGTTGCTACAGTAATCAAGCAGTTTTTGCAACTGTCACTTCTGCAGAGAGATCATTTCCTGAACTAGAACTCCGAACAAACTATCTAAGAGTAAGCTCCACTCATTGCACTGGCGCCGTCGTAACCTTGAGCATGTGAGCATGGCATTTGTTCAGTGATATCCCCTTACTTTCACTCAGTACATGTTTTTACTTTTTCAAGGCCTAAGGCATTTTTTCAGTCACATTCCTGAAGCCCAAGAAACAAACACGTAGCTCCCTACTACATATGGAAATTAAAAAAGATTTATGAAGGGCTTTTGGTAAAAACAATTACATCGATGACAGGCGAATTGGCCCCCAGAGCTCGTGCCCCCCCCTCCCACACACCTTGCGGGGGCTGCATGGGGGTCAGGTTCGCCATTGGTCCCAGCAACACAATATTAGTTGTAAAAGGCTGACTCCCTGAATACTCACTGATCTGCCCCACATTGCTCCACTATGCGACCCATGCTCTTAGGCAGTGGTGATGCATGAACAAGCATCCATAATGCAGAACCAAGAATAGGAAAGGAGGGGTGGATGGATGGAGGGAGGGAGGGAGCTTGGTAATTGAGTGCCCGTTTGAGAGTGGATCCTGAAAAAAATATGTTTTAATGAAAAGGCTTTCTGAAGATCAGGTTCACTCCGAAGTACATAAAAGCCCTTCCCAAAGTTTTACTTTGTTTTTGCTTCTTAGCTGAAGTAGTCCCAGCGGAGAATGTGCAAAAACATGCTCACCCGCATGTACGCAAGCAAACACACACTCCAAATTACCGGGGTAAAAGCCTTGACGACAAGAGCACCCACACACTCTCTCTCTCTCTCTCTGAAAACACACATGCATACACACTTACACACACATTCATGAAAAAAATAAAGCGGGCATTCTATTCAGGCCTGCTATCATTTTGGAGCCATAGCGTCTCAACCCCAGATTCATTAATAATGCCTCAGTTTAAACAGAACAGGACTTAGTTTGCACTGAAAGGTTCAAAGTGTGCAAGCAAGTAAACAAACATGCATGCAAAGTATGCTTTTATCTCTCCCTGTTTCTCTTCTCCCTAGCAGCAGGGACTGACCTGCAGTGGCATAGCCAGCGGAGATAAAGCGGAAGAGATGCAGACAGTCGACTTCAGTCAAAAGAGGCTTTCATAGCTCTGCTATGTAAATACTACAAGGTCTGGCTATCAAAGGATAGAGAGACTGGATAAGCTCATAGAAAGATGAGTGAGATTACGATAGTTTAAGCCTAATAGAAAGCAACACCACAACAACAACAAAAGCGTTTGTTTCATTAAGATATTGATGCGATGTGATTGACATCACATTAAAAATGGTATTACACCCAAAAAAGAGCCCCTCATTTCTGAATGTCTTTTGTTTGATTCACTTTCTTCCAGTGACTTGTTTGGCATCGAGTGTTTCTTTAGTCGTAGAACGCAAGTGTACCCAGAATAATAAGGTCACATACTGCAGGACTTCAATAAAAGAACGCGATCCCAGCAAACAATTCTAGGGAGAGAGAGAGAGAGAGAACGTTTTTGTAATGTTACCCGTAATGTTTCCCTAGTGTTTGAGTGTCCAGTTTTCCATTAGTTATTGTAACATTGTATCTATGTTAGCAAAAATCTTCAAATAACCTTTTATTGCATGTTTTGGTGTTAAAGTTACAACATTAACTTTAACACCAACATATACAACATTAATGTTATAGTCACATTTTATGGGACACTCCGAGAACATTTATGTGCGCAATTATCTGAGGGTTATGACAATATTCCATTAACGTTCTACCAAAATACACAGAACATGGTTGCCATGTTCTCAGAATATACCGTATTAATGTTCTAGACACATTTCATGGGAACGTTGAAAGAACATTTCAGTGTATCAGTTGTCAGGACGTCGCCTGATGGTCCCAAAGAAACAGTTTTGTCAAAAAATGTTTCATAACACATCACACACACCCTTTTACTGTTATCAAGGCACTGATTGGTGAACCATTGATCCATTCACAGCTCTTTTTGTACTGTTTGCAATGTTCAGGATACTCACAAACACAGTGCTTTTAACATAGTGTTTTCAACTTATACATTTGACTCACTTTAACTTACATGGTTACATTGTGCATGTTCATTTTTATACAGTAATTATTATTCAACATGTCCTCACCTGGGATATGAACTCACAAGCTCTTGGTTCACGGCATTTATAAGTTCATTTGACTATTCTCTCATCTTTGATTGACTTATTTCTGTGTAGTTCTCTAATGTTGAATGGGGCATATTAACCTGTTTTATTGATACTCCTGAATCACTAAGATCAATACAAGGTTTTCTTGAGTGTACTTTTAACAGAGTGCATTCGGAAAGAATTCAGACCACTTCACTTTTTCCAAATTTTGTTACGTTATAACAGCCCTAATGGATTAAATTGCTTTTTTTTCCCCTCATCAATCTACACACAATACCCCATATTGACAAAACAAAAATAGTTTTTTAGAAATGTTTGCAAATCGATAATTCGTTTAAAACTGACACATCACATTTACATAAGTATTCAGACCCATTTCACAGTACTTTGTTGAAGTACATTTAGCAGCGGTTACAGCCTCGAGTCTTCTTGGGTATGACGCTACAAGCTTGGCACACCTGTATTTGGGAGTTTCTCCCATTCTCCTCTGCAGATCCTCTCAAGCTCGGGCAGGTTAGATGGGGAGCTTCGCTGAACAGCTATTTTCCGGTCTCTCCAGAGATGTTAGTTCGGGTTCAAGTCCGAGCTCTCTAGGACATTCAGAGACTTGTCTCAATGCCACTCCTGCGTTATGTCTTGGCTGTGTGGTTAGGGTCGTTGGCCTGTTGGAAGGCGAACCTTCACCCCAGTCTGAGTTCCTGAGTACTCTGGAGCAGGTTTTCATCAATGATCTCTCTGAACTTTGCTCCTTTCATATTTCCCTTGACCCTGACTAGTCTTCCAGTCCCTGCTGCTGAAAAACTTCCACACAGCATGATGCTGCCACCACCATGCTTCACAGTAGGAATGGTGGCAGGTTTCCATCAGACATGAGGCCTGGCATTCAGGCCAAAAGGTTCAATCTTGGTTTCATCAGACCAGAGAATCGTGTTTCTCATGCTCTGAGAGTCTTTAGGTGCCTTTTGGCTAACTCCAAGCGTGCTGTCATGTGCCTTTTACTGAGGAGTGGCTTCAGGCCTGATTGGTGGAGTGCTGCAGAGATGTTTGTCCATCTGGGAGGTTATCCCAACTCCACAGAGGAACTCTGGAGCTCTGTCAGAGTGATCACCGGGTTCTTGGTCAACTCCCTGACCAAGGCCCTTCTCACCCGATTGTTCAGTTTGGCCGGATGGCAAGCTCTAGGAAGAGTCTTGGTGGTTCCAAACTTTTTCCATTTAAGAATGATGTACGCCACTGTGTTCTTGGGGACCTTCAATGCTGCAGACATTTTTTGGTACCCTTTCCTAGATCTGTGCCTCGACACAAGCCTGTCTACGAACAATTCCTTCGACCTCATGGCTTGGTTTTTGCTCTAACATGCACTGTCAAGTGTGGGACGTTATATAGACAGGTATGTGCCTTTCCAAATCATGTCCAATCAATTGAATTTATCACAGGTGGACTCCAATCATGTTGAAGAAACATCAAGGATGATCAATGGAAATAGGATGCACCGGAGCTCAAATTTTGAGTCTCATAGCAAAGGGTCTGATTATATGTAAGTAGGGTATTTCTGTTTTTTCATTTTTAAATTTACAAAAAAAACTTAAACCTGTTTTCACTTTGTCATTATGGGGTATTGTGTGTAGATTGATGAGGAAAATGTGAAAAAACTAAAGTGGTCTGAATACTTTCCGAATGCACTGTATACTTCAAAGTGTGTTTACCCTATTGCTTACACCTATCAAGTTGTTTCAGATCTACACAAGTGCCTAAGGAAGAGGGGTTAGGGTTTCTTCTGGACAGGGCCTAACTATACAAGCCCAATAAACACATGCCCTAGAGGTATCCCTTATTGGGTCAGTGGTTAGGGTATTTGTCATTTTTGCTGGTGACCTGGGTTTGAGACCCGCTACAGGAGTCACCCTACTCTAACCTTCTTAGCAACCTACACTATTTATACAAAAGTATGCGGACACCCTTTCAATATAGTGGATTTGGCTATTTCAGCCACATCCATTGCTGACAGGTGTATAAAATCAGGCACACAGCCACACTGTCTCCATAGACAAACAGTGCCATCCGTATTATCTCCCAAGAGAATTCTCGTTGGTTATTGTCACAGCAGTGTATATGCCCCCTAAAGCCGATACGACAACGGCCATCAAGGACCTCCAATGGATTCTATGCGAACTGGAAACCATATATCCGGAGGCTGCATTTATTGTAGCTAGGGATTTTGATAAAACAAAATTTGCCTAAATTCTATCAGCATTTTGATTGTAGTACCCGGGCTGGCAAAACACTGGATTACTGATACAGACAAGGCCCTCCCCCTTACTACGTTCGGCTAATCTGACCATGACTCCTTTTTGCTTATCTCCTCCTATAGGCAGAAACTCAAACATGATGTATCTGTGACAAGGACCATTCAACGCTGATCTGACCAATCGGAATCCACGCTTCAAGATTGTTTTGATCATGCGGACTGGGACATGTTCTGGGTAGCCTCAGAGAATAATATAGATTTATACGCTGATTCGGTGAGTAAATTTATAAGGAAGTGCATAGGAGATGTACCAACTGTGACTATTAAAACCTACACTAACCAGAAACTGGATAGATGGCGGCATTCACGCAAAACTGAAAGCGCGAACCACTGCATTTAACCATGGAAAGATGACCGGGAATATGTCCGAATACAAACAGTGTAGTTATTCCCTCTGCAAGGCAATCAGATCCCTATCCCACATGCTTCAAGATAGCCACCATTGTTCCTGTACCCAAGAAGGCAAAGGTAACTGAACTGAACGACTATCATCATGAAGTGCTTTGAGAGGCTAGTCAAGGATCATATAACCTCCACCTTACCGGTCACACTAGACCCGCTGCAATTTGCAGTTCCTCGGCGTACACATCACTGTCAAACTGAAATGGTCCATCCACACAGACAGTGTGGTGAAAAATAGCACTTCTTCAAGCTCAGGAGGCTGAAGAAATTTGGCTTGGCACCTAAAACCCTCAGCAACTTTTACAGATGCATAATTGAGAGCATCCTGTCGGGCTGTATCACCGCCTGATATAGCAGCTGCACCACCCACAACCGCAGGGATCTCTAGATGATGGTGCTGTCTGCACAACGCATCACCGGGGGCAAACTACCTGCTTTCCAGGACACCTACAGCACCCGATGTCACAGGAAGGCCAAAAAGTTCAACAAGGACAACAACCACCCAAGCCACTATCTGTTCACCCCGCTACCATCCAGAAAGCGAGTTCAGTACAGGTGCATCAACGCTGGGACCAGGAGACTGAAAAATAGCTTCTATCTGAAGGCCATCAGACTGTTAGGTAGCCATCACTAAGACAGAGAGGCTGCTGCCTACATACAGACTAGAAATCCTTGGCCACTCTAACAAAAGTCACTTTATTAATGCCACTTCAATAATGATGTTTACATATCTTGCATTACTCATTCCATATGTATATACTGCATTTTATACCATCTATTGCATCTCGCCTATGCCGCTCGGTCATTGCTCATTCATTTATTTATACACTGCTCAAAAGAATAAAGGGAACACTTAAACAACACAATGTAACTCAATCACACTTCTGTGAAATCAAACTGTCCACTTAGGAAGCAACACTGATTGACAATGAATTTCACATGCTGTTGTGCAAATGGAATAGACAACAGGTGGAAAATATAGGCAATTAGCAAGACCCCCCCCCCCAATAAAGGACTGGTTCTGCAGGTGATAACCACAGACCACTTCTCAGTTCCTATGCTTCCTGACTGATGTTTTGGTCACTTTTGAATGCTGACGGTGCTTTCACTCTAGTGGTAGCATGAGACGGAGTCTACAACCCACACAAGTGGCTCAGGTAGTGCAGCTCATCCAGGATGGCACATCAATGCGAGCTGTGGCAAGAAGGTTTGCTGTGTCTGTCAGCGTAGTGTCCAGAGCATGGATGCACTACAAGGAGACAGGCCAGTACATCAGGAGACGTGGAGGAGGCCGTAGGAGGGCAACAACCTAGCAGCAGGACCGATACCTCCGCCTTTGTGCAAGGAGGAGCACTGCCAGAGCACTGAAAAGTGACCTCCAGCAGGCCACAAATGTGCATGTGTTTGCTCAAACGGTCAGAAACAGACTCCATGAGGGTGGTATGAGGGCCCGACGTCCACAGGTGGGGGTTGTGCTTACAGCCCAACACCGTGCAGGATGTTTGGCATTTGCCAGAGAACACCAAGATTGGCAAATTCGCCAATGGCGCCCTGTGCTCTTCACAGATGAAAGCAGGTTCACACTGAGCACATATGACAGACGTGACAGTCATGGTGTGGGGTGGCATTTCTTTGGGGGGCCGCACAGCCCTCCATGTGCTCGCCAGAGGTAGCCTGACTGCCATTAGGTACCAAGATGAGATCCTCAGACCCCTTGTGAGACCATATGCTGGTGCGGTTGGCCCTGGGTACCTCCTAATGCAAGACAACGCTAGACCTCATGTGTTTGGAGTGTGTCAGCAGTTCCTGCAAGAGGAAGGCATTGATGCTATGGACTGGCCCGCCCATTCCCCAGACCTGAATCCAATTGAGCACATCTGGGACATCATGTCTCGCTCCATCCACCAACACCACGTTGCACCACAGATTGTCCAGGAGTTGGCGGATGCTTTAGTCCAGGTCTGGGAGGAGATCCCTCAGGAGACCATCCGCCACCTCATCAGGAGCATTCCCAGGCGTTGTAGGGAGGTCATACAGGCACACACTATTGAGCCTCATTTTGACTTTTGACATTACATCAAAGTTGGATCAGCCTGTAGTGCTGTAGTGTGGTTGTCCACTTTAATTTTGAGTGTGACTCCAAATCCAGACCTCAATGGGTTGATAAATTTGATTTCCATTGATAATTTTTGTGTGATTTTGTTGTCAGCACATTCAACTATGTAAAGAAAAAAGTATTTAATAAGAATATTTCATTCATTCAGATCTAGGATGTGTTATTTTAGTGTTCCCTTTATTTTTTTGAGCAGTGTATGTACATATTCTTATTCCACCCATTTACTTTGATTTATGTGTGTTAAGTAGTTGTTGTGGAATTTTAAGTTGGAACTAGAACCACAAGCTTTTTGCTACACTCGCAATAACATCTGCTAACCATGTGTATGTGACCAATAAAATTTGATTTTAATTGATTTGTCAGCCTTACTGAAGAGCTCAGTGACTTTCAACATGGCACAGTCATCAGATGCCACCTTCACAACAATTCAGTTCAGAAAATTTCTGCCCTGCTTGATCTGCAATTGTCAACTGTAAGTGCTGTTATTGCGAAATGGAAACGTCTAGGAGCAACAACAGCTCAAGCGTGAAGTGGTAGGCCACACAAGCTCACAGAACGAGACTGCCGAGTGCTGAACCATGTAAGTGCGTAAAAATCGTATATCCTCGATTGCAACACTCACTACCGAGTTCTAAACTGCCTCTGGAAGCAACATCAGCACAATAACTGTTGGTTGGGTTGTGTTTCGGAGGATGCATGGCTTTCGACCTTCGTCTCTCCCGAGCCCGTACGGGAGTTGTAGCGATGGGACAAGATAGTAATTACTAACAATTGGATACCACGAAATTGGGGAGAAAAAGGCGTAAAAAAAAAAAAAACTTTCAATGCCAAGTGTCGGCTGGAGTGGTGTAAAGCTCGCCACCATTGGACTCTTGAGAAGTGGAAAAGCGTTCTCTGGAGTGACGAATCACTCTTCACCATCTGGCAGTCCAAAGGACGAATCTGGGTTTGGTGGATGGCAGGAGAACGCTACCTGCCCTAATGCAAAGTGCCAAATGTACAGTTTGGTGGAGGAGGAATAATGGTCTGGGGCTATTTTTCATGGTTCGGGCTAGGAAATCTTAACGCTATAGTATACAATGACATTTTAGAAGATTCTGTGCTTCCAACTTTGTGGCAACAGTTTCCTGTTTCAGCATGACAATGCCACCGTGCACAAAGCAAGGTCCATACATAAATGGTTTGTCCAGATCAGTGTGGAATAACTTGACTGGCCTGCACAGAGCCCTGACCTCATCGAACACCTTTGGGAAGAATTGGAATGCCGACTGCGACCCAGGCGTGCCCAACATCAGTGCCCGACCTCACTAATGCTCCAACATCTAGTGGAAAGCCTTCCCAGAAGAGTAGAGACTTTTATAGCAGAAAAGAGGGGAACAACTCCATATTAATACCCATGATTTTGGAATAAACAGGCAGTTGTCTACATACTTTTGGTTGTGTAGTGTATGTTAATGTCATTCTTACCGTTTTTAATTGCATTTATCAAATATTTCGATTGTTTTTTTGGAAATTACTAGAGAAAACGTGGAAATATTATCTATACATCTTTGTTTATTATCATAATGTGTATGGATTACTCCTCTTTCACTCATTTATGGAACTTTGGCTACCAGCTTTGTGCCTTTGTGATCAAATGTTGAATAATACTCACTGTATAAATTAACATGCACAATGTACTGTAAAACACTATGTTAAAAGCACTGTCCCTAACCCTGTCAACAGACAAAGAGCTATGATTGAATCAGTGGTTCGCCAATCAGGGACTTGATTGGCTTGACAACAGTAACAAGACGTGATGTGTAATACATTTTTCTTTGGACACAATTGTTCTTGCAATGTTATCATGAAACGTGTCTAGAACATTGATATCTTATTTTCTGTGTATGTTTGGTTGGACATGTCATGTTTTGTCTTATATTGTCTTGTCATTTTGCTTTTCCTTCTGTTCGTTTTCCCCCTGCTGGTCTTTTTAGGTTCGTTCCCTTTTTTCTCTCTCCCTCCCTCTCTCTCTTCTCTCTATCGTTCCGTTCCTGCTCCCAGCTGTTCCTATTCCCCTAATCAATCATTTAGTCTTCCCACACCTGTTCCCTATCTTTTCCCCTGATTAGAGTCCCTATTTCTCCCCTTGTTTTCCGTTTCTGTCCTGTCGGATCCTTGTATATTGTTCACCGTGCTGTGTCTTTGTATCGCCCTGTCGTGTCGTGTTTCCCTCAGATGCTGCGTGGTGAGCAGGTGTCTGAGTCTGCTACGGTCAAGTGCCTTCCCGAGGCAACCTACAGTTTATGATCGAGTCTCCAGTCTGTTCTCGTCATTACGAGTGGTATTGTTTTGTATATTTCCTTTACTGGATTAAAGACTCTGTTTTCGCCAAGTCGCTTTTGGGTCCTCATTCACCTGCATAACAGAAGGATCCGACCAAAGAATGGACCCAGCGACTACAGACGCTCGTAACACTGCCGTCGAGGTCCAAGGAGCCATGCTCGGCAGACACGAGCAGGAATTGTCTGCTGCTCGTCATGCCGTGGAGAACCTGGCCGCTCAGGTTTCCGACCTCTCTGGACAGTTCCAGAGTCTTCGTCTCGTGCCACCTGTTACTTCCTGGTCTGCCGAGCCTCCGGAACCTAGGGTTAATAACCCACCTTGTTACTCCGGGCAGCCCACGGAGTGCCGCTCCTTTCTCACCCAGTGTGATATTGTGTTCTCTCTCCAACCCAACACATACTCTAGAGAGAGAGCTCGGGTTGCTTATGTCATATCACTCCTTACTGGCCGGGCTCGAGAGTGGGGCACAGCTATCTGGGAGGCAAGGGCTGATTGTTCTAACAATTACCAGAACTTTAAAGAGGAGATGATTCGGGTTTTTGACCGTTCAGTTTTTGGTAGGGAGGCTTCTAGGGCCCTGGCTTCCCTATGCCAAGGTGATCGATCCATAACGGATTACTCTATAGAGTTTCGCACTCTTGCTGCCTCTAGTGACTGGAACGAGCCGGCGCTGCTCGCTCGTTTTCTGGAGGGACTCCACGCAGTGGTTAAAGATGAGATTCTCTCACGGGAGGTTCCTTCCAGTGTGGACTCTTTGATTGCTCTCGCCATCCGCATAGAACGACGGGTAGATCTTCGTCACCAAGCTCGTGGAAGAGAGCTCGCGTCAACGGTGTTTCCCTGCTCCGCATCGCAACCATCTCCCTCCTCTGGCTCAGAGACTGAGCCCATGCAGCTGGGAGGTATTCGCATCTCGACTAAGGAGAGGGAACGGAGGATCACCAACCGCCTGTGCCTCTATTGCGGACTTGCTGGACATTTTGTCAATTCATGTCCAGTAAAAGCCAGAGCTCATCAGTAAGCGGAGGGCTACTGGTGAGCGCTACTACTCAGGTCTCTCCATCTAGATCCTGTACTACTATGTCGGTCCAGCTACGCTGGACCGGTTCGGGTGCTACATGCAGTGCCTTGATAGGCTCTGGGGCTGAGGGTTGTTTCATGGACGAAGCATGGGCTCGGAAACATGACATTCCTTTCAGACAGTTAGACAAGCCTACGCCCATGTTCGCCTTAGATGGTAGTCATCTTCCCAGTATCAGATTTGAGACACTACCTTTAACCCTCACAGTATCTGGTAACCACAGTGAGACTATTTCTTTTTTGATTTTTCGTTCACCTTTTACACCTGTTGTTTTGGGTCATCCCTGGCTAGTATGTCATAATCCTTCTATTAATTGGTCTAGTAATTCTATCCTATCCTGGAACGTTTCTTGTCATGTGAAGTGTTTAATGTCTGCCATCCCTCCCATTTCTTCTGTCCCCACTTCTCAGGAGGAACCTGGCGATTTGACAGGAGTGCCGGAGGAATATCATGATCTGCGCACGGTCTTCAGTCGGTCCCGAGCCAACTCCCTTCCTCCTCACCGGTCGTATGATTGTAGTATTGATCTCCTTCCGGGGACCACTCCTCCTCGGGTAGACTATACTTTCTGTCGGCTCCCGAATGTAAGGCTCTCGAGGATTATTTGTCTGTGTCTCTTGACGCCGGTACCATAGTGCCTTCTTCCTCTCCGGCCGGGGCGGGGTTTTTTTTTGTTAAGAAGAAGGACGGTACTCTGCGCCCCTGCGTGGATTATCGAGGGCTGAATGACATAACGGTTAAGAATCGTTATCCGCTTCCCCTTATGTCATCAGCCTTTGAGATTCTGCAGGGAGCCAGGTGCTTTACTAAGTTGGACCTTCGTAACGCTTACCATCTCGTGCGCATCAGAGAGGGGGACGAGTGGAAAACGGCGTTTAACACTCCGTTAGGGCATTTTGAGTACCGGGTTCTGCCGTTTGGTCTCGCCAATGCGCCAGCTGTTTTTCAGGCATTAGTTAATGATGTTCTGAGAGACATGCTGAACATCTTTGTTTTTGTCTACCTTGACGATATCCTGATTTTTTCACCGTCACTCGAGATTCATGTTCAGCACGTTCGACGTGTTCTCCAGCGCCTTTTAGAGAATTGTCTCTACGTGAAGGCTGAGAAGTGCTCTTTTCATGTCTCCTCCGTTACATTTCTCGGTTCCGTTATTTCCGCTGAAGGCATTCAGATGGATTCCGCTAAGGTCCAAGCTGTCAGTGAGTGGCCCGTTCCAAGGTCACGTGTCGAGTTGCAGCGCTTTCTAGGTTTCGCTAATTTCTATCGGCGCTTCATTCGTAATTTCGGTCAAGTTGCTGCCCCTCTCACAGCTCTTACTTCTGTCAAGACGTGTTTTAAGTGGTCCGGTTCCGCCCAGGGAGCTTTTGATCTTCTAAAAGAACGTTTTACGTCCGCTCCTATCCTCGTTACTCCTGACGTCACTAGACAATTCATTGTCGAGGTTGACGCGTCAGAGGTAGGCGTGGGAGCCATTCTATCCCAGCACTTCCAGTCTGACGATAAGGTTCATCCTTGCGCTTATTTTTCTCATCGCCTGTCGCCATCTGAACGCAACTATGATGTGGGTAACCGCGAACTGCTCGCCATCCGCTTAGCCCTAGGCGAATGGCGACAGTGGTTGGAGGGGGCGACCGTTCCTTTTGTCGTTTGGACAGACCATAAGAAACTTGAGTACATCCGTTCTGCCAAACGACTTAATGCTCGTCAAGCTCGTTGGGCGTTGTTTTTCGCTCGTTTCGAGTTTGTGATTTCTTACCGTCCGGGTAGCAAGAACACCAAGCCTGATGCCTTATCCCGTCTTTTAGTTCTTCTGTGGCTTCTACTGATCCCGAGGGGATTCTTCCTTATGGGCGTGTTGTCGGGTTGACAGTCTGGGGAATTGAAAGACAGGTTAAGCAAGCACTCACGCACACTGCGTCGCCGCGCGCTTGTCCTAGTAACCTTCTTTTCGTTCCTGTTTCTACTCGTCTGGCTGTTCTTCAGTGGGCTCACTCTGCCAAGTTAGCTGGTCATCCCGGCGTTCGAGGCACTCTTGCTTCTATTCGCCAGCGCTTTTGGTGGCCGACTCAGGAGCGTGACACGCGCCGTTTCGTGGCTGCTTGTTCGGACTGCGCGCAGACTAAGTCAGGTAACTCTCCTCCTGCCGGTCGTCTCAGACCGCTTCCCATTCCTTCTCGACCATGGTCTCACATCGCCCTAGACTTCATTACCGGTCTGCCTTTGTCTGCGGGGAAGACTGTGATTCTTACGGTTGTCGATAGGTTCTCTAAGGCGGCACATTTCATTCCCTCGCTAAACTTCCTTCCGCTAAGGAGACGGCACAAATCATCATCGAGAATGTGTTCAGAATTCATGGCCTCCCGTTAGACGCCGTTTCAGACAGAGGCCCGCAATTCACGTCACAGTTTTGGAGGGAGTTCTGTCGTTTGATTGGTGCGTCCGTCAGTCTCTCTTCCGGGTTTCATCCCCAGTCTAACGGTCAAGCAGAGAGGGCCAATCAGACGATTGGTCGCATACTACGCAGCCTTTCTTTCAGAAACCCTGCGTCTTGGGCAGAACAGCTCCCCTGGGCAGAATACGCTCACAACTCGCTTCCTTCGTCTGCTACCGGGTTATCTCCGTTTCAGAGTAGTCTGGGTTACCAGCCTCCTCTGTTCTCATCCCAGCTTGCCGAGTCCAGCGTTCCCTCCGCTCAAGCGTTTGTCCAACGTTGTGAGCGCACCTGGAGGAGGGTGAGGTCTGCACTTTGCCGTTACAGGGCACAGACTGTGAGAGCCGCCAATAAACGTAGGATTAAGAGTCCAAGGTATTGTTGCGGCCAGAGAGTGTGGCTTTCCACTCGCAACCTTCCTCTTACGACAGCTTCTCGTAAGTTGACTCCGCGGTTCATTGGTCCGTTCCGTGTCTCCCAGGTCGTCAATCCTGTCGCTGTGCGACTGCTTCTTCCGCGACATCTTCGTCACGTCCATCCTGTCTTCCATGTCTCCTGTGTCAAGCCCTTTCTTCGCACCCCCGTTCGTCTTCCCTCCCCCCCTCCCGTCCTTGTCGAGAGCGCACCTATTTACAAGGTACGTAGGATCATAGACATGCGTTCTCGGGGACGGGGTCACCAATACTTAGTGGATTGGGAGGGTTACGGTCCTGAGGAGAGGAGTTGGGTTCCGTCTCGGGACGTGCTGGACCGTTCACTGATTGATGATTTCCTCCGTTGCCGCCAGGATTCCTCCTCGAGTGCGCCAGGAGGCGCTCGGTGAGTGGGGGTACTGTCATGTTTTGTCTTATATTGTCTTGTCATTTTGCTTTTCCTTCTGTTCGTTTTCCCCCTGCTGGTCTTTTTAGGTTCGTTCCCTTTTTTCTCTCTCCCTCCCTCTCTCTCTTCTCTCTATCGTTCCGTTCCTGCTCCCAGCTGTTCCTATTCCCCTAATCAATCATTTAGTCTTCCCACACCTGTTCCCTATCTTTTCCCCTGATTAGAGTCCCTATTTCTCCCCTTGTTTTCCGTTTCTGTCCTGTCGGATCCTTGTATATTGTTCACCGTGCTGTGTCTTTGTATCGCCCTGTCGTGTCGTGTTTCCCTCAGATGCTGCGTGGTGAGCAGGTGTCTGAGTCTGCTACGGTCAAGTGCCTTCCCGAGGCAACCTACAGTTTATGATCGAGTCTCCAGTCTGTTCTCGTCATTACGAGTGGTATTGTTTTGTATATTTCCTTTACTGGATTAAAGACTCTGTTTTCGCCAAGTCGCTTTTGGGTCCTCATTCACCTGCATAACAGGACATTGATCGAATATTCTCCTAACCCTCAGAAAACTGGACACTGGAATATTCTTGCAATGTTCCAATGAAACATTTATATTTAATATTCTGAGAACATGGTAACCATGTTGGTAACCATGTTCTAAGTTGACATTAAGGGAGTGGTCTCTTGGAACCAGTCCTTGCACATCACTGGAACATTCCTGTGAAAATGACCCAAGGAGACTCTTAAGGGAACGTTCTCTAAAGTTGTTGGAAAGTTTGTTGTGAGCTGGGCTGCCAGCAATGATCTCCGTGACACAACATCCTGTCGTCTACACGTCTGTACCTTCATCCTTCTGTATTCCCTGCACATGTGCCAGCTGACCATGGACACTCTCAGAAAAAAAGTAGCTAAAAGGGTTATTCGGCAGACCCCATAGGAGAACCCTTTGAAAAAAAAAAACGTTTTTGGTTCAAGGTGGAATCGTTCTACATGGAACCCAAAAGAGTTCTACCTGGAACCAAAAAGGGTTATCCTATGGGGACAACCAACAACCTTTAGGAACCCTTGTTTATAAGAGTGTAGGTTCATCACGGCAGCAGTCTCCATCACGGCATGGCGTAATGTGTGTAGCCATTTTCTCTTTTTTTGTCCTTCTGTGCAGGGACTGGCAGAAGGTGACTGTTGATATTAGGGGTAGCTTTTCCACGCTGGGGCGGCTTCCTCATTGGTATTTCATGTACAGCCTTGGCACATTCGTCACATTTCATAAACTTCCTTATTATTCACTGGCGGTGAGAGTAATGCAGCTCTGCCCCTTGCAGTTGAGAGCAAGAGAGAGGGAGAGATCTTTCGCTCTCGTTAACCATCTTACCAAACACTGGCTTTGACCTCCACTCGCAGGTACCGATTCACCGGATGAGCAAATTAGAGCATACGCTAATTTGAAGACCACAAATCCAGGGACACCAAAAATATCCTAACATTTCGGAACGGTGCTATAACATTACACATTTGCTTCCGCCATAAATGTACGCAGGCTGCATCCTTTACTCGACTTGGGACCATGACTGTGGCCCTGAAGACTGTAAATTACTCTTTATTTGTTATGGGGGGTTGAATCAAGAGCACAAACAGGGGCCAGTTACGACCTTAACCAGATGGAACATCCAAACCCTTATTGACTACTCTGTCACCCATCGGTAATGAAGCATGATTTGACATTCCATTAATGGGGCCCTAGGGGAAGGGGGAGCTGATGTGGAGGTGAACGACGGGGACGGCTGTTGGCTGGATTTATGGATAGGGAGAGCTGCTCACCTCACCGCTGTCCGCGCTGCTTCACAGGTCAGCTGCTCTCATCGGAGCCCATTAATACGCCGGTCCACCTTGTGGCATACTTTACGCTCCAGTGCGCACTCTGCCGCCGCTGACGCTGCCCATCGGGACGACTTCGCAGGCAGGCACTCTTCTTTGGAACAGCCACGGAACTAAAGGTAGAGGAGGAGGGCTGGAAACAGCACATAGAACAAACTCAAAAGGAAAATGCGGGCTGCACAGGAAAGTAAAAATGTCCTTTTTTATCTGACTTTGGTTGTTTTCACATTTCCTAGAACTCAAATACATCTAAAGTGAGAAAGGAGCCCCATACTATTCCGACCTTCACCGCAGCCCGACATACACAATGAAATGGTTTTGTAAGGGGGCCAAAGGTTATTGCCGCAGACTTTACACAGCTCCACTCAGAGTACAACACAAAAAAAACAGTCAGTCCTGTTTCTCCCTCTCTGTCCTAAATTCACCATAGCCTGAATAACACTTCAGGGACAACCAATGGACATCATGACATAAATGTGTTTTATAGTCACACAGATGCTGGGGGCAGGTTGTGTTTTTTATGCTTTCTGGCCCTTAAAACATGGCCACCTGCTCAGTGTATAAACCCCCACTGCCCGCCTGCCTTTATGGGCACACTCAGCGACCAATGAAGATATACAAGGGCGGTGCAGACAGAAGTCGACAGATCCAAAATGGCTGCCTGGCTGCATTTGTACCGATCCTGGGTCACATTCATCTGGCTTCTAACAGCTTCTTGGCTCTAGGGCGACTAAGAAGCACCAGGGGACCGGGCCTTGCTTGTTTCAGGGCCCAGCTGATGGATCTCTTTCTCTGTTGCTGCAACTGCTCCTATACCCCTCACTTCCTCCCATAATGGGGCCTGTCACTTCTAGATATCTCTGTTTGCCTAACTTACTAGGGATGCACACACCACACAGTGATTACTTCACTTTCCACGGGAGAGACAATGCTGTGGAATGTATGTGTATGTGAATAGGAAGGAGGAGTTACTGAATTTGGGAGCCCACCACCGCATGCCCTCTCCAGCACCTGCTCTTCTGGTGAATGGGACCTGCGAGTGGAGCAGAGAGGCGGAAGTCACAGCTAGGGTTTGGTAAGAGGGTTAACGAGAGCGAAAGATCTCCCCCTCTCTCTTGCTCTCAACTGTAAGTGGCAGAGCTGCATTACTCTCACCGCCAGTGAATAATAAGGAAGTTTATGAAATGTGACGAATGTGCCAAGGCTGTACATGAAATACCAATGAGGAAGCCGCCCCAGCGTGGAAAAGCTACCCCTAATATCAACGGTCATCTTGTGCCAGTCCCTGCATGGAAGGACAGAGAAAATGGCTGCACATCATGCCGTGCCGTGATGGTGATGAACCTGCAGACAGGTGAGTGGGCACGTGTGGGAAGTGTGCCAATGGCAGGCTGGCATATAAGCAGGGCACCCAGGATGGTGAGGGTACAGATGTAAAGATGACAGGGTGTTGCCATACAGTATCTCTGTGTCATTTTAAGACACTCCAGGACCGGACTCACACATAGCCGATTGTGGATAGATACTTTTTTCATCTTTCTATCTGTAAAATACTAAAGGATAACCACACAACATTTGGTGATTGTAGATGCTTCTGACGCTGAGAAAACAGGAAGAATTTGTTGCCGTGTGGGAAGAGTGACTTTCGGGAAATGCAGTTAAAGAGAAGGACATTGAATTTCGACTACCAAACGCCTATTTAGACCCAATCAGCATCTCTTCGAAGTAAGTTACTAAATATAGTCCAATTTGTAACATTCTCTATGAAATGGGATTTTAAATTGTGTGATCCAATAGTAAGCTTTACAGTGAGCTTTGAAATGGATGTATGTCCTTTTAAAAATGGTTATAAGTCAAGATATTTTGATGACGGTAGTATGATAAACGAATGAAAACATACATATTAATCAACTTCCTCAGTTTTTGTTGTTGAATATAGTAATACTAATGGACCAAAATACCCCCGAAATCTAAAACTTGATTAGTACATGCAAAAATGTCATTTTAGCCTGTGTTACCTGGCCTTAAATCAAAATGGCATTACCTTTGAGATTGTGATGTTGTGTATCAGACTATTCAGACTATCTAGAAGTATGACTAGACCTGGCAGGCACTTACTGAATGTTTAAGGAATATAAATTACTTTACAAAGAGACAGACTTCAGGTTAGTTCCATACATGTTAGAAATCAGTCCCTGTGCCCACATCTAAAACAACATTGCAGAATATTTGTTTAAATAATGTATTGAAGAGGACACAGTTGTCATGACATTGGCCTGGGGGTGGGTTTATGACAGTCATAAATACTTCTTCCCCCCCTACTGATGTGACATTTGAAAATCCCTTGGCTAACAGAGATTTTGGGAACATCAGAAGGTGGGGGGAAATTAACTATATTCTGGTAATCTGACCAATTGAACATAGCTAGCTACATAGCCGTCTTTGTATCAAAGATAATTGTGTAGTCTAGAGCAATTTTCTAGGTTAGCTAGCCAGCTATTGTCGTTCTTTTAACGCAACGTAACGTAATCAACACTGCTAGGTAGCCAGCTAGCCCCCGAATAGCAGCACTGTCGAAACTATTACACTCAACGGAACGACTTGATTAGTGTAGTGTCAACAACGCAGCCACTGCCAGCTAGCCTACAAATTCAACAACGCAGCCACTGCCAGCTAGCCTACTTCAGCAGTACTGTATCATTTTAATCATTTTAGTCAATAAGATTCTTGCTACGTAAGCTTAACTTTCTGAACATTCGAGACGTGTAGTCCACTTGTCATTCCAATCTCCTTTGCATTAGCGTAGCCTCATCTGTAGCCTGTCAACTATGTGTCTGTCTATCCCTGTTCTCTCCTCTCTGCACAGACCATACAAACGCTCCACACCGCGTGGCCGCGGCCACCCTAATCTGGTGGTCCCAGCGCGCACGACCCACGTGGAGTTCCAGGTCTCCGGTAGCCTCTGGAACTGCCGATCTGCGTCCAACAAGGCAGAGTTCATCTCAGCCTATGCCTCCCTCCAGTCCCTCGACTTCTTGGCACTGACGGAAACATGGATCAGTTGGTAGAGCATGGTGCTTGTAACGCCAGGGTAGTGGGTTCGATTCCCGGGACCACCCATACGTAGAATGTATGCACACATGACTGTAAGTCGCTTTGGATAAAAGCGTCTGCTAAATGGCATATATTATTATTATATTATATTACAGACAACACTGCTACTCCTACTGCTCTCTCTTCGTCCGCCCACGTGTTCTCGCACACCCCGAGAGCTTCTGGTCAGCGGGGTGGTGGCACCGGGATCCTCATCTCTCCCAAGTGGTCATTCTCTCTTTCTCCCCTTACCCATCTGTCTATCGCCTCCTTTGAATTCCATGCTGTCACAGTTACCAGCCCTTTCAAGCTTAACATCCTTATCATTTATCGCCCTCCAGGTTCCCTCGGAGAGTTCATCAATGAGCTTGATGCCTTGATAAGCTCCTTTCCTGAGGACGGCTCACCACTCACAGTTCTGGGCGACTTTAACCTCCCCACGTCTACCTTTGACTCATTCCTCTCTGCCTCCTTTCCACTCCTCTCCTCTTTTGACCTCACCCTCTCACCTTCCCCCCCTACTCACAAGGCAGGCAATACGCTCGACCTCATCTTTACTAGATGCTGTTCTTCCACTAACCTCATTGCAACTCCCCTCCAAGTCTCCGACCACTACCTTGTATCCTTTTCCCTCTCGCTCTCATCCAACACCTCCCACACTGCCCCTACTCGGATGGTATCGCGCCATCCCAACCTTCGCTCTCTCTCCCCCGCTACTCTCTCCTCTTCCATCCTATCATCTCTTCCCTCTGCTCAAACCTTCTCCAACCTATCTCCTGATTCTGCCTCCTCAACCCTCCTCTCCTCCCTTTCTGCATCCTTCGACTCTCTATGTCCCCTATCCTCCAGGCCGGCTCGGTCCTCCCCTCCCGCTCCGTGGCTCGATGACTCATTGCGAGCTCACAGAACAGGGCTCCGGGCAGCCGAGCGGAAATGGAGGAAAACTCGCCTCCCTGCGGACCTGGCATCCTTTCACTCCCTCCTCTCTACATTTTCCTCCTCTGTCTCTGCTGCTAAAGCCACTTTCTACCACTCTAAATTCCAAGCATCTGCCTCTAACCCTAGGAAGCTCTTTGCCACCTTCTCCTCCCTCCTGAATCCCCCCCCCTCCTCCCTCTCTGCAGATGACTTCGTCAACCATTTTGAAAAGAAGGTCGACGACATCCGATCCTCGTTTGCTAAGTCAAACGACACCGCTGGTTCTGCTCACACTGCCCTACCCTGTGCTCTGACCTCTTTCTCCCCTCTCTCTCCAGATGAAATCTCGCGTCTTGTGACGGCCGGCCGCCCAACAACCTGCCCGCTTGACCCTATCCCCTCCTCTCTTCTCCAGACCATTTCCGGAGACCATCTCCCTTACCTCACCTCGCTCATCAACTCATCCCTGACCGCTGGCTACATCCCTTCCGTCTTCAAGAGAGCGAGAGTTGCACCCCTTCTGAAAAAACCTACACTCGATCCCTCCGATGTCAGCAACTACAGACCAGTATCCCTTCTTTCTTTTCTCTCCAAAACTCTTGAACGTGCCGTCCTTGGCCAGCTCTCCCGCTATCTCTCTCTGAATGACCTTCTTGATCCAAATCAGTCAGGTTTCAAAACTAGTCATTCAACTGAGACTGCTCTCCTCTGTATAACGGAGGCGCTCCGCACTGCTAAACCTAACTCTCTCTCCTCTGCTCTCATCCTTCTAGATCTATCGGCTGCCTTCGATACTGTGAACCATCAGATCCTCCTCTCCACCCTCTCCGAGTTGAGCATCTCCGGCGCGGCCCATGCTTGGATTGCGTCCTACCTGACAGGTCGCTCCTACCAGGTGGCGTGGCGAGAATCTGTCTCCTCACCACGCGCTCTCACCACTGGTGTTCCCCAGGGCTCTGTTTTAGGCCCTCTCCTATTCTCGCTATACACCAAGTCACTTGGCTCTGTCATAACCTCACATGGTCTCTCCTATCATTGCTATGCAGACGACACACAATTAATCTTCTCCTTTCCCCCTTCTGATGACCAGGTGGCGAATCGCATCTCTGCATGTCTGGCAGACATATCAGTGTGGATGACGGATCACCACCTCAAGCTGAACCTCGGCAAGACGGAGCTGCTCTTCCTCCCGGGGAAGGACTGCCCGTTCCATGATCTCGCCATCACGGTTGACAACTCCATTGTGTCCTCCTCCCAGAGCGCTAAGAACCTTGGCGTGATCCAGGACAACACCCTGTCGTTCTCAACTAACATCAAGGCGGTGGCCCGTTCCTGTAGGTTCATGTTCTACAACATCCGCAGAGTACGACCCTGCCTCACACAGGAAGCGGCGCAGGTCCTAATCCAGGCACTTGTCATCTCCCGTCTGGATTACTGCAACTCGCTGTTGGCTGGGCTCCCTGCCTGTGCCATTAAACCCCTACAACTCATCCAGAACGCCGCAGCCCGTCTGGTGTTCAACCTTCCCAAGTTCTCTCATGTCACCCCGCTCCTCCGCTTTCTCCACTGGCTTCCAGTTGAAGCTCGCATCCGCTACAAGACCATGGTGCTTGCCTACGGAGCTGTGAGGGGAACGGCACCTTAGTACCTCCAGGCTCTGATCAGGCCCTACACCCAAACAAGGGCACTGCGTTCATCCACCTCTGGCCTGCTCGCCTCCCTACCACTGAGGAAGTACAGTTCCCGCTCAGCCCAGTCAAAACTGTTCGCTGCTCTGGCCCCCCCAATGGTGGAACAAACTCCCTCACGACGCCAGGACAGCGGAGTCAATCACCACCTTCCGGAGACACCTGAAACCCCCCCTCTTTAAGGAATACCTAGGATAGGATAAGTCATCCCTCTCACCCCCCCCCCCCCTTTAAGATTTAGATGCACTATTGTAAAGTGACTGTTCCACTGGATGTCATAAGGTGAATGCACCAATTTGTAAGTCGCTCTGGATAAGAGCGTCTGCTAAGTGACTTAAATGTAAATGTAAATATGCGGTAGTACTTAATGACAGGATGATAATAAACTCTACAGTGGAAAGTCTGCACATTGTAGTTATCGGAGTCACATGGAATTGTTGCTCAATTGAAATGTTTGAATATAGAGATGTAGATGTAGAGATTGAAGGTAATTTTAGCTTCCAAATTGAGAGATTTGGGTTTGGGCTCTGCTCAATTAGTGGCCCGCAACTGTGTAGAGAAATGGGTTATAAAACTTTTCAGACACACCCTTCTCGCTCCACAACATAAAGCCTTGACGAAAATGTAACCCCCTGTTCCAAGTATGTGAGGTCTGCAGACTCTTTGTTATTAAAAGGACTAACATGTCAACTACAGAACTAAGCCAATCTCAGCGTGAGCTTTGGTTGCGAATGGTATGAACTTTGAACTCTTATTCACTACAGAAGTAACGTAATTTGTAATCAAGGTATAATTAATTCTGTGTATATGTAATTCTGTGTGATTAGTTAGGTATTTAGTAAATAAATAATTAAACCCAATTTGGTAATGCTGATTCAACTTGTTACACAACTTTTAGATGAGACTGAATTAAGGTGACGATTAATATTGACTGCTATTGATGTAAAATATTACTAGGTCTTTAAGAGTTTATTCGGAAGATAAATATTATTTTGTGGTGCCCCGACTTTCTAGTTAATTACATTTACATGATGAGCTCAATCAGGTAATATTAATTACGGAGAAAGGATTTTATAGACTAGCATGTCATATCATTTAATCCGGCACAGCCAAAAACACGACACAGTTTTTGAATGTATTGTCAGTGAAAAGGACATGATCTTTGATTTCAAAAGTGGGATGCCGATATTGAATGATAATAACCTCTCCCCTTTTGATGATTTATTAAATGCAAAATTGTTTTGCAAACAAAAATTATTTGTTAACACAATGAAATCTGTGGGTTAAAACTGGAGATGTATCAATATAACATTTCTCTCCGTAGTCAACAATATAGGCTTTGGCCAGTCACATAATTAATGAAGGGGTGACAATAAAAATAGATATAATACAACTTCTATTGTCATATTTACTCAGGATTTAACATGACAAACAACATTATTCATTTTATCTTATAGCTCACTGACCAACTGTCAATGAGGACATTACAAGACAAAGTACACTTTTGTAACTAAACTGCACAAAATGCTGGTTCCAGAAGACATAGGCTATTCAGAATCCATGTGTGCTCTGTCCCAATTCACAATCCAATAAGTGACATATTTCATCCTTTTTATATGTGCTTTTTGACTGATTGGATCTCAATGTCAGCCTGTCATTACGGCGACACTACTTTTATAAGCCACTGTTATAAGTGACCATTAATATTTGATTTCCTGTTGAAAGGTTGCTCTCCACTGACATCTGAATCACTGTGGGACATAGAGAAGGGAACTCGGTGAGAATATTAAGCAACTGATTGGTGTGGTCACAGAGAGCCCCGGTCACCAGATGCATGTGTCCACTGGTGGCAGCGGTGGGATCCGGTCGTTGGTGGACAGACGGTGCGGATTGCGTGGCACAGTCCCACTCTGCTGTCTGCCACTCAAAGCTGTCTTTGTTTCTATTCGTCACGGTCGGCGGACTGCTGACGCTGGGATTTTCACGGCAGTGGTCTGGTCCCCTGGTCTTCTGGTTCCTGGGCCTCACAGCGTTCATTACCCCTACGCAACTTCAACATAACCTTTTCTCACAATGCATAGCCATTCACTAGGCATGTCCGCTGCATCTTCTTTGTTAGGTGGGCTGCGTACCTTTGGCTCGAATGCCCCTTAACCCACACCTCCATAATGCACCTGGGGTTCAAGGGTTCACTGAGGTTGAAAAAATGCACATAGCCGAGGACTTAACAGGAGCACATTGTTTCTTGTTCTATCGATTTTTTGTATAGAACCCTGCTATTTAAATGTGCCCAACTGTGCAATACATGCATAATAAGTCACACTTTGTGAAGGTCGGAGTGTTCATGTTGTACTTCTTTGTGTTTGTAGTTACTGAAGGTGTACTCGTGGGCATTGAATGGAGGCTGATGGAGAATAGAGAAAATTCTGTTTTTGTTGTTGCAGTTTGAGGGGCACCCACCTGCCTGCATTCACTAAAGTATCCTAGACCTTGAAGAGGTCATTTAAACCCACCACCATCTTGTAACAGCCCTGTGGATTATGTGGAGCCTGTTGCCATGGAGTGGAGGGGAAAGAGTCAGTGGTGTGTCTATGGAGAGGAGAGATGTGATTATGTGTGTCTATGTTTGTTTGAATTCATAGTATGTCTTGTGTGTTTGCTCACATATGTATGGTATGTGTGTACAGTACTGTGTGTTGTGTGTGCTGTCTGTGTCTGTGTGGAGCCAGAGCCATCGGAGCACAGGAACGTCTGCACACAGTGGCACAGTCCTTCTGCCTTTACACGGGGCTTCTGCCGAGCAGTGCTTCGTGGCCTATCTAGCTGTGACCTCTCACAGGCTCCCAGGGAGTGCTTCCACTTAAAAGCCAGCTGTGCCTTCTTTCCTTTTCTCTCCCAGCCAAATATTCCACTGTCCTGCTGTTCACCTGAGAAGTAGTTTTTTGTTGTCAAGCCAATTGTGTGGTGTTAAGAGTGCATGGAGAGTGGTTGGAGTGGTTGACGGATTATGCCAAATGTCAAGCTGAAACCTGTTTTGTTTTATTTTGGGGGATTGTCTTGGATTGTTTGACTAATCATTGGTCATTGTAGCATGTGATAGGACATTTTGTTGAATCAATGATAAGCTACTATATTCTTTTACCAGAACTGTTGTTTCTCATTGAAATGACACAGTAAACGATGACACATTCCACTCTGGAAAGATGTTCCTCTTCTGCATCCACTCATCCGTCCTCTAACAGATACACATATTTGATTCATTCTCTATAAAACTTCTGTATCAAAAACTTTGTGTCTAGTGCCTAGAAGGCCAGCATTCCGGAGTCGCCTCTTCACTGTTGACTTTGAGACTGGTGTTTTGCAGGTACTATTTAATGAAGCTGCCAGTTGAGGACTTGTGAGGCATCTGTTTCTCAAACTAGACACTCTAATGTACTTATCCTCTTGCTCAGTTGTGCACCGGGGTCTCCCACTCCTCTTTCAATTCTGGTTAGAGACAGTTTGCGCTGTTCTGTGAAGGGAGTAGTACACAGCTTTGTATGAGATCTTCAGTTTCTTGGCAATTGCTCGCATGGAATAGCCTAGTTCTTTGTTTCTGGCCATTTTGAGCCTGTAATCGAACCCACAAATGCTGATGCTCTAAAGAAGGCCAGTTTTATTGCTTCTTAAATCAGAACAACAGTTTCAGCTGTGCTAACATAATAAAAAAGTGTTTTCTAATGATCAATTAGCCTTTTACAATGATAAACTTGGATTAGCTAACACAACATAATGCTGATAATGGGCCTCTGTACGCCTATGTAGATATTCCATGAAAACATCAGCCGTTTCCAGCTACAATAGTCATTTACAACATTAACAATGTCTACACTGTATTTCTGATCAATTTGATGTTATTTTAATGTTTTTTTCTTTTAAAAAACAAGGACATTTCTAAGTGACTCCAAACTTTTGAACGGTAGTGTACAATGTAAACGTAATATGTGTGCGAACGTGCCAAGTATCACCTTGATGTTCTTCACAGGGCCACATTAAAAGGATTGGCTGAGAGCAGCAATATGATCTCACAAGATTAACCTGCACCTAAGCATTCCAAGAGGATGTCAATCATTGCCAATAGAAGACTATAGTAAGGTCTTGTTGCTTTTAATGGAATTGCCATAATATAATACACTGATTTGTGTTCCTCTGATCATTTTTGCATCGGTTTCAGATGTTGGATGAATCAAGGTAATTTTGATGATTGATTGCCTGTGTTCATGTCAGTGTGGGTGTTGATTGCTGTATGATTAATAGTCTGTGAAGGCTTTACTGCACCATACAGTAGACATGGGTTTTAATGATCCAAATCAATATGATGAATAAGACATACTTAAATGCAAAAAGAGACTTGAAATTGAGCTGATGGATAGGCCTCTAATTTGACAGCTGTTTTGTGTTTTTAATTGACGTGGGGTGAACCAAATAGTTCCATCAAGAGACTTGACTAAGTATTGAGTAGCTACAACATTAAAGTGAACACTTTCACTTGCAAAATCCATCAATTAATGAAAATAAATTGAACATACATTGAATGACTATTATTTATCATGGGGGTGGAGGAGGGTAATGTTTGAAAACACATTGCTCATATACTGCTGGTGAGTAATGGAGCTTTTGCAATTCGTAAACCTTGAGTGAGAACAAAACAAAATTGTATCAGTGGTTGAGAGGCAATCACAACATTTCCCGAGAGCCATGGTTAGACCTACCTTTTTTTAGAGGGGGAAAAAAATGTCTCCGTAATATCTCTTACACCAGGAGGTTTGTGTTGGCAAAGCATTTGTAAGATTTTGAAATCATTTTTCTCATTATAGTGAGAGCGGGTAAGATGCACTGGGACTCCCACACATGTAATGTACCAATCAAACAGACCTTGAGGATAAGGTGGAGAGCCGGGATGATCACCGATGAGAGAGAGGAAATTACTAATGAGGCTCTGTGTATTCACCCCTCCCACTGTGGTGAAGTAAAACGTGTCAAAAAATAAATAAATGGAAAAGTACAGATACAAAACAAAAGTTGGAAGTAGTACTTTAAAGTATTTTTACTCAATACTTTTGGCAACGATTACAGAATCGAGTCTTGTTCGATATGACGCTAAAAGCTTGGTACACCTGTATTTGGGGAGTTCCCCCCATTCTTCTCTGCAGATCCTCTCAAGTTCTGTAAGTTTGGATGCGGAGTGTCACTGCACAGCTATTTTCAGGTTTCTTCAGACATGTTTGAAAGGGTTCAAGTCCGAGATCTGGCTGGGCCACTCAAGGACATTCAGAGACTTGTCCCAATGCCACTCATGTGTTGTCATGGCTGTGTGCTTAGGGTTGTTGCCCTGTTGGAAGGTGAACCTTTGCCCCAGTCTGAGGTTCTGAGTGCTCTGGAGCAGGTTTTCATCAAGGGATCTCTCTGTACTTTGCTCCGTTCATCTTTCCCTCAATCCTGACTAGTCTCCCAGTTCCTGCACCTGAAAAACATCCCCACAGCATGATGCTGCCACCATTCATACTTGATGCTTGGAATTCAGGTCAAAGGGTTCAATCATGGTTTCATCAGACCAGAGAATCGTGTTTCTCATGCTCTGAGAGTCCTTTAGGTGCCTTTTGGCAAACTCCAAGCGGGTTGTCATGTGCTTTTTAATGAGAAGTGGCTTCCGTTTGGCCACTACAATTAAGGCCTGATTGGTGGAGTGCTGCAGAGATAGTTGTCCTTCTGGAAGGTTCTCCCATCTCCACAGAGGGACTCTAGAGCTCTGTCAGAGTGACCATCGGGTTCTTGGTTACCTCCCTGACCAAGGCTCTCCCGATTGTTCAGTTTGGACAGTCTTGGTGGTTCCAAACTTCTTTCATTTAAGAATGATGGAGGCCACTGTTTTATTGGGGACCTTCAATGCTGCAGACATTTTTTGGTACATTTTCTGTGCCACGACACAATCTTGTCTTGGAGCTGTACTGACATTTCCTTCGACCTCATGGCTGGATTTTTCTCTGACGTGCACTATCCAACTGTGGGACCTTACAAGTGTGTGTCTTTCCAAATCATGTCCAGTCAATTGAATTTACCACATGTGGACGCCAATCAAGTTGTAGAAACATCTCAAAGATTATCAATGGAAACAGGATGCACCTGAGCTCAATTTTGAGTCTGAAAGCAAAGGGTCTGAAAACTGTAAATAAGGTATTTTTGTGTTTTATGTTTCATAAATTTGCCAAAAAATCTAAAAACCTGTTTTCACATTGTCCTCATGGGGTATTATGTGTAGATTGATGAATAAATGTGTTTATTTAATCCACTTTAGAATAAGGCTGTAACGTAACAAAATGTGGAAAAAGTCAAGTGGTCTGAATACTTTCCGAATGCACTGTAAATTTCCCTATGTTGCTGACATTTTGCAAATCCAATCAGTTTTCCACTTTGACTCAACGTCATTACATAGATTTTGTTGTTGTTGTTGAAATGGCATGAAAACAACATTGATTCAACCAGTTTGCCTTGTACAGCCCCAGAAATACACAGCCCCACTTCAACCTCCTGTATACTGTGTATACCTTCTATTGAAGACAGTGGTCGAGTTAGAATACCCATACTAGCGTACTGCATACTAAATCTGCATACTATGTACTCATTGTACTCATCAGCAGTGGCGGGGCCAAGTGCGGATGGATTTTTCCAAATTCAAAGCAGATTATCACATGTTTCCTACTGTATACCGTAGCCCACTATTTAAAAAGGACTGAAGCCAAAAAATATAATTTGGTTCCATTTCAACATATTTATTAGTGAAACTAAAGCACTGTATATACATTTAATTCAATATAGCCTATCAAATAGCCTAGTACACACACTAAAACTCTTCAAATCTTCAAATCAAAAGGCTAAAGGTATTCAGTCGGGAGCATCGCATAATTCAGAAATGCTGGACAGCAACATAATAAATTAAAGCACTGATCATTGGGAACGAGATCAGAATAACTGCTAAGGCTAGATCCATAAATTAAATCGGTAGCCTAATCTACAAGAAAAATACAATCCATATGTTCAAATCAGAAGGCCTGATTAACATGACATCAATAACGCAGCCATCCTCAGAGTCCCCAGTGCCGACACTGGTTTAGTATTTCGTTTTAAAGCTCTGACGAAGACCAAGAGAACAATAAACGCTTTGTTTTCAATTAGAAAATAGAAATCCTCTTTGGGTAAAATAAATAAATACAACTTTTCAAAGATGTAGCCTACGATGCCATACTTGTGATTATTTTAAGGAGAACAAAAACGACTTAGCCTACATGTAAACACCACTGCAGAAACGTCGATATTCATCATCTTCCCAATTAAGTAGCCTAGTTTTGTTGTTTGGCTACTTGAAGAGAACTTGGGCCTATCACTCACAGTCCACAATTGTGTCACAGTATAACTTTAGTCCGTCCCCTCACCCATACCCGGGCTCGAATCAGGGACCCTCTGCACACATCAACAACTGACACCCACGAAGCATCGTTACCCATCGCTCCACAAAAGCCGGGGCCCTTGCAGTGCAAGGGGAACCACTACTTCAAGATCTCAGAGCAAGTGATGCCACCGATTGAAACGCTATTAGCGCGCACCACTGCTAACTAGCTAGCCATTTCACATCGGTTACACTCACCCCCCTTTTGACCTCCTCTTTTTTTCCGCAGCAACCAGTGATCCTGGTCACCAGCATCAATGTAACAGTATAACTTTAGTCAGTCCACTCGCCCATACCCGGGCTCGAACCGGGGACCCTCTGCACACATCAACAACTGACACCCACAAAGCATCTTTACCCATCACTCCACAAAAGCCACAACCCTCACTCTGCAAGGGCAACCACTACTTCAAGGTCTCAGAGCAAGTGACGGCACGCATTGAAGCGCTATTAGCGCGCACCACCACTAACTAGCTAGCCATTTCACATCGGTTACAATTGCATTGTGGAAAAGTGTTCATCGAATTCTACTAGATGAAGAGTCAATATTAGTATAACATCCTGGCATTTAAACCATACCCGATTTAGAGAATGCACATACTATAAATCTTTCTATTTTCACATACTGAGAACGCCCGATTAAGTTGTTTCACGTTATTGGTTCATTTTGGTAGCACATCCACAAATCTGATTATCAGCAGTTGTCAATGACATCTGGCCATTTAAAGTATACTCTATTTTCGAAATGTCACATACTATAAAACGTTATTTTTTCCCACATACTCAAACGGCTTACTATTTAGGATGCAAGTATGGGTATTCGTATCATGTTTTGTCATATATTGTCTTGTCCTTGTGCTTTCCCTTCTGTTCGTTTCCCCCTGCTGGTCTTATTAGGTTCGTTCCCTTTTTCTATCCCTCTCTCTCCCCCTCCCTCTCTCTCTTCTCTCTATCGTTCCGTTCCTGCTCCCAGCTGTTCCTCATTCTCCTAACTCACTCATTTACTCTTTTCACACCTGTCCCCTATTTTGCCCTCTGATTAGAGCCCTATTTCTCCCCTTGTTTTCCGCTTCTGTCCTTGTCGGATCCTTGTATGATGTTCGCTGTGCTGTGTCCTTGTCTCGCCCTGTCGTGTTTTGTCTCCTTCAGATGCTGCGTGTGAGCAGGTGTCTTAGTCTGCTACGGTCAGTGCCTTCCCGAAGCAACCTGCAGTCAATGGTCGAGTCTCCAGTCTGTCCTCGTTACTACGAGTGGATTTAAGTTTTTTCCTGTTTTGTTTTCTTCTTGATTTTTCCAGGATTATTACTTTTGTCATATACTGGAATAAAGACTCTGTTTTCGTTAAGTCGCTTTTGGGTCCTCATTCACCAGCATAACAATTCGGACAAGCGCACAGACATTGATACACATGGTCATGCTGTAAGAATTGACTCAAGATGTCGACAATAAATGTTTCACAAACATTTACACACAATGCACGCACACACACACACACACACACACACAGACATAGACAGAGACACATCCTGTCACACACATTCACATACACTGTCACACAGTGACACATTCCCAAACACCCACACGCACATGGACATATTTAAACATGTTCTCAAGCACACCTGTCAACTAGAACTGGTTGATGGGTTGCCATCGATGACTCACAGGCATCGAACTCGTTTGATGTGCCTATCACCAGGGGAGCTGCATTCATGTGCCTGTCATCAGCCACAGTGAGGAAGCACAACTGAGGTGAGCACTGGGTTAACACTGTGACAGTTAGCTCTGAAGTTAGCACTGAGCTAGCTCCGGGGTTAGTACTGAGACAGTAACCCCTTAGCTAGCACTGAGACAGATGGCACTGAGGTTTGCACTGATGTTAATATTAGCACTGAGCTAGCACAGAGGTTAGCACTGAGTCTACTAGCACTGTTCAGCAAACAAAGATTATGATAACTAACCTTTTTTATCTGTGTTAGCAATTAGATAGCGCTGAAATTTGCCCTGAAACAGTTAGCAATGAGCTGTAGCACTTTGCAATTATTTTTCAATTAAAATAAAAGTATAAATGTAATGTAATATTGTTATTATTATTATTATTATTGAGCTAACACAGGTTTGCACTGAGCTAGCACTGATGTTAGCATTGAGCAACCACTAAGGTTAGAACTGAGGCTGTTAACTCTTAAGTTAGTTCTGTGCTAGCTAGCCAGCACCATTGTGACACCTCTCGTTCGTCCCGCAGTTCGGGGAAAATGAATGAGGTGAGCAGGGAGTCAAACATGAGAGCCACACGCTGCTAGTAACGTAGCTACTGTACACGGAGCAACACAAAGAGTTCCACTCCTGGGTGATTGATGACTAGTAGGACATTAATATATCACCTCCTCCTGCCATAATTTGTCTGTGGCCTAACTCGGGGGCTCTGTGTCTAGCAAGTGATGGGGTTCTTTCAAACAGCAGGCCTGACTAGAGCGATTGTACACGTCCTTTGGCACAGACACCTTCAATGTCATCTCTCCCATCTACATAACCAGGCAATTAAGCGAATAAGTGAAAATGGCACCCTGCCAATACAATTTTAATGAGCGCCATGTCGAGCTGAGAATTCCTTCAGCTGAGAGCTGATAATGGATGCCACCTTATTCATCGGTGATACGGGTAGTAAAAGTACTAAGTGCAGTTCAAATGAGAACTGACCACTCTGTAACGTCTGGCCAATGTGCAGCTATTGCTCACCAGCCTAATTGTCCAAGTTGGTGCCAATCTGGACCAAGTACTTTTTCTGCCATATTACTTTCGTAGACTTTTATTTCTAGATAATTTGATGATATATTTGATCAGTTTTGGTCAGTTTACCTTCCCTTTGGCCACACGAAACACCTTACAATATATAATAGGCCCTGTATACACTTTATATATTATGATTATTATAATTGTTATTATTGGGGGTGGCAGGTAGCCTATTGATCAGAGCGTTGGGCCAGTAACAGAAAGGTTGCTGGTTCGAATAAAATAAAATCTGAGCCGACAAGATGAAAATCTGGCGATGTGCCCTTGAACATGGAACTTAAATGTAATTTTCTGGAGGGGTGCCATACTACTGTGGCTGACCATGTATAACAACACATTTCACTGCATCTCTTTTTATGACATGTTTTATCACATTCTGTTTTGTCACTGCACTGACCTCAATCCCCCTGCCGTGGTAGGCTGGGGCTTTACGTTGTTTTTCGTTTGCTTCCTTGCGTCGGAAAAGGCTGCCATTGTATGTAAAGGATCCCTAATAGACCCCAGTGGGGTGTCATTCCTATTCTGCTCATGATGAAGACATTCTCTCTCTGCCCACTCTGCTCTCGGCTCGCTCTGCCTGTGGGCCTGTGAAATGTCTCAGTCTGCAGGGAGGGCCCCGTCGGAGTCCCACTGGAGGCACTTAGAGAACCTTTATGAATACGTGCTGAAAGTGCTTTTTTTTCGGGGACAGATTATACGCCAGCTTGCCTCAAATGCCCTCCTTCACCCTCGCTGGCATTCGTTTTTGCAACCTGGTTCAAGTCTGATTTAAGGGTATTTTCAGAGTCTTTTTGTTTTCTTCCACTAATGTAAGAGTATTTGCTTCTGCAGGTCCTGTACTACAAGTTTAAGGTGGTAATTTATGATGGTTGTACTGTACAGCAGACCTGGGTTCAAATAGTGTTTGATTGAGCCTTGAGTGCCAGACCGGCAGGGTTTTCACTGTAGGGACTATTCCATTGGTTCAATTATGGCGGACCTGTTCAAAGAAGCATAGTTAAAGTATTTGAAAGAATACAAATACTATTTGAACCCAGGCCGGTTGTACATACATGTCTCTGTTTACAGTCGGTGTGTCCTTTCACTGACTAACAGTGAAAGTTTCAATGTCTCTGTTTCTTCCTTTTCCACTCATTGTCCCCCAGATTTCAAGACACGAAAAGGCATGTTAACTGTATGGAGAGAGCAAACAGCTAAAGTGCATTGTGTTGGTAAGTGCCACTCGGTATAAGTGCACCACTGAAAGGGAGAGAAATGCAACAGGTCTCTAGCTTCTCGGCTCTTAACACATTCTGTCCCCATGAAATAAAAATCACATACGTTTTAAAACCATGCACGCAAAACTGAGCGATGTCGAAATATTCACAATGTTCTCGGAGCAATGGCAGTCGGGTGTTTCCCGAGTCCCGGCGGGGAACGAGGCATCATTTACTTGCAGTGTTTACACTAAACCAGATAACCATAACTAGTTAGAATATGCAATGTATGCCTGTGGCGATTTGTGTCCGTACATGAACGGGGGGACGCATTTACTTGGATCATGATATGCCCATATGTTTTTTACTCCTTGAACCGTGCCTCCTGTTAATCAGGGACACATTTTTAAACTACAGGAGCCCACTCTCAATGTTCAAAATACATAAAATAGCATAATTTAGCCACAGAGGGTGAATAGTTTAAAAAAACAACTGTGGATTAAGTTTTAACACAAGCACACACAGGTAACTGCCAAAATAAAGGAAACACCAACATAAAGGGTCTTAATAAGGTGTTGGGCCACCATGGGATCTAGAGCTCTGCCAGTCTGGGGTTCATTAATCGTGGAAGGGCACGACTGTTTTGAGTTTTACCTTATGATATGTGCTGCAGGCCTGCCGGGGTCGGAGGAAAGCACTGGCGCTCATGAATCATGACTGCCTGAAATATGTGGCCCAAGCTGGTGGAGGGGACCATGGGAGGGGTGCCAACACCTGAGCCATACAGGCCCCTACTGCATAGCACCAGACGTGGGTTAGAGGTTCGGCGGGCTACCCCGTCATCAATCAGGGGCCCATCCCGCCGCAATTACACCCAGGGAGTGATGGCCTCTGCTTGGGTGCAAAGCTCATAGCATGTACCCCCTCCCGTCTGCCTCCACCCTCCATTTCCCAGAGTGGGATGTCTTTCCTCTCTCATTCTCACTCCCTCCATCATCAATCGTCTCGTCATGCCCTTCTCAAGAAAAAAATATAATCTTGGAAGTGGAGAGACATTTTTGTAGTTTTAATTTCCTGTAATTCTAAACATATTGCCATGGAGCTGAAATAAAATGTTGCAGTTTTAAAGCCACATTTTCCGCAATTCTATTCATTTTGTCATGGAGCTGAGATAATAATTGCAGGAAATTTACTTAAAAACATCTCAATTGTGTGTTCTTATGCTCAAACATTATAACTAGTGCTACATTCACGTGCTATTGGAGTTATCGGAAGCTCCTCCTTCTAGTTCAAGTGTGTCCCGAACAACAGTTTGGGACCCACTGATTTAGCAGACACTCTTATCCAGAGTGACTTACAGGAGCAATTAGTGTTAAGTGTCTTGCTCAAGAGCACAGACCAATTTTTCACCTTGTCGGCTCGTGGATTTGAACCAACGACCTTTCGGTTACTAGCCCAACGCTCTTAACCACTAGGATACCTGCCACCAAATGTTATCCTCCTTCACACTCACGTGATATCTCTATCATTCTTTCCTTCCACCTGAAAGAGAAATCATTATTTTGCATGCCCAACACACAAACATGCACGCACACACACCCACACACCTCAACCCACACCTCAACCCCCCGCTTCCTGAACTCCTCTGCTTCCTGAACTTCCCTTCCTGTGCTGGAGGGAGGAAGGGGTTTGTGTGTCGTCGTTGAACGTCGTGTGTGTGTGTGTAAGGGGATGTAGGGCATGCAGGATTTTGGATATAAAGTAATGATTTCTCCTTCACACCTCCCTTGCTAATATGCACCGGCTGCCTGCCGCCTCACAGGGGGCTGTGTCTCGGGAGCCCTGCTATTTGTCTTGAAGAATTACCCACAAGGACTCTGGGCCTGCTTTAATCCCACAGATACCGGTCAGAATATCAGCACGTGCCTGGCCGTGACCGCCTGTCAATTAAATGTTATGATTGTAATGATAATTTCCTCTCTTGGAGAGAAGACCCAAGAACAAGCAGAGGACAGGGCTACTAGAATGGGGTTATTTGACCTCTTTGACGTCAAAAACTACTGACCGGTATCCCTTCTTTCTTTTCTTTCCAAAACACTTGAGCATGCAGTCTCTGAATAACTTTCTCGTTATCTCTCTCAGAGCGATCTTCTTGACCCTAACCAGTCAGGCTTCAAGATGGCTCATTCAACTGAGACCGCTCTCCTCTGTGTCAGAGAGGCTCTCCACTGTTCCAAAGCTGACTCTCTCTCCTCTGTTCTCACTCTCCTAGATCACTGGTTCTCAATCCTGGTCCTGGGGACCCAAAGGGGTGCACATTTTTGTTGTTGCCGTAGCTGATTCAAATGATCAACTCATCAACAGGCTTTGATGATTTGAATCAGGTGTGTAGTACTAGGGCAAAAACAAAAATGTCCACAAAATGTGCACCCCTTTGGGTCCCCAGGACCAGGATTGAGAACCACTGTCCAAGATCGATCCCCTGCCTTTGACACAGTGAACCATCAGATTCTTCTCTCCACCCTCTCAGGGTTGGGCATCTTATGGCTGTGTTCTTAGGCAAAATTGTGAGTGAGCCCACTCCCTTGGCTGAGAGGCAACCCCACACATGAATGGTCTCAGGATGCCTTACTGTTGGCATGACACAGGACTGATGGTAGCACTCACCTTGTCTTCTCCGGATAAGAGTTTTTTCCGGATGCCCCAAACAATCGGAAAGGGGATCATCAGAGAAAATGACTTTACCCCAGTCCCCACCAGTCCAATCCCTGTACCATTTGCAGAATACCAGTCTGTCCCTGATGTTTTTCCTGGAGAGAAGTGGCTTCTTTGCTGCCCTTCTTGACACCAGGCTATCCTCCAAAAGTCTTCGCCTCACTGTGCGTGCAGATGCACTCACACCTGCCTGCTGCCATTACTGAGCAAGCTCTGTAACGGTCCTGGCGCTTGCTAGACTTTCTTGGGCACCCAGGAGCCTTCTTCACAACAATCTATCCGCTCTCCTTGAAGTTCTTGATGATCCGATAAATGGTTGATTTAGATGCAATCTTACTGGCAACAATATCCTTGCCTGTGAAGCCCTTTTTGTGCAAAGCAATGATGACAGCACGTGTTTCCTAGCAGGTAACCATGGTTGACAGAGGAAGAACAAAGATTCCAATCACCATCCTCCTTTGAAGCTTCCAGTCTGTTATTCAAACTCAATCAGCATGACAGAGTGATCTCCAGCCTTGTCAACACTCACACCTGTGTTAACAAGAGAATCACTGACATGATGTCACTTGGTCCTTTTGTGGCAGGGCTGAAATGCAGTGGAAATGTTTTTGGGAGATTCAGTTCATTTGCATGGCAAAGAGGGACTTTGCAATTAATTGCAATTCATCTGATCACTCTTCATAACATTCTGGAGAATATGCAAATTGCCATCATACAAACTGAGGCAGCAGACTTTGTGAGAATTAATATTTGTGTCATTCTCAAAACTTTTGGCCATGACAGTACAGTAGCAAGGCTTTAAAAGTAGCGAGGCTACATACAGACACAGGTTAGTCAGGCTGATTTAGGTAGTATGTACATGTAGATATGGTTAAAGTGACTATGCATATATGATGAACAGAGAGTAGCAGTAGCTTAAAAGAGGGTTTTGCAGGTGGTGGGTGGTAGACAATGCAGATAGCCCGGTTAGCCAATGTGCGGGAGCACTGGCTGGTCAGCCCAAATGAGGTAGTATTCACATGAATGTATGTTAAAGTGACTATGCATAAATGATAAACAGAGAGTAGCAGCAGCGTACAAAGAGGGGTTGGGGGGGCACAGAATGCAAATAGTCCAGGTAGCCATTTGATTACCTGTTCAGCAGTCTTATGGCTTGGGGATAAAAACTGTTGAGAAGCCTTTTTGCCCTAGCCTTGGCACTCTGGTACCGCTTGCCATGCAGTAGTAGAGAGAACAGTCTATGACTGGGGTGGCTGGGGTCTTTGACAATTTTTAGGGCCTTCCTCTGACATCGCCTGGTGTAGAGGTCCTGGATGGCAGGCAGCTTAGCCCCAGTGATGTACTGGGCCGTACTCACTACCCTCTGTAGTGCATTGCGGTCAGAGGCCGAGCAGTTGCTGTACCAGGCAGTGATGCATTCAAGTCAGGATGCTCTCGACTTTGCAGTTGTAGAACCTTTTGAGGATCTCAAGACCAATGCCAAATCTTTTTAGTTTCCTGAGGGAGAATAGGCTTTGTTGTGCCCTCTTCACAACTGTCTTGGTGTGTTTGGACCATTCTAGTTTGTTGTTGATGTGGACACCAAGGAACTTGAAGCTCTCAACCTGCTCCACTACAGCCCCGTCGATGAGAATCACTCCGCTCCTCTAAACACTCCACTGGATTCCAGTCGAAGCTTGCATCATCTTCAACTGCCCCTCCTTAGCTTCGGGCTATGCTCAAACCCTACACCCCAACCAGAGTACTCTGTTCCGCCACCTCTGGTCTTCTGGCCCTCCCACCCCTGCAAGAGGGCAGCTCCCACTCAGACTAGTCAAAGCCCTTCTCTATCCTGGCACTCCAATTGTGGAACAAGCCTCCCCCTAAAGTCAGGACAGTGGAGTCCCAGCCCATCTTCCAAAAATGTCTGAAACCCTACTTCTTGAAGAGTATCTTAAATAAATCCCCCAAAATGAAAAAAGGCACTTATCTTTTCCTACTAGCACTGCTGATAAATACTTTGCTGATACGATTGTGTTGTTGTCTCCTAGCTATATTATCTTAAGATGAATGCAGTAATTGTAAGTTGCTCTGTATAAGAGCATCTGCTAAATTACGAAAATAATAATAATAATTGCACTTCGGTCTGATGCGCCTTCCTCCCTCTGAACCCCTCAATACAGCGGCTGTTTCTTTGTGTGCTCTATGCAGCTGCTCTGACTTCTTCACAGGCACAAATGTGTCCGCCACAACTGCCCTCCACTCCTCCAACAACCTATTACTCTCACTCTCTCTTTCCACCAATCCTCCCCTATATTTGGTTGACTGTTAGTACACTGCAGGGACACCACCATTTAACCCTTCGTCAGGCCTCATAGCAGCATCCGCCTGTACATATGATATACTTTTTATTGGGATAAAATCCTGCTATCTGCTATCCTTATCTACCAGCTGTTGCTTTCCGATTAGTTATTTTTAAGGCAATCCAGCTGTCATAAAACAGTGCAAGGAGTTGGCCAGGAAATCAAATGTAGGGAAGGGGGAATGTGTGGTGTGTTGTTGTTGGAATAGCATTGTCATTTCTTTATCCAAAGGTTGAGCTAATTTACATCACAGCTGTGTCTGACAAGACCATCGTGACATTACAATGGTGCGAGTCATCAATGTCAGCACAGAGACCTGTTATATTTCCCTGGAAAGACTTGTGTTTAATTTAACATTGTCCATTTTCCTTCATGAGCACTTTCTCGTTGAATCAGGCGCCGAATGATTCAGGTACAGATTTATTCATGATATCTGAAGATTCCATGATATCTACTTCAAAAGCACTCTTCAAAACCACAGCCGCTCCAAAGCCACAATAAGGCCATTTGCACTTAAATAAATGCAGTGTTGTGACTTTGTCCCCCCCCGCCACACCCTCCTTTCTTTGTTACACACACCAGTAGGAAATTAGATAATTACCCTCTCCCTCTACCCAAACTAACACTTACCCAGGCTGAAATGACACAAGTGGGCACTGTGCCCACCTCACCTTGGCATTGCAGGTGTGGCATCTACTGTGGGCCCCCACTGTAATACAGCGGCAAACAGTGTGTAAATATCACTTGAACCTGTGCCACACCACCATGCCATAGTGACACGGACCTGGGCTAAGAGGCTTTACCAAAGCTGCAATCTACCAGCCTCCCAGGTGCTAATGGGTTGCCCTCTCTACCATTCTCACTGTGGAGATTGGTCACGGGCCTCACTACTTTCAATACCTCCATCCCCATTCTCTGGTGGTGTGGGGGGGGGGGGTACAGCACTCTCAGCACCCCTACTTCCTGCAGCTATGTCCCCTGGGCCCTCCTGAAAGACAAATTCTGTGTGGAGAGAGAGCCTGAGTTGTTTTTACTGGGGCCAGAGTAATATGGGGCCTGTCAATATACTGCTTCTGGTTTTAGCAGCTACTGTATGGAATGGTAAGAGAAAGTAAGAAGGAAGGGGAGTAGAGAAGAGAGGAAAGAAGAAGAACAGACAAGAATAGACAAGAAAACACAAAGAAATAGGAACTAGTGAAGCTAGGCACAGTGCCCATGGTAACCAAGCTGTGAATGATTTGACAGAGAGCTGCTGCTCAGGCTGGGGATGGCAGGGAGAGAAGGTGAATGAATACCCATGGTGGGGTGTGGCTAGCTTTTGATACAGGGTCTCAAGTGTGGCTTGCTTTGATACAGGGCCTCAGATCTTGAAGCTCAGACTCATCTCCCTCCAGTCATCACAAACAATTATCTTGTAGAGCAAGAGAACCATAACAGATCCCCGGGACTGGACTGGACATACATGCCCATATTTTTTCTTCTCCCTCTAACTCCCTTTCACTCACTCTTTCTTAATTTATCTATCTCTGCCTTTCCCTCTCCATCCCTCCTTTCTCTCTTAATGCATTCCTCTCTCTCTGCCACTCCTCTTTTCTCTTTCTCTCTTTCTCTTTTTATTTCTCTATTATCTCAGTGCAGATTGCTTGTGGGCTTCTTTCTCACTCTTGGTGGAGAGATGCTTGTAAACACCATTGAGAGGGTTCGTCTCTCGTGGGCCCTCGTTTGCCTTGTGTGTATTATACATTATTTTTTGAGGAAGATAAAGACCCAGGTGTTGTGCATGAGAAGCACAAGTAAAAGACAAGGTCTTCTGCTCAGGGATTTCCAAATCAAATCAAAGTTTATTTGTTGCATACACAGATTAGCAGATGTTAAAGCAGGTGCTGCAAAATGCTTACGTTTCTAGCTCCAGCAGTGAGTGCACTAAATGTTTAAGAGTACCATACTAATATACAAATACCCCCCCCCCCGCCAAATACAAATCAACAGAAATTTCATAAATCACATTTCTCAAGCATACAAGTATTAGGCACCATTTTAAAGATAAAATTCTCGTTAATCCAGCCACAGTGTCTGATTTCAAAAATGCTTTACATTGAAAGCTCCACAAACGATTATGTTAGGTCAACACCAAGTCACAGAAAAACCAGGCATTTTTCCAGCCATAGAGAGGAGTCACAAAAAGCACAAATAGAGATAAAATTCATCCTATGAGTGTCCTATGAGTGTCATCTTCATCAGATGACACTCATAGGACTTCATGTTAGCCACTACATGTAAGTTATTTCGGTAAAGTTCATTTTAAATCTCATTTTACGTTGGTGTGTTATGTTCAGTAAGTAGTTCCAAAACATGCAGAGAGCCACAATGTTCAATGATGTTCCAACCGGAAAATTCCATTGTCTGTAGAAAAGAAATGCAACGAGAGCTACCTCATGTGAAATGCGCATGACTGAGACCTCTGACTCAATCCCCTCTCATCCGGCCCCCCTTCACAGTAGAAGCCTGAAACAACGTTCTAAAGACGGTTGACATCTAGTGGAAGCCTTAGGAAGTGCAAAATAACCCATATCCCACTGTGTATTTGATAGGGGCTGAGTTCAAAAACTACAAACCTCAGATTTCCCACTTCCTGTTTGGATTTTTTCTCAGGTTTTGCCTGCAATATGAGATCTGTTATACTCACAGACATAATTCAAACAATTTTAGAAACTTCAGAGTGTTTTCTATCGAATACTAATAATAATATGCATATATTAGCATCTGGGACTGAGTAGGAGGCAGTCTACTCTGGGAACGCTATTCATCCAAAAGAGAAAATGCTGCCCCCTATCCCAAAGAAGTTAAAAGACTACCTCACAGTTATGTTCCCAATAATAGGACCCCTTTTTAATTATGACCAATGGAATGTATTATTTAAGTCTTGTTAGTTAGTCACTCATTATTCATGGAAATATGTAGTACGTCTATCCTATGCCTATGTCTATCCCGTGTGTCCTAGAGATGAACGTACTTTGATACAGTTGAAGTCTGAAGTTTACATTCACTTAGGCTGGAGTCATTAAAAATCGTTTTGTTGTTTACAAACTATAGTTTTGGCAAGTTGGTTAGGACATCTACTTAGTGCATGACACAAGCAATTGTTCCAACAATTTTTTGCAGACAGATTATTTCACTTATAATTCCAGTGGGTCAGAAGTTTACATACACTAAGTTGACTGTGCCTTTAAACAGGTTGGAAAATTCCAGAAAATGATGTCATGGCTTTAGAAGCTTCTGATAGGCTATTTGACATAATTTGAATAAATTAGAGTTGTACCTGTGGATGTATTTCAAGGCCTACCTTCCAACTCAGTGCCTCTGCTTGACATCATGGGAAAATAAAAATAAATCAGCCAAGACCTCAGAAAAAAAATTGTAGACCTCCACAACTCTGGTTCATCCTTGGGAGCAATTTCCAAACGCCTGAACGTACCACGTCCATCTATACAAACAATTGTACAAAAGGATAGACACCATGAGACTACGCAGCAGTCATACCACTCAGGAAGGAGAAGCACCGTGTCCTAGACATGAACAACCTAGACATGCGAAAAGTGCAAATCAATCCCAGAACAACAGCAAAGGAGCTTGTGAAGATGCTGGAGGAAACAGGTACAAAAGTATCTATATCCACAGTAAAACGAGTCCTATATCGACATAACCTGAAAGGCAGCTCAGCAAGGAAGAAGCCACTGCTCCAAAACCGCCATAAAAAAGCCAGACTACGGTTTGCAACTACACATGGGGACAAAGATCGTACGTTTTGGAGAAATTTCCTCTGGTCTGATGAAACAATAATAGAACTCATGTTGTTGGGGTGCTTTGCTGCGGGAGGGACTGGTGCACTTCACAAAATAGGTGGCATCAAATCAAATCAAATGTATTTATATAGCCCTTCGTACATCAGCTGATATCTCAAAGTGCTGTACAGAAACCCAGCCTAAAACCCCAAACAGCAAACAATGCAGGTGTAAAAGCACGGTGGCTAGGAAAAACTCCCTAGAAAGGCCAAAACCTAGGAAGAAACCTAGAGAGGAACCGGGCTATGTGGGGTGGCCAGTCCTCTTCTGGCTGTGCCGGGTAGAGATTATAACAGAACATGACCAAGATGTTCAAATGTTCATAAATGACCAGCATGGTCAAATAACAATAAGGCAGAACAGTTGAAACTGGAGCAGCAGCACAGTCAGGTGGACTGGGGACAGCAAGGAGTCATCATGTCAGGTAGTCAGTTGAAACTGGAGCAGGAGCATGGCCAGGTGGACTGGGGACAGCAAGGAGTCCTCATGTCAGGTAGTCCTGGGACATGGTCCTAGGGCCCAGGCCAGTTGAAACTGGAGCAGCAGCATGGCCAGGTGGACTGGGGACAGCAAGGAGTCATCATGTCAGGTAGTCCTGGGGCATGGTCCTAGGGCTCAGGTCCTCCGAGAGAGAGAAAGAAAGAGAGAAGGAGAGAATTAGATGGCATCATGAGGTAGGAAAATTATGTGGATATATTGATGCAACATCTCAAGACATCAGTCATGAAGTTAAAGCTTGGTTGCAAATGGTTCTTCCAAATGAACATTGACCCCAAGCATACTTCCAGAGTTGTGGAAAAATGGCTTTAGGACAACAAAGTCAGGGTATTGGATTGGCCATCACAAAGCCCTGAGCTCAATCATATAGAGAATGTGGGCAGAACTGAAAAAGCTTGTGCGAGGATGGAAGCATAACAACCTGACTCAGTTACACCAGCTCTGTCAGGAGGAATGGTCCAAAAGCTTTTGGAAGGCTACCCAAAGCATTTGAACCAAGTTAAATAATTTAAAGGCAATGTAACCAAATACTAATTGAGTGTATGTAAACTTCTGACCCACTGGGAATGTGATGAAAGAAATAAAACCTGGAGTAAAAAAATCATTCTCATTCTCTACTATTATTATCACATTCATAAAATAAAGTGGTGATCCTAACTGACTTAAGACAGGTACTTTTTAGTTGGATTAATGGTCAGAAATGGTGAAAAACTGAGTTTAAATGTATTTGACAAAGGAGTGTATAAACCTCTGACTTCAACTGTATGTGTACTCTGTAGAGCATGTCTTTTTTTAGCATTAAAGGCTGATGCTTCACTACAGCTCGAAATCCATTGAGCTGCATCTCTAATGCTCTACTGTGCTGCATATGACCGCTGTGCTTAAGTGAAGTGTAAAGTCCTCCCATGTCTTTTCGCAGAGGAGAATAGTGGTGGGTTGGGCTCAGGCTGGATTCCAGCTCAATACAAGCTGTAATTAGTCTGTAATTTACAGGCGACTCCTCTCCAGCGCCCCTGCTGTGCTGAATCCTCTGGCCACTGGGAAAGATCATGTTTTCCTGCACAGTGCACGGCAACCAAATGAACCACAACATTGCCCATAATGGCTGCTTGCTCCCCACTGGTTTGCCCACCTTGTGGAAGGTAGCTGAAAGTCATCGCTTCATGGATGGATTCTCGGCGGAGCGTGCCGTACTCTCCTATTTTCATCTATCTATAGATGGACGTCAGAAAGGCCCCGATAAACACATGAAAGCCACAATACTGAATCTATGTTTCAGCATCAATGGGTATGATTTATTCAAAGGAACATTGAAGAGCCGTAAATATGACAGATTTCGAAACTCTGACAAAGTTGGAGAGGGTGTCTAAGCAGGCCATTATATCTGCTTGATGCCTTTGGGAACTCCCTGTCATTGGTGGATCTGACAGACAATGTATTTTTTAGATTTAAGGATGCATTTGCATGTCATTCCCATCCACTTGTTATTGTTCTGCCTAGAGACAATCTGTGCCTCTATTTCGAGTCAAATGTTGCTCAAGCAACTAATGGGCAATATGGAAATAGCCTTCTAATGATCTGAGTGAGCTTGATGGGTGAATGTAAATGGATTACCCTCGCTAAGATGAGTATAATGGGTATCAATTTATATAATAACTCCATGTAATAAAGTATTTGTAATGGATTAGTAAATAGTTTATTTATTATTTATGAATCATTACTCCAAGCACAAGATGTTTAATATACAGGGCATTTGGAGAGTACTCAGATCCCTTGACTTTTTCCACAATTTGTTAAGTTACAGCCTTATTTTTAAACGTATTAAATAGTTTTACCCCGCTCATCAATCTACACATAATGACAAAGCAAAAACAGGTTTTTAGATGTTTTTGGAAATTTATGTTAAAAAAAAACTATTCAAACGCATTCAAACCCTTTACTCTGTACTTTGTTGAAGCACATTTGGCAGCAATTACAGCCTCAAGTCTTCTTGGGTATTGCACTACAAGCTCTTCACACCTGTATTTGGGAAGTTTCTCTCGGTTTTTCAATGGTCCTTGCCATTGAAAAACATTACCATGGCATGAAGCGGCTACCACCAAGCTTCACTGTATGGATGGTGCCAGGTTTCCTCCAGATGGTACGCTTGGCATTCAGGCCAATGTGTTCAATCTTGGTTTCATCAGACCAGAGAATCTTGTTTCTCATGGTCTGAGTCGTTTTGGTGCCTTTTGGCAAACTCCAAGTGTGTGGTCACGTGCCTTTACTTCCGTCTGCCCACTCTACCATAAATGCCTGACTGGTGGAGTGTTCCGGAGATGGTTGTCCTTCTGGAAGGTTCTCCCATCTCCACAGAGGAACTCTGGAGCTCTGGCGGAGTGACCATCGGGTTCTTGGTCAACTCCCTGACCAAGGCCCTTATCCCCGATTGCTCGGTTTGGCCGGACAGACAGCTCTAGGAATAGTCTTGGTGGTTTCAAACTTCTTCCATTTAAGAATGATGGAGGCCACTGTGTTCTTGGGGACCTTCAATGCTGCAAATTTATTTTGATACCCTTCCCCAGAGCTTTGCCTCAACACAATCCTGTCTCGGAGACAGGTGTGTGCCTTTCCGAATCAGGTCCAATCAATTGAATTTACCACAGGTGTACTCCAATTAACTTGTAGAAACATATCATAGATGATCAATGGAAACCTGATGAGCTCAATAAAAAATAAAATATTTTTTCCCCCTTTGTTATTATGGAGTATAGTGTGGAGATTGATGAGAATTTTTTGAATAAGGCTGTAACGTAACAAAATGTGGAATCATGGGGTCCGAATATTTTCCAAATGCACTGTATGTCCTTTTAAACCATTTAATAATCATTAGTTACGTTTTTTTGTGACGTCAACTAAAGTGTCGGCTATTTACACTTTATAAATATAATGATACATGTTTTGAGTGACCAGTGTATTAAAAAAAGATGGACATGCCACTGGTAGACTTTTTCCTTTTTTAAATATAGTATTTGTCCTCCAAATACAAAAATACACATATGAACAACAACTTCCAGACAAACACAAATAACAATTAGATCTGAGCAATGTATCTATCCCGGTCGCCCATGCTATATCCATATTTTAATAATTTTTCCATTGCGTTAATGAAGGCCAGATTAATTGATTTCCACGTTTTAATACAGTATATGTTTTTTCAAGATGAGTGAGAAGAGAATCTTCCAGCCCATTGGGTATCTCACTACAACTCCATATGCCATGTCTTGAAATATGCAGACAGATGGATTAAAAGTAAGTTTACATTGTAATGCTTTCTGACTTTCTAGCTACGGCCATAACTTTTGGACTTCATAGCATTCCCAGAAAGCATGGGTTGTTGAATCATTGTTACTTTTCCACTTAAGACATGCCTCTGCCGTTGTGCTGTAGAATTTGTGAATTGTGTCTCTTCCATAATAAATTCTATACATAAATTGATATTCGATTAAACATACATTTTTGTTAACTGTAATTTAATCAGTTATACTCCAACTTTTAAAAATATATCTTACCTATTATATTAACATTATTTTCTGACTCAAATAAGATTTCCTCAAAGTTGGTCTTATTTCCAAAAGATTTCAATTCGAAATTACATGATGTAAGTTTTAAATTGCATGTATTTGAAACTATTTAACATTGGTCTGTCCAAAATTACTTTTTAATTCTGTCATGGAAATACATGTATTTCCTGTTACCAACCATTTACGGTTTCTATGCCTTTAGTGTTCCATGATGACCATTTTATCTGTGAATTGTGAAAAGCTATCCAAGGATTGTTCAATAAGATTGTGTTTTTAGGGATTGATATTGGTTCTTGTAGAATACATTTCATTTTCATCCATATTGATAAATGTTCTGAACTATGAAGTTGTTAATTAATGTTCTTAGCTTTATCCTTTGAAAATAGACACGTTAAAAGATTCTGGGGTGGGGGAATCTATATATACAGTACCAGTCAAATGTTTGGATACACCTACTCATTCCAGGGTTTTTCTTTATTTGAATTATTTTCTACATTGTATAATAATAGTGAAGACATCAAAACTATGAAATAACACAGATGGAATCATGTAGTAACCCCAAAAAGTGTTAAACAAATCGAAATATATTTTATATTTGAGATTCTTCAAGGTAGTCACCCTTTGCCTTGATGACGGCTTTGCACACTGTTGGCATTCTCTCAACCAGCTTCATGAGGAATGATTTTCCAACAGTCTTGAAGGAGTTCCCAAATATGCTGAGCACTTGTTGGCTGCTTTTCCTTCACTCAGCGGACCAACTCATCCCAAACCATCTCAATTGGGTTGAGGTCGGGTGACTGTGGAGGCCAGGTCACCTGATGCAGCACTCCATCACTCTCATTAATTGTCATTAATCACATTGTTGTTTCTCATCGCTGCTGTTGTATCTTTATCTTTGAAAATTATAACTGGTTAAGCATGTATTCATTTTGTGAAAGCTGCAGGCTGGTTTATTTGCCATTAAGTAGTATGCTTTATTTGGTTTAACCAGTAGCCATCTTCAAAAGTAAAATATATTGTTCCTGCTTAAGTTAAAATATTTGTTGGGCTTTTTCTAAAATAGTGATTTATTTTTCTTTAATTTTAATTTCTAAATCAGATTTAGCTTTTGCCAATTATAAAATTATAATTCCCTAAAAGGCATGAGAGTTGGAGTCTGCAAACCAGAACACCCTATTTCTAAAATGTATGGACCCAGAACTGAATCACAGTATGCAAGATTTTAGATCTGGGTTAACCAAGATTAGACTGGTCTAAGGAGTGACTTCTGCAATCCACACCTAGGTTTTGGTGGAAAAGTCATTTTCCACCAAAGCATTTTCAGACTCCATCCTTTACACAGGATGGAGTTTGTCTTAAGTTACATCACAGTGTGACTGTTTTGTAATGAAATGTTCAATATATTTTCTTAAACATCTGTATTGTGTGCTTATTGTTAAACCATCGATATGTTCTTTCCCATTTTGAGACCTTAAGGAGCATCAGGTACTGCTGTAATTTTTACCAATGGCATGTCCATATTTTTGTGAGAAATGACACTGGACACATTTATAAAGAACTTATAAAGTATAAATAGCCCACGCTTTCGATGAGTGCAGGGAAAAAGACTAAACTAATAATTAGCAAATGGTTGATAAAGGCCTATATTAAAGATCTTGTATAATATGTAATTTTCCCGCCCTGACCGAATCATGCTTCGAGCATTTAGCAACCTATACAGGTAGCTCATATGGCTTTTTCCTGTGATTACCTCTGTGAATGTTGTCACTGATTCGGGCCGTCACGCACACAACTTCCTCTCCAAGACGTCACAAGATCAGCGGTTCCACCACCAAATTAAAGGTCTCACTCTCTCCAATTGTATCCCCTTTTTGGAGTGAATAGATATGAAGTGACATAATGAGAGAGTGTTTAACTTGAGGTGCTCCAGGTTTTATGAGATGGTAGGTGAAAGCATGTTTGTCGCTGCTCATCTTTCTGTGTAGCTTTTACAAAGTATCCTCCTGTTAATTTTGTCATTATCAATCAATAGTGTGAAGTTTGAAAATGTGGCTATATGAATTCAGAGGAACAGTTTAACAGTTCCATCAAACAAGACTAAAATATGACTTTCATCTGACCTTAGCAATCCATGAATGTTTGTTCCTTCTCCTCCACCGTACCCCCTATTGCTCACTTAGTCACTCTGCTCTCCTCCTGATGTCAATGGCCTGATGGAGTGTCCCTCAGGCATCTCTAGAGAGAGGGATGGAGGGAGGAAGGATGATGGAATGGAGGGATGAGAGAGAAGGGGACAGCGCAAGGGGCCTGACCCAGATGTTCCAAGCAAACCTCCTGTGGGGGTGGAGAGGGAACGCATTGTGAACACCAAGAGGTGAGCTGGCGCCGGAACTATATCCGTCCCTCCGCCCCTATCCTCCCCCCACCCCCCTCCGTCTTCTCCCTTCCCGTCCATCCATGGATGCAGCTCTCACCTCGCTGAGGATGAATAATTCATGTGGCTAGACGCAGGGGTCAGGAGGGTGACGTGTCTGTGAGGGAGCAAATTCCTCCTTGATTAGTACATAAAAAGCAGGCCCCATCTGTCCGTGTGTGCTGGGATAGTGACAGGCCATGCTAGGAGTGCCAGGAGAAAGCAGTGTGGTAGAACAAGAGGGAGGAAGGGACAGAGGAAGTCCTCTGTAGAAGCAAGTGAAACAAGTGAAATGGAGGCGGAGAGCATGATCTCTGAGGTTACCTGTGCATACCATGTTTCTTTTCTATGAGTCATACGCTAATATTTCAAAACAATGTGAACTCTGTATGACATTTACACAGGTTCATCTATATCCATTTTGAGCCAGCAATACAGGTTAGTGTTTTTTCCCTTGGTAATTTATTCGTCAATACTCCATATTACGGGACGGCACACACATTGGCACACTGGTTGAGAACTCAATTCCCGATATGGTCAGCAGACGACGCCGCGATCTGCTCGCTAGTTTTCTTGCTAGAAGGATGGATAGATATTTTACAGCAAATCATGAAGGAGAGCTAACTAATTACATGGGGGATAAACAGGCACATATTTCATTTTTGTTGAAGGAGAAACCAAACATTTTTTAAATGAGATTGTATGCTCTGTAATTTTAATTTGAAGTGAGAAATGCAGCATATCCTCATTGGAGATCTACCTGGTATATGTACCGAGCTGTGATGCAAAACTGAAACCTAGCCACTCCTATCTTTGCAACAGTAGATAGCTAGCTGCACAAGTTTTTAGCTCACCAGCTGATGCTCAATATTTTTGTTCACCGCCATATCAAAGCCATATTTAAATTGTAATTCAAGCCAGATAGCCTACATCATTGAAATGTGTTAACGTTGAAACAATAGTTGCTAGCTAGCTTTCTAGCCAGACTCCCAGGTTCACGACTCATCCGAGCAGCCCAGCTATGGCACAAGTGGGCTAGCTGGCTAGCTAAATTGTTGTACCTTGACAACATTGACCCTCAACATACAGTACTACTTGCGTTCAATCTCAGCCATATTCACAATTAAATCCAAGGTAGATGAACTATCTAACAGGCATCAGCTCAGATCGGCTACAAACTTTGTTGCATCAAATCGACCTCTTCACCGTAGCTAGCTAGTTAGCTATGTTAGCTAATCAAACTAATGCTCAAATTACAGACTGCACAATAGCATAATGCCGCAACAGTTTCATCAAACAGAAGTAGAACGTTATATTTACCTTGATCGTCAGGATTAGCTAATCTTTGGTCATCTCCAATATTATTTTGAGTCTCATCACAAAATCATACATAAGTGTCCAGGCAATGTTGTTCTGCAATAAGATGGCTGTTGAACGATGTTGTAGCATCTTAGCCTGATTTATCCTCACGTTCTGGCAATTGTGTAATTCATAAACAACGTAGTTAGTGAAATGCAAGCATCAGGTGATGAGACCAGTTACAGAAAGTATTACAATACCAAAACATTAAAAGCATAACCATATTTCACTGAAGTCAACCTTACCAACATGATTGTAATAAAGTAATCAGTACTATTCATATTAATCTTCTGGACCTCCCTGGCAAAACAAACAAGACGATATAATAGAGGTTATTCACTTAATTTTAAATGATGACGTAATGGTGAAGGAATCACACACTGTTGGGTACACTAACAATGGCTGCCAGTCTTGACTTGAATGGGAAGCGCCATCTATGGATTATATTGTATATTATATATATATATTGTATATTATATATATTATATACTTAACCCCGAGTGAACAGGTTAAGAGACAGACATATACTAATAACAGTACAATTATGTGGTGGATATTGGTGTGGATATTGGTAAGGCTATAGGGATTGACACATTAAATACGAAGTTATGTGGTGATCCACCAATTCGTTTACAATTTATAAGGATTTATTTGACAGGCCGCAAACCTTATAAACATTAATTGGTTCAGAGTGACCATCTTGTTTGAGCTACACTCCTACAATTGATAGACCATTGGAGATTGAAATTCTGGTCCATGGATGCTGTATATCAAGTTTTGTAAAGAATGGTCCTGTGGCCAGTTTAACTGCTTAAAAATAATAATAATAGCATAATGGGGGTGGTTATGTACTGTGGTAAATGTATCCCTTTTATGCAAATGTGAGCATATTTTCATTGCATAGTTCATAAACTAATGATGTAATTGTAAGATCTTTTTACAGTTTGTTGGTCTAGTAGTCTCTGTAACTTAAACTGCTACAGAGCTGTACCATTTTGAAAACCAAACACTTTAGGCTGTCATTGACACCCATGTTGTTGTTACGGAATAATACAGTAATAATGTTTGATGGCAGGACTTGTGCTATCATCAGACCCTCTGGGAAAAAACCTGGAAATAAATACAAAAAACAAATTTTTAAGTGAAATAAGGCTGAAGCCGAAAAATATAAGAAATCCATAAGCTAATTGACGTATTGGGGTGGCAGGTAGCCTAGTAGTTAGAGCTTTGGGCCAGTAACCGAAAGATTGCTCGATCAAATCCCAGAGCTGACAAGGTAAAAATCTGTCGTTCTGCCTCTGAACAAGACAGTTAACCCACTGTTCCTAGGTCGTCATTGAAAATAAGAATTTGTTCTTAACTGACTTGCTTAGTTAAATAAAGGTAAAAAAATAATATGCACTAAAAAAGCTTTTCAGCATAAGCAGCTTGACTACTGCTAGAGTACATTTACATTTACATTTAAGTCATTTAGCAGACGCTCTTATCCAGAGCGACTTACAAATTGGTGCATTCACCTTATGACATCCAGTAGAACAGTCACTTTACAATAGTGCATCTAAATCTTAAAGGGGGGGTGAGAAGGATTACTTATCCTATCCTAGGTATTCCTTAAAGAGGTGGGGTTTCAGGTGTCTCCGGAAGGTGGTGATTGACTCCGCTGTCCTGGTGTCGTGAGGGGGAATGCGTCTAATAGAATGTACTGTAGCTTTATTGTTATACTGTACTTTAACAACATACATTATATACACAAAAGTATGTGTAAACCCAAATTTGTGGATTCTAATATTTCAGCCACACCCATGCAATCTACGAGCACACAGCCATGCAATCTCCATAGACACACATTGGCTGTAGAATGGCCTTACTGAAGAGCCCAGTGACCTTCAACATGGCACTGTCATCGTATGCCACCTTTCCAACAAGTCAGTTCATCAAATTTCTGCCCTGCAAGATCTGCCCCAGTCAACTATAAGTGCTGTTATGGTGAAGTGAAAGCATCTAGGAGCAACAACGGCTCATCCGATACGTGGTAGGCCACACAAGACCACAGAAGGGGACCGCTGATTGCTGAAGCGAGTAGCGCTTATAAATCATCTGTACTCTGTTGAAACACTCATGACTGAGTTCCAAACTGCCTGTGGAAGCAACGTCAGCACAATACCCATTGATTCTGCAGTTCAAACAACAACAAAGCCGTCACCCATTTCTGGGGGTGAAGAAATGCTACCACTCTCCAAATGAATCAATATTTGAACACAGAAGGCTGTTGTAAAAAACACCTGTCTCCGGATTACATCTTCAAACTAAGGGCAACCATGGCATCCATTACATAGAATGAGAAGCGTTCATCCATGTAAAGTGTATTGTTAGCTAGCTAGCTAGCACACATTTGCAGCTGGCTCGCTAGCTAACGTTACATGTATGAGTACTAATGTGTACTAATATTATTTGTATCTCAGAAAATATTTTTTATTGCTATCAACCTAACATTGAACCTAGTTGGTTAGCTAAGGACAACCATGGCATCCATGACAGAGAGGGAGAACCATTCATGCATGTATACGGGTAAGAGTCTAGCTACATTTTCAGATATTATGCATTTTTAATTTAGTTAGAAAGTCATTTTCATTGCAAGTTAAAGTGTACTGTTACCTAGCTAGTTAACATTAGCTGGCTGGCTGGCTCGCTAGCTGATGTTACGTGTATGAGCTGTGTTGTAATATTACTCATATCACAGAAAACCATTTGCATCACTAGCTAGCTAGCTAACATTGAACCTAGTTGGTTAGCGTTAGCTACCTGCAGATTCATGCATGATGTATGGTAGTATGGTTTGGAATTATCAGTCTAACAAAAGACTCCACTATGCAATTAACCATTTCACTGTACCGTTTCCACCTTCTGTATCCTGTGCAGGTGACAAATGAACTTAGATTTTATTTGATATAGTGTGGGTTTACCAGAGACGTTAATGTGAAGAACAACATGACCTGCATCAAAGTCAGATTAGGATATAGTTCAAGGACTAGATAAAGTGTATTTTTACTATTACATTTTGCTACTACTTTCACCACTTTTAGTCTTAATCTTTGGTTGTTACCTACACTACCTTACTCTGGGTGTACCAAAACATTCGAGGGCCATTTTCTCAAAAGTGGGGTTACAAGTTTATTAACTTTCAAAGAGAAATTACTTTTCCATTGTTCCTCAACTGCAGTGTATGATATAGCATTTTCTAGCTCTGAGTTTCTATTTTTGTCCATTGTAAAAACACAATTTCAAATTCTGCTGGGTCACAAATTATCTTCTGAATTTCCTGTCTCCAGAACAAAAGCTAATATTAATGTGCTACATATTCTCCGTCTCTCTCACTCCATCATTCTTCAACAACCATGAAAGGGTAATCCATTCTCTCAGCCCTTTGCACCTGTCCAGTATTATACTGCTTTTTACACTTTACCTTACCAGACACAGGGAGAGGAGTAGTGGCCCTGCCTGACACACACACACACACACACACACACACACACACACACACACACACACACACACACACACACACACACACACACACACACACACACACACACACACACACACACACACACACACACACACACACACACACACACACACACACACACACACACACACACACACAGTCATTTAGCAGACACTCTTATCCAGAGCGACTTACAGTAGTGGGTTGATACATTTACATACTGGTCCCCCTGGGAATAGAACCCACAACCCTGGCGTTGCAAGCACCATGCTCTACCAACTGAGCCACACGGGACAGTCCTACAGTGGTCCTACAGGCAGTGTTTGACCACACCTGCCACGGCCTCTCAGCCAGAGGATGGAGTATGTCCCCGGCCATGGGGGCATCAGTGATCTTATTTTCCTTTTTATACAGGGATTACCAGGGGAAACCTCCCCACAGAGAGATGTCCGCTCATTAAAGCCAATGTCCTGGGGCAGTAGGCTGCAAATTACCATACTGTGAAGATAACCTCCATCCCATAGTACAATGCAATACAAACACGGGCCTAAAAAAGGGGAAAGATAAGTAAACATGGTTGGGGGAGAAAAGAGTATAGAAGAAAGGTCCAGGTTCACGGCAGAGTAGAAAGTACATCCCCTTCGGCTGCGGCTATAATTAATATGCTAAATTGAATTGCAATAATCGACTAGGGGACTGGCCGGGTGTACTGGAGTTACAGTGATTAAAACGTTAGGCTGAAGCGCATAAGGGTGATTGGCAAATAAAAGGGGATTGGATTTGCTGGGAGACAATAGGTGCCCTCCATTTTTCATTAATTAGCCATATATCCATAAAAAGCCCATGAAAGACTTCATTTGTGTTATTACTTCAGTCTTCCCATTACACCAATTCATTAACTCTCAATGTTCGCCCCCAGCATTATTGCCTGCATAGAGTGTGTGTGTGTGTGTGTGGGGGGGGGGGTTAAAAGACTGAAGGAGAGATTGAGAAGAGTCCCACAATGCCAAAGGGTCTCATTATTATACAATTTGATGGGGTGGTGAGCTGATGGTTGAATGGGACCATAACAAGGTCCTCTGACAGGTGGTGGGATTGTTTTTGACATGGCATACACAGTATTGTTGGCCAAGGTTAATGTTAACTCAGTCATTGAATTACATTGAAAAAAAAGAGACTGGTTTATTGATTATATTCACCCCTGAAGCATAGGCCTTTAAATCTGTAGGTGTTGGTGTGGTTGGTGGTGTGGCCCAAAACCTAGCCATGTCGAATTAGGCCAAACCATCTTGAATTAGGCCAAGAAAGATTTGAAAGGAGAACGGTTGTGCCACTGCTCATGCATTCAAAATGTCGGCGCCTGGAGAAGACACGTTTCTTATGTGAGCAGAACAATTATAAGATGGGGTTATTCGGGATGCCACTAGGACGAATTGAATTTGAGGAAGATCGTGATGGAAATGGGGTGTTGAAGAAGATTGGTGTCAAGGGCAAACAGAGTGAACCATGCGCCAGACCGAGTTCTGGAGGTTAAATGGAAGGTAATTAGGGTGAGACACGAGAAGTATGTGACAGTGTCTATAGACAATCATGGTCTTCAAAAGGAAAACCAGCCACGTCACGGACACCCACGTCTTGTTTCCAGACAAACTAAATACCTTCTTTGCCCGCTTTGAGGATAATACTGTGCAACCGACGAGGCCCGCTACCAAGGACTGTGGGCTCTCCTTCTCCGTGGCCGACGTGAGTAAGACATCTACTTAGGGCTAGGGGGCAGTATCCTGAATTTCCTCCTGTCTGACGTGTTTCCTCCTGTCTGACGTGCCCAAAGTAAAACTGCCTGTTACTCAGGCCCAGAAGCTAGAATATGTATATAATTGGTAGCATTGGATAGAAAACACTGAAGCTTTTAAAACTGTTAAAATAATGTCTGTGAGTATAACAGAACTGATATGGCAGACGGAAATCTGAGAAAAATCCATCCAGAAAAATATATTTTTTGTAGGTCACAGGCCTTTCCAATGCAAGCCTCTGGGCTATACAAAAAAAAGAACTCCAAGATTCCAGTACCTATGGCTTCCACTAGATGTACACAGTCTTTATACAAGGTTTCAGGCTTGTTTATTGAAAGTTTATTGAAAGACAAGCAAGTAAATGTATTTTATCCAAGGAGAGCCTCATTAGGAAAGTAGTTCGCAATCCTGTTAACCCTCGCAAGGCTGCCGGCCCAGACGGCATCCCTAGCTCCATCCACAGAGCATGGACAGACCATCTGGCTGGTGTGTTTACAAACATATTAAATCTCTCCCTATCCCAGTCTGCTGTCCCCACATGCTTCAAGATGGCCACCATTGATTTGTACTCAAGAATGCAAAGGTAACTGAACGCAATGACTAATGCCCCATAGCACTCACTTCTGTCATCATGAAGTGCTTTGAGAGACTAGAGGATCATATAACCTCCACCTTACCTGTCACCCTAGACCCACTTGAATTTGCTTACTGCCCCAATAGGTCCACAGACGATGCAAACTGCCATTACACTGCACACAGCCCTATCCCATCTGGACAAGAGGAAAACGTATGTAAGAATGCAATTCATTGACTACAGCTCGGCATTAAACACCATGGTACCCTCCAAGCTTATCATTAAGCTTGAGGACCTGGGTCTCAACCCCACCCTGTGCAATTGGGTCCTGGACTTCGTGAAGGTAGGAAACAACATCTCCACTTCGCTGATCCTCAACACTGGGACCCACAAGGCTGCATGCTCAGCCCCCTCCTGTATTCCCTGTTCACCCATGACTGTGTGGCCATGCATGCCTCCAACTCGATCATCAAGTTTGCAGACGACACAACAGTAGTGGGCTTGATTACCAACAACGACGAGACAGCCTACAAGGAGGAGTTGAGGGCACTCTGAGTGTGGTGTCAGGAAAATAACCTCTCACTAAACGTCAACAAAATAAAGGAGATGATCGTGGACTTCAGGAAACAGCAGAGGGAGCACCCCCCTATCCACATTGACGGGACAGTAGTGGAAAAGGTGGAAAGCTGACAAACTGAAATGGTCTACCCACACAGACAGTGTGGTGAAGAAGGCTCAACAGCGCCTCTTCAACCTCAGGAGGCTGAAGAAATGTGGCTTGTCACATTTCATAAAAACCTCAAAATTTTACAGATGCACAATTGAGAGCATACTGTCAGGCTGTATCAGCGCCTGGTACGGAAACTGCTCCACCCACAACCGCAGGACTCTACAGATGGTGGTGCGGTCTGCACAATGAATCACAGAGGGCAAACAAACTGCGCTCCAGGACACCTACAGCACCCGATGTTACAGGAAGGCCAAAGCAATCATCAAGGACAACAACCACCCCGCTACGATCCAGAAGGTGAGGTCAGTACAAGTGCATCATAGTTGGGACTGAAAACAGCTTCTATCTCAAGGCCATCCGACTGTTAAACAGCCATCACTAACACAGAGAGGCTGCTGCCTGGGACTTTTCCCATCAACCGCTTGGTTGAAAAAGAACATATTCCAAACTATCACTCCATGAGACTCTATAATACCACATCAACATTCTGTTCATTAGAGAAAACCGAAAATGTTTTACATTACAATCTGTGAGTAAAATCTCCTTTGACATTTAGCGACTGCGCTGCCTTTGTGCCCTCTGCAGCACCATCTCCAAACTGTTGTGTTCAAACAGCCAAGCCAGAGAATTTAGCACATTATGATGTGCATATTTCCTTAAGAAGATTACAGAAAAGTAGGAGGGATTTCACATTTCTGTTAGCTGTGTGTGTGTGTGTGTGTGTGTGTGTGTGTGTGTGTGTGTGTGTGTGTGTGTGTGTGTGTGTGTGTGTGTGTGTGTGTGTGTGTGTGTGTGTGTGTGTGTGTGTGTGTGTGTGTGTGTGTGTGTGTGTGTGTGTGTGTGTGTGTGTGTGTGTGTGTGTGACAGTAGGTATACAGCAGTGTAATGAAGCCCATAATTACAGACAGAGTGGGTATTGTGTGGTTCTCTGATGTGATTGACAAGTCCCTTTCAGTCAGGAGTGCTTTACCATGTCATCAAAGGCCATGTACCTCCTGCTGGTGCAATGGGAGCACAAAAGGCATCAGGCCGACCTCACTGTTAGAGTGTGTGGGGCGATAGCATTTGATTTGCATTTAACTGTTGGGAATGACAGGCTCCCTTCCACAACAATGTTGCCCATGGCTCATTTGCATTATGTAGTTATTATTAATGAGGCCATATTGATTTGTTTGGGAGCAAACAATGGGGGAGAATGCCACACTCAGAGTTGACATGTGTGTACTCTTAATGCACAAGTGATATGTGTTTGCCATTTTACATGTGTTTTCTATGAATGCAGACCCACTCTTTTGTGTTATTTGACTTGGGTATATGTATTCCACCAAACAATGAGCAATTAATATTTTCCCACAATGTTACATACCTGACTAATGGTGTTGCTTTGAATATTAGTGTCAGCGTCACATTGAATTGGGAAGGAATGGACACCTGCCTCTGGTCTCTGAAATGATGAGTTTGCGATGAAATATCACCTCCAGTTGCTTAGAGATGGAGTCAATGCCACAGATGTGTAATGTAAAGGCGCTTGCATGCTCAGCTAGGCGAAATTAAAGTCTGTGCCTTGCACACTACCTTTCGCTTGAAAAACAAGAAAAACGCTTCCAAATTACTGTTTGTTCCTCTTGAGACGCCACGGCAACAACATATTCAGTATACACTTCCTAAAAATAGTCTGAATTTATCAGACAGATCAAGAAATCTGTATATAGTTTTTACCAAGGAGGTCTTAGTTGCACAATTTTACAAACTAAGATGTTGGGTGCAGTATTTTTCTCAAGCTAAAAAATGTGCATGAAAACTAGAAGTATGTGAAAGGCTTAATAGAATTCCTAGCTCGGTACTTATGTACACTACAGTGCCTTGCAAAAGTATTCATCCCACTTGGCGTTTTTCCTATTTTGTTGCATTACAACCTGTAATTTAAATAGATTTTTATTTGGATTTCATGTAATAGACATACACAAAATAGTCCAAATTGGTCAAGTGGAATTTAAAAAATTCGAAAAAACTGAAAAGTGGTGCGTGCATATGTATTTACCCCCTTTACTATGAAGTTCCTAAGATCTGGTGTAACCAATTACATTCAGAAGTCACATAATTAGTTAAATAAAGTTCCCCTGTGTGCAATCGATGTGTCACATGATTTCAGTATATATACACCCATTCTGAAAGGCCCCAGAGTCTGCAACACCACTAAGAAAAGGGCACCACCAAGCAAGCAGCACCATGACGATCAAGGAGCTCTCCGAACAGGTCAGGGACAAAGTTGTGGAGAAGTACAGATCAGGGTTTGGTTATAAAAACAAATCAGAAACTTTGAACATCCCATGGAGCACCATTATATCCATCATACATTTTTTTAAAGAATATGGCACCACAACAAACCTGCCAAGAGAGGGCCGCCCACCAAAACTCACGAACCAGGCAAGGAGGGCATTAATCAGAGAGGCAACAAAGAGACCAAATATAACCCTGAAGTAGCTGCAAATCTCCACAGCGGAGATTGAAGTATCTGTCCATAGGACCACTTTAAGTCATACACTCCACAGAGCTGGTCTTGATGGAAGAGTGGCCAGAAAAAATCCATTGCTTAAAGAAAAAAATAAGAAAAATGTTTGGTGTTGGCCAAAAGGCATGTGGGAGACTCCCCAAACATATGGAAGAATGTACTCTGGTCAGATGAGACTAAAATGTAGCTTTTTGGCCATCAAGTAAAACGCTATGTCTAGCGCAAACCCAACAACTCCCATCACCCTGAGAACACCATCCCTGTGGGGATGTTTTTCATTGGCAGGGACTGGGAAACTGGTCAGAATTGAAGGAATGATGGATGGTGCCAAATACAGGGAAATTCTTGACGGAAACCTGTTTCTGTCTTCCAGAGATTTGAGACTGGGATGGAGATTCACCTTCCAGCAGGACAATGACCCGAAGCATACTGCTAAATCAACACTGGAGTGGTTTAAGGGGAAACATTTGAATGTCTTGGAATGGCCTAGTCAAAGCCCAGACCTCAATCCAATTGAGAATCTGTAGTATGACTTAAAGATTGCAGTACACCAGCAGAACCCATCCAACTTTAAGGAGCTGGAACAGTTTTGCCTTGAAGAATGTGTCAGGATTTGGCCAGGGTTGTTCCGGTTTTGGTCACTAGATGCCCCCATTGTGCTTTTTGACCCTTTTGTTTTCCCTTCTTCCCAGTTATTATTTGCACCTGTGCCTCGTTTCCCTTGATTGTATTTAAACCCTTAGTTTTCCTCAGTTCATTGCTCTGTGTTTGAATGTTAGCACCCAGCCCCAGTGATGCTGTGAACATTTGTTGCTCCAGTTGGACTCTCTTGTGGTACTCTGTTCTTGTTTATTTATTTTTTGATTATCTTTTGAGGCTTTTTTCTGCTGTACCTACCACCTTGTGGATTTACCTTTTTGACTTGGAGGATTACCTTTGTTCTCTTGGAATTACTTTTGACGTTGTGGATTTATATTTTTCCGCCTCATCTTCTGGGTTCTGCCGACTATTCGTGGCTCAGTTTTCTAAGTGACTGTTTCTCACACCGGAGACCCAGGTTTGCAACCGGGTCCTGACAGAATGGGCAAAAATCCCAGCGGCTAAATGTGCCAAGCTTATATTAACATACCCCAAGTAATTCTGCTGTGAAAGTTGATTACCAAACTTTTGAGAAAATGGCCCTCGAATGTTTTGGTACACCTACTGGAAAGTTCTTCTTTGTCTACGCCCCTTAAGCATTGTTCACACACATAGCCTCACCCATCTCTTTAAGGATTCACGTGTGAGGCCCTGTGCTAAACTGTCGTGAGTACGGCGGTGTACCTAACAACCAAAGATTTCAAGATTAAAGGCTGGTTTATTCTACGTCTATCAACATGTCTGTACAGTTGTCGCAGTGACATCATGAACATTCTATTGTCGTCCAACATGAAACTTGTCATTATGAAAAAGTATGGACACAAAAATGACTGGCTGCATGACATCAGAAGCCTGGTGGTCCAAAATAGGATAACTGGTGTATTTTAAAATCTCTACGGGATCGGTGTCCCTATACCGGGACGGTTGAGCTAAGGTGCGCTTAGCATGACGTTGTAAGTAACAGCAAACTTTCCAGGACATAGATATGTCTTATATGGGCAGAAAGCTTACATTCATTTTAAACTAATTTACAGTAGCTATTACAGTGGAAAAAATACCATACTATTGTTTGAGGAGAGTGCACAACAACAAAAAACCTTCATCATGGCAACTGGTTTGATACATACACCTCTGAAGGTAAGTAATGTACTTACATTCAGTAATCTTGGTCTGATTTGTAATCCTGAGGGTCCCAGAGATAAGATGAAGCATAGTTTTGTTAGATAAAATCCATTTTTATATTCAAATGTAGGAACTGGGTTTTACAGTTTTAACCCCTGCTGTCTTTGGCTCCACACCCTCCCCACCCATTACTGGGAGTGTGTAAACTTACATTTTGTATTATCATATAATTTTTGTATGTGGGCAGACTTGATACAAACTATTGCCCAGTATTGCAATGCTTCACTGGATCAATCTGAAACTTTGCGCACACAGTGCTGCATCTAGTGGACAAAATCTAAATTGCGCCTAAACTGCAATATTATATTATGGCCTTCTCTTACATTTCAAAGATGAAGAAAAAAAAATAGAAAACGCATGTTTTTTTGTTTTTATTATCTTTTATCAGATCTAATGTGTTATATTCTCCAACATTAATTTCACATTTCACATTTTCATTTTAGGCGAGAAAAAAAGGGTCCGATCCTTTAGCACCAATAAACACATCCGTAATAAAAGTTAGTTAGTGTATGTCAATCTATCAAACCAGGCAACTAAAAGCAACTTTCTAAACAATGTTTTGGTTAATTCCTAGCTTGTTAGACAGCTAATGTTAAGTTAGCTGGCTAGCCAGTTCAAATAATGACCATATCATATAGTCTTAACTTTATATAATTTGTGTTCATTATTACAGGAAATTAACTCACAACAAGGTCATTATTTACAAGTTAATGATGGGCGGCAGGGTAGCCTAGTGGTTAGAGCGTTGGACTAGAAACTGGAAGGTTGCAAGTTCAAACCCCTGAGCTGACAAGGTACAAATCTGTCATTCTGCCCCTTGCCTGTCCTGACGCCTGACCACTCTGCCTGTTCTGACCTCAAGCCTGCCTATCCCCTTGTACTGTTTGGACTCATACCTGATCACTGAACCCCTGCCTGTCCTGACATCGAGCCTGCCTATCACCTGGTACTGTTTGGACTCTGACCTGGTTTATGAACTCTCGCCTGTCCCTGACCTCCAGAAGGTTGAGAACATCCTTGAAAAAAGCTGCGTTAGAAAAGATTAGCTATATGTACTGAGCAGCTCATGTTATATATGGAAGCATGCTACGTGGCAGACCAATCCCAACTCATCTCTTGGCATATCCAGCCCATCCATTATCTCAGCCACTCATGGCTAGCGGGAAGGTTCCTGGCTTTTACCATGGCTAAACCAACTAGGCATGTAATTTAACAATTTTATTCGTACAGGTGGCATACAGATTTGTAATTAAGGCATATCGATAATTTTTTAAATGTTTATGTTCAAATGCCTGTCCTGTGAAGTAGTGAGTCAGTTTATGAAATTTCTGCCCTGCTAGAGCTGCCCCTGTCAACTGTCCGTGCTGCTATGGTGAAGTGGAAATGTCTAGGAGCAACAACCGCTCAGCCGCAAAGTGGAAGGCCACACAAAGACACAGAACGGATCTGCAGAGTTCTGAAGCGCGTAGCACAAAAAATTGTCTGTCCTCGGTTGCAACATTCACTACCGAGTTCCAAACTGACATCAGCACAATAACTGTTCAACGGGAGCTTCATGAAATAGATTTCCACGGCAGAACAGCCTAAGATCACCATGCACAATGCCAAGCGTCGGCTGGAATGGAAACACTTTCTCTGGAGTGATGAATCCCTTTTAACCATCTGGCAATCCGATAGATGAATCTGGGTTTGTGGGATGCAAGGAGAACACTACCTGCCCCAATGCATAGTGCCAACTGTAAAGTATGGTGGATGAGGAATAACAGTCTGGGATGTTTTTCATGGTTCGAGCTAGGCCCCTTAGTTCCAGTGAAGTGAAATCTGGGGAACAATTTGGGGAAGGCTCTTTCCTGTTTCAGCATGACAATGCCCCTGTGCACAATGTGAGGTCCATAGAAATGGTTTGTCAAGATTGGTGTGGAAGATTTTAACTGGCCTGCACAGAGCCATGACCTCAACCCCATAAAACACCTTTGGGATGATTTGGAACGTTGACTGTGAGCCATGCCTAATCGCCCAACATCAGTGCCTGACCTCACTAACACTCTTGTGCTGAATGGAAACAAGTCCCTGCAGCAATGTTCCAACATCTAGTGGAAAGCCTTCCCAGAAGAGTGGAGGCTTTTATGGGAGGAAAATGGGAACCAACTCCATATTAATGCCCATGATTTCTGAACGAGATATTCGACGAGCAGGTGTCCTCAAACTGTATCTATTTCAACAACAGCATCTGTCTCTATTTTCTTCACCTCTGTTTCTTTAAGTTTTCAGAGACAGAAACATATCATATCATGATCTTGTTGTACAAACTAGTATAATTTCCTTTGAGGCACTTTACAATAGAGCTGAGTAAACAATTTCTAATAACTTGGCCGCCTATCTGACTACTCTTCCAGAACAGAAGAGTGTTCTAATCCAGAGACGCTGAGAAAGTCACCCTATTAGGTCAATGCTTCCGGGTCTCTGATTCCTCCCACATTACACCCTTCTAATTCTTGCCTAGCACACCACAGGAGAGGAGCAGGCTGTCATAATTTAGCCATATTGTGGATGAGAGGACTCCTGGGAAAGACAGAGGAGAGGACAGAGCAACACAGACCTGACCCAGGGGAGAGAGAGTCACAATCTTCTGCATCCCCCCTCTCTCACTCACTCACTCACTCACTCACTCCTCCACGTTACTTTACTATCTCCTGTCTGAGTTAGACCTGGATCGGTTTAACCCTTTATGCAATGTGCCAGGTCTATGGCTAGCCCAGTAATTAAACACATTTGGACCACCCTATTGCCATTTCCAATGAGATTTTGCCAGCCAGGGGGAGCGCTCTCAATCGCTCAGGCCACATCTGCACCCCATTTAAAAAATGTACACTACCGGTCAAAAGTTTTAGAACACCTACTCATTCAAGGGTTTTTTTCTTTATTTTTACTATTTACATAAACTATGAAATAACACATATGGAATCATGTAGTAACCAAAATACTGTTAAACAAATCAAAATATTTGAGATTTGAGATTCTTCAAAAGCCACCCTTTGCCTGGATGACAGCTTGCACACTCTTGGCATTATCTTTTTTTTTTTTTTTTTTTTTTTTTACAGTATCACACCACAGAGGGCCTGGAATGTCAGGCTTCCATAAATGTAATTGTCTGCATCATTTCCAATCCCCCATGTTTTTTTGTAATTATGTACATATAAAATATATATAGAAATGGTTTAAGAAATGTTACTTTATTATTTTCCTCTAATCCTACCATCCCTCCCCTAAATGGAGTAAACTAATGGACAACAACTCTTAGGCTTCTACTTCCCGCTTATACATACCACATACATTTTACGGACACAGCATATTTTAAATAGTTATCTTTTGTGGTTTTTAGTCCCAACCTTCAGCTCCACTCCACCACTCCCATCTATCACTGAACACCATCCAGTATTGATATCTAGTTGCCAATTATTTTTCACCTGTGCTGTGATTTCAAAAAAAGTTTATTCTATTATTTCTAAAACATTTCTATTCTCTAACTTTTGGCCAAAACCAAACGTGTTTGCTCATGTTTTTCTTTAAAGCAGTGGCTTTTTATTGGCCACTCTTCCATAAAGCCCAGGTCTGTGGAGTGTACGGCTTAAAGTGGTCCTATGGACAGATACTCCAATCTCCGCTGTGGAGATTTGCAGCTGCTTCAGGGTCATCTTTGGTCTCTTTGTTGCCTCTCTGCCCTTCTTGCCTGGTCCGTGAGTATTGGTGGGTGGCCCTCTCTTGGCAGGTTTGTTGTGGTGCCATATTCTTTCCATTTAAAAAAATGGATTTAATGGTGCTCCATGGGATGTTCAAAGTTTCAGATATTGTTTTATAACCCAACCATGATCTGTAGAGCTCCTTGATCTTCATGGTGCGGCTTTCTTGGTGGTGCCCCTTTCTTAGTGGTGTTGCAGATTCTGGGGCCTTTCAGAACAGGAGTAATTCTGTGACTTCTGAAGGTAATTGGTTGCACCAGATCGTATTAGGGTCTTCATAGCAAAAGGGGTGAATACACATGCATGCACCACTTTTCCGTTTGAAATTTTTGTTGTTTTTATACATTTCACTTCACCAATTTGGACTATTTTGTGTATGTCCATTACATGAAATCAAAATTAAATTATATTTAAATGACAGGATGTAATCCAACAAAATAGAAAAAACACCAAGTGGGATGAATACTTTTGCAAGGCACTGTATGTCATGTAGGAAAAAGTCCGTTTTAAATTATTCTGTCCTGGTTAAACAAGTTGTCATCCAATAGGCTTTGATTAATTGTCCAATATCCTTGCCCAAGTGGAAATTATGTAAGAGTACAGTGGACAGTGCCTTCAGAAAGTATTTAGAACCCTTGACTTTTTCCACATTTTGTTACATAACATCCTTACTCTAACATAGATTTTTTTCCAAACGTCCTTCATCAATCTACACACAATACCCCATAATGACAAAGCAAGAACAGGTTTAAAAAAAAACGAAATATCACAATTACATAAGTATTCAGAACCTTTACTGAGTACTTTGTTGAAGCACGTCTGGCAGCGATTACAGCCTCAAGTCTTCTTGGGTATGACCCTACAAGCTTGGCACATCTGTATTTGGGGAGTTTCTCCCATTCTTCTCTGCTGCTCCTCTCAAGTTCTGTCAGGTTGGATGGGGAGCATCGCTGCACAGCTATTTTAAGATCTCTGCAGAGATGTTCGATCGGGTTCATGTCCGGGCTTTGGCTGGGCCACTCAAGGACATTCAGAGACCGAAGCCACTAGTGCTTTGCCTTGGCTGTGTGCTGAGGGTCGTTGTCCTGTTGAACGCTGTACGTTCGCCCCAGTCTGAGGTCCTGAGCACTCTGGAGAAGGTTTTCATCAAGATCTCGCTGTACTTTGCTCTGTTCATCTTTTCCTCGATCCTAACTAGTCTCACAGTCCCTGACGCTGAAAAACATCACCACAGCATGATTCTGCCACCACCATGCTTCAATGTAGGGATGGTACCAGGTTTCCACCAGACGTGATGTTTGGCATTCAGGCCAAAGAGTTCAATCTTAGTTTATTCAAACCAGATAATCTTGTTTCTCATCGTCTGAGAGTCTTTAGGTGCCTTTTGACAACTCCAAGCGGGCTGTCATGTGCCTTTTTACTGAGGAGTGGCTTCAGGCCTGATTGGTGGAGTGCTGGAGAGATGGGATAACCTCCCAGAAGGACAACCATCTCCACAGAGGAACTCTGGAGCTCTGTCAGAGTGACCATTGGGTTCTTGGTATTCTCCCTCACCAAGGCCCTTCTCCCCAGATTGCTCAGTTTGGCGGGGCAGCCAGCTCTAGGAAGAGTCTTGGTGGTTCCAAGCATCTTCCATTTAAGAATGATGTACGCCACTGTGTTCTTGAGGACCTTCAATGCTGCAGAAATGTTTTGTTACCCTTCCCGAGATCTGAGCCTCGACACAATCTTGTTTTGGAGCTCTACGGACAATTCCTTCAACCTCATGGTTTGTTTTTTGCTCTGACATGCACTGTCAACTGTGGGAACTTATATAGACAGGTGTGTGCCTTTCCAAATCATGTCCAATCAATTGAATATACCACAGGTGGACTCTAATCAAGTTGTAGAAACAAGGATGATCAATGGAAACAGGATGCACCTGAGCTCAATTTCGAGTCTCATAGCAAAAGGTCTGAATACTTATGAAAATAAGTTATTTATTTTTGTTAAAATCTTTAAAAACCATTATTGGTATTGTGTGGAATTTATTCAATTTTAGAATAAAGATGTAATGTAACAAAATGTGGAAAAGTCAAGGGGTGTGAATACATTCCAAGTGCACTGTATATGCCAATTATTTGATGGTCCGATCTCACTAGTTCAGTATATTTAAGTTTCCATATATCCACGATATTTGTGTTTTCATGAAGTGCATAAGGGAGATTATAGTGTGATTTTGTTTACGGTCCATCGAGGTAATTAAAAGCTCCCACCAAAAGAATAGTCTTGTATTTCTTGTAGGCTTGATAAATTACTATATCTATTTTCAAATAAGCATGGATCATCATTATTTGGACCATATAGATTGAGCCAAATCTCTTTATGTTCCAATAACATATTTAAAATAATCCATCTACCTTGTTTATCTTATTGAACAATTTGCACATTCGGATCAAAACTATTGTTAAATTAATATCATCACCCCTTTTGAGTTTCCGAACTAATTCCTACTTCTTTGTAGGTTAAATAAGGGTGTGAGTGGTGGATTATAATCAGAGGGAGCACTTAAGTGCATAGCTGCAATGTCTATTCCCATGACAGTCTGTGGATGTGTAGGCCTATTGGGATCCGGGGAGGAAGATCAGAACCAATGTCAATCAATGGAAATGGAGGTTTAATAAAGGGTGGAAGTGTCTCTCATTTAATGTCAAACAAGAACCATTACTTTGATATTTTACATTCAGAAATGAGTTGGAGTCATACACTTTATGAAGAAATTCATCTTAGAGGATGTACTGTCTCTATATAGAATATCAAGAAGCTGTTCAATATTATGCAAATGTCCTCATTATTCATAATAAAGTGCTATATCAACCTTCCATATTTACCCCGTAGAGCGTCTCTCATAGGTTGGGTGAAGGGCACTTGTATTTCAGACAGGTTGCTGTCAGGAGGGGGGTTATTGGTGCCCACTTGCACCGGGAAGGGCAACAAAGGCCTTTGTCGCTCGGTGATAGTCAATGCGGCAGCCTATTTGCCCGCGCCCATTATTTATTACACTGTTTCACGCCGTGAATTATCTAATGTCTTTTGGACTGTAAATTTCCCTAATGCAGTTCAGCCGCCTTCCCCTCCGCCCACTCAGCCCCCACACAATCATAAAAGCTGTGAAGTCACCTCATTGGAGGACTACCTACTCCCTTTTATTTTATTGAGTGTTGAGGAAACAAACACACCAACACATTTGTTACTGAGGAGGGATGTGGTGAAACTGGCTGCCACGAGGCCCCCAGTGCTGTCCCTTCGAGTTTCACCTGACGGCCATAAAGACGCTGTCACCAATCAATCAGAGAAAGTAACACCGCACTGTTTACTAGTTCAGCTCATTAAGCAATGTAGTAGAACAAGTTAACTACCTTTTAAGGTGAGATTTTTTGTGGGCCTGGGTCAGGGAGAACCATTGTCCTGGAGCTCAATCCCGGCATGGCATTGTGGATCTGGGTCACTAAAATTGCAACTAAGATCTACTTAGAAATTGTCCCGTTCCCACTAACCTATTAACTATCTTCCCCGATAAACATTAATGAAGAATCATTGGACGCTGAGCGGGAGGAGCACACCAAAGTTATTTTCCTGGTACCAAATGTAACCGAGATGTCGGATAGAGAAAAGAGCAAGATCCATGATATACACCTGTAAGAGAAAATCTGGTCATAAGTGTACCCTCATAAACTAGGCAGAAAATGAAGTAGAAACATTATTTTTTTAAGGCTGACAGGAGGATGGGGTCATTTTTTATATGGACATGCAATACAGAATTAGTCAATGGGGATGGGGACGTTTTTTTTAATGCACATGCAATACAGAATTACCCAATGCTACTTCCATTAACAAAATACCCTGGCTTATCTAGGCAACCTTTTCCTTTGCTTTTTGACACATCAAATACATTTTCCTTTACCTTTCAGGTTTTTTGAAGGTTCCACTCTACCGTTGATGTCAAGTTGGCACTTGATGAAGGATGAAATTGCCAATCAAAAGCCTATTTGTTATTTAATCAACAGTGCATGTGTCATCTGAGCACTATTTAATTAGCCTGGGTGTATCCTCATTAAACCCAACAAAAGAGATTAATTTTGCTTTTGCTGCCACCCCCACACACACTCCCCCCCCCCTCCGACGAGGCCTAGGCCATGTTGAAGGCCCACCGATCAGCAACCCTACTGGGCGCCGTGCAAAGCCTTGGGCACCCTACCAGGAAAGGGTCCGGGGGCGTCTCGCTAGCCGAGGGCCTCTGGGACTAGTCACACTTTTAAAAGACTGAAATTAAGTGGAAAAATGTCTGCTCGCTCACTGATGTAATTATCTGTCCTGGATCTAACATCTGTTCGCTAGCTGCCGGTGCCAAGTCCACTTCACCATGTGCCAGTAACTTGTGGCTGGCGCCTGGTGTCTACCTGTTTCTATTTCTGATGCAGGGTGTATCTTGGCACCTGCCGCAGCTACTTTTCACTCTGACATCCTCCACCCATTCAACATCTGCGCATTCTTTCAAAACATCTTGGGCACCAGTCATCACGAATGCCCCCCAAACTTCTCAACTTCACCTTATCAGCTTCCCAATTTAACTTTGTAGGGCTTTAGAGTGTAAAAAAATGATATAATCTACATTATATTCCATTTTAATATATATATTTATATTGTATGTGTCGTAACCCACATTTTCACTGTGTGTTCTATATTTCACACAAGATTTCATTTATGATCTATGAGCATTGACACAGTACCTTGTTTTGAATAATAACCTTCTGTAGTATTAAGTTGTATTAAGTTGTGCAAATATTTTTATTCAGACTGGTAGCCCATATTCACCTTTTATAATATTCTCTGCCTAATCCTCATATTCATATTACGAGTTAATCCGAGCAATGACAGGTCCTTGGATTATCTGGAGCGTTGAGCCCCTGGAAAGCACATTAGCATGCTTCATTTATCTATATCTTCCGTGTCAACAGTACTGTCAGTGTGGGCGTTCTAACTAGCATCTTATTCCCATCCCAACAACTCAGTTGTAACAGAATTCAGGTGTGCCTAAGAGTTACAGAGACCTGCTTTAAATTCAGTCTGGATTCAGCTCTGCTGCTAATCCATTATACAGTGGCATTGTTGTAGTCTCTGTTACTTTTCCCACTTACTAGAAGAAGTACAGTTTAGTGGTGTCTGTGATACATTCAGTTTCTCAGCTAAATTAAGGATTCCAGCTTTTGAATAGCATTGACATTCCATTTTCAAAGGATTACACCTCAATTTGCCATTGGAAATATCACCCTAACTCCTCTGGTCATAGCCCACAATATCTGCCTGCTACATTTAGGGAGAGTTTGAGTTGTACACAATAGTTCATAACCGGAGGAAAATGGGGGAGGGACATTCTTTTTCAATTTCAGTCAGGGGAATTGTTTAGTATTTTTTTAATGTAGTCCAGGGGAGGGTCATGTATTTTTTTAAACAATTAAATGTCATATTGCTCAGGGTTTGAGAATTAGTTGCTTGCTATAGTATTTCATGTGTGCTCGATGATGCTCCTCATTCCTGATTCTCTGCTGGTTGAGCAATATCAAGTATGCCTAGTGTCACGCCTGGCTGAAGGACTGGACCAAAGGGCAGCATGGTAAGTGTATATTTTCTCTTTATTAAAAAATGACGCCGACAAAACGAAGAACAAAAACCACACTGGGAAGCGTTGGCCTATGTGCTCTGAACAAAGACAAAGTTAACTTCCCACAAAACAGGTGGGGGAAAAGGGTACCTAAGTATGGTTCTCAATCAGAGACAACGATAGACAGCTGCCTCTGATTGAGAACCATACCCGGCCAAACATAGAAAAATAGAAAATCATAGAACATAGAACATAGACTGCCCACCCAAATCACACCCTGACCAAACCAAAATAGAGACATAAAATGCTCTGTACGGTCAGGGCGTGACACCTAGTGTGGTCTCAATAAAATGCGACGGTCAGTGGAAGAATGCCTACCGGTCTGCTGCATATTTGTCTTGAATACGATAGTTTTTTTTTGTGGTCAGCGGCATATTTGACTTGAATAAATACTTGATACTTGTCATAGGCCTACTTGCGCAATGCGTTGAACTATGCAGGCCACAGTAAACAAATTGTGTTGCTATGACGAACTGTAGCCACACTACTCACACACACACACACACAAGCTAGTCCTGCTGCGCTGCACGCTCTCTCTGGCTCTCCCTGGAATTGATTCAAATAACCTTTGAAAATGCACAGACTTTTAGAAACAAAGCATCCACATCTCAAGGATAAACCAGACAACTTCACCAACCACCAAAAAATGCTGCACAATAATTTCTCAGACAACAAGAGTTTAATAAAACCGTCATACGGAACCCAAACCGGCTACGCGTGTGCGCCATCGTGCACAAATTTATGTTTTCCCCTTACACTAAACGCGATCACGACATGCAGGTTAAAATATCAAAGCAAACTCTGAATTAATTACATTGATTTGGGGACAGGTCGAAAAGCATGAAATAATTATGGAAATTTAGCTAGTTAGCTTGCACTTGATAGCTAATTTGTCCTATTTAGCTAGCTTGCTGTTGCTAGCTTATTTTTCCTGTGATATAAACATTAGGTTGTTATTTTACCTGAAATGCACAAGTCCTCCACTCCGACAAGTAATCCACACATAAAACGGCCGAACAAATCGTTTCTAGTCATCTCTTCTCCTTCCAGGCTTTTTCATCTTTGAATTTATATGGTGATTGGCATCTAAAATGTCATAGCATTACCAAGGACTTGTCACTGCAAGTCCTGGGAGAGGCAGGACTTGCAGTGAGATCTGCATCAGAAATAGAAAGGACTTCTATTTTAGCCCTTGACAACGCAGATTCTTGTTGACACACACGAGCAGTGTGGGTGCAATAATTGAAGATGAATGAAATCCCACTTTCCAATGACACTGTCACACCCAGAATCCAGGATATGGCAGATGATATTCAATCACATGCAGGTTTTAGACAGCCCGCACATCAAATTGGTTTGTTATCCAATTAGATTAGACAACTGACATTTCGAATCAACACTTCTTGTATATATTCGCTAAATGCAGCATATGGATATGTATTTGTTGCAAAGAATTGGCTCAGAATAAGAACCTGTAAGTAAGCATTTCACTGTAAGGTCTACACGTTGTATTTGGCGCACCAGACAAATAACATTTGATTTGAATATGGTAATTCCCTTTCATTCTACCTGTTTATTTGAGACCAGCTTCTCATTCTCATAGGCCAGCTGTTGACACCTCTGGAGTGTCCCTGGCACAAAACAAGTTTGACAAAGGCTGGCCTATAATATAGGCTATAGGTCTAGGCTATACAAAGAGCATACTAGAAAAGCAATTTTACTTCCTTGATGGTGTATATAAAACTAGGCTACACCGCGTTACACACTGCAATGGAGAGGTGTTCCCAATCATGAGGCCTGGCCTGCTCTGGCTGATGTAAACATTTTTTGTGCTGCCTAACCAATGACTGTGCTGTGTATGGTGGCACTTCAGGAGGTGAGTCAATTAGTCCTAAAAATGCTGTATCTGTGTGACTATGCCTACTGATGTCCTGTTCAGCTTGAGAGGGAGAGTGCGAAGATGAGATGGAGGGCCAGATGTATGCTTGCTATTGCTATAATTGATTTGAATAAAAAAACATATTTAGTTGCCCATAATGAAGCTTTTTATCAGAGTTTGTAATTGTATTTTGTACTTATTAAGGATCGCCATTCGCTGCTTCCATGGCAGCAGCTACGTACTCTTCCTTGGGTCCATACACGTTAAGGCACTTACATTTACAAACTGTACATCATATATCATTATTACACCACTACATATCTACAACACAATGTATAATACCACCATACAACAATATTACAATGTGCATGTGTTTAGAGTGCGTGTGCTCGCGCTTGTGTACGTATGCATGTCTCTTCACAGTCCCTGCTGTTCCATAAGGAGTATTTTGTAAATCTTATTATACAGCTTTGCATCAGTTACCTGATGTGGAATAGAGGTGTGAGAATGGTGCCGGAGGGGATGGCTGCTGTTTTAAGGGCTCCTAACCAATTGTGCTATTTTGTGTGTTTTTTCGCATTGTTTGTAACTTATTTTTTACATAATGTTGCTGCTACTGTCTCTTATTACCGAAAATAGCTTCTGGACAGCAGAACAGCAATTACTCACCTCAAACTGGACAAAGATTTTTCTTTAACGAGTCCGACGCAAAGGATATACTGCCTCTCCGAGACGAGTCCCAAATATGTGTGAAGAAAAGACGGAAATACAGGGGGCGGAGATCAGGGTGCCTCAGGGTGATAATTAGTCGGGAGAGGGTAAAAAAACAGCTGGTGCGCAATGTCTAATAGGTCTCGAGGTACTGCACGCCTGAGGTAGAGTACCTAATGATAAGCTGTAAACCACAGTATCTACCAAGATAGTTTTCATCTATATATTTCGTAGCCTTCTATTTACCACAACAAACTGATGCTGGCACTAAGACTGTACTCAACAAGCTGTATAAAGCCATAAGCAAACAAAATGCTCACCACAAGCGTTGCTCCTATTGGCCGGGGACTTTAATGCAGTCAAACTGAAATCCATTTGACCTAATTTCTACCAGCATGTCACATGTGCAATCAGAGGAGGAAAAAATCTAGACCACATTTACTCTTCACAGAGCTCTCCCTCACCGTCCATTTGGTAAACCTGACCATAAATCTATCCTCCTGATTCCTGTTTACAAGCAAAAACTAAGTACCAGTGACTTGCTCAATACAAAAGTGGTCAGATGACACGAATTCTACTCTACACGACTGTTTTGCAAGCACAGACTGGAATGTTCCCGGGTATCTGCCAATGGCATTGAGGGGTATACCACCTCAGTCGCCAGCTTCATCAATAAGTGCATCGACGACGGCGTCGTCCTCACAGTGACCGTAAGTAGATATTCCAACCCGAAGCCATGGATTACAGGCAACATCCCCACTGAGCTAAACACTCGAGCTGCCGCTTTCAAGGAGCGGAACACTAATCCGGACGCTTATGAGAAATCCCGCTCTGCCCTCAGACGAACCATCAAACAGACAAAGCGTCAACACAGGACGAAGATTGAGTCCGACTACACCGGCTCTGACGCTCTTTCGGATGTGACAGGGTTTGCAAACTATTTCGGACTACAAAGGGAAACCCATCCGCGGACTGCCCCGTGACACAAGCCTACCAGCTGTTCCTGGTTGACTGTGTGATCACGCAGTCTGTCGCCGATGTGAGCAAGACCTTTAAAGACCTTTGAAGCAAGACCTTCGTTTCTGTACTATCATTACATGTGAAGACTTATTTATATCAATTCAGTTCTCTAGGTTTAATTATTATGTGATGGTTTGCGTGGCCTTAACCATGTGAGACATCACGGGTGGTTTTATACATTTCAGAGAAAAGCCCGGTCCATGACGCCTTATGTGATGTCTGGGCTCACGTGGTTGTGGCCACTGACCAGTCAATCTTTATATGAATGTCCAGACTCTCATTTAGAAGGTTAACATCACATTACATCTTTTCACAGGTAGTACAGAAACATACGTTTCACAATATTTAAATGTAAACCTGACAGCTGTAAAATGTACACTTTAAGAGGAACAGTTGTGTGTTTCCTGTCCTTCATGAGATCACCAAATGAAACACACTCAACATGACTGTCCCTTAAGTTCCCATGGACCATTCCGACATTCTCAAAAGTAGAAATATTGTTTTAATTCTCACATTTTGGGGATTTAGGAGTTTGGCCAAGTCTTTCTTTGTTCTCTCTAGGCTCTCTACCTCCAGATTGCATGGTATTTATGACCTGAGGTAATAAACCTTGTTTAGGAGAGAGAGTGAAAGGGGGGGTGGGTGTGGGGGGTTGCAGAGCTACAAGCTACATCCAGAAAGGGCCACGTCATGACACAGGTCAACATTCACAAGGTCACAGGTTCAGACGGATTACCAGGATGCACACGTGTCTTCACTGACATTTTCCATCTCTCCTTGACCGAGTCTGTTATACCAACATGTTTCAAGCAGACCACCATTGTCCCTGTGCCTAAGAAAGCAAAGGTAACCTGCCTAAATGACTGCTGGCCGTAGCACTCAAGTGTGTAAGTACTTTGAAAGGCTGGTCATGGCTCACAACAACACATCTGCCATGCTGATCCTCAACACGAGGGCCCCTAAGGGGTGCGTGCTTAGTCCCCTCCTGTACTCCCTGTTCACTCACGACTGCGTGGCCAAGCACAACTCCAACACCATTATTAAACTTGGTAACAACACAACAGTGGTAGACCTGATCAGACAATGATAGGACAGCCTATAGGGAGGAGGTCAGAGACCCCATTTACATCAACTGGGCTGTGGTGGAGCAGGTAGTTTCAAGTTCCATGGTGTCCACATCACCAACAAACTATCATGGTCCAAACACACCAAGACAGTTGTGAAGAGGGCATGACAACACCTTTTCCCACTCAGGAGACTGAAAAGATTTGGCATGAGTCCCCAGATCCTCAAAAATTGCCAAAGACTCCAATCACCCAATTTATAGACTGCTCTCCCTGCTACCGCATGGCAAGCGTTACTGGAGTCTAGGTCCAAAAGGCTCCTTAACAGCTTTTACCCCCAAGCCATATGACTGCTGAACAATTAATCAAATGGCCACCTGGACTATTTACATTAATCCCCCCCCCTTTGTTGAGGTCCACAAGAGAAGGGACAAGGTGAGAGGAGTAGAGCGCATAGATGAGAGAAGGAATACAACGTGGCCACTCTCAAAGTGAATTGTGTTTACTTGTGATCAGGGGTGTAATCATACCTGATTCTGATGAAAAAAAGGGTGATAAACACCTGAACTTGTCCAATAGAAACTCTCCCCCTTTTTGTTTTTACACTGCTGCTACTCACTGTTTATTATCTATGCATAGTCACTTTACCCTTACCCTACACGTACAAAATACCTCGACTACGTTCTTTGCGGAAACATGGCTCACTGGAGAGACGCTATCGGAGACGGTGCAGTGCAGCCAGCTGGTTTCTCCACCCATCGCGCCGACAGAAACAAACATCTTTCTGGTAAGAAGAGGGGCGGGGCGTATGCTTTATGGTTAACGGGACGTGGTGTGATCATAACAACATACAGGAACTCAAGTCCTTCTGTTCACCTGATTTAGAATTCATCAAAATCAAATGTAGACTGCATTATCTACCAAGGGAATTCTCTTCGATTATAATCAAAACCGTATATATTACCCCCCAAGCAGACACATCGATGGCTCTGAACGAACGTTATTTGACTCTTTGCAAACTGGAATTCATATATCCGGAGGCTGCATTCATTGTAGCTGGGGATTTTAACAAGGCTAATCTGAAAAAAAGACTCCCTAAATTTTATCAGCATATCGATTGCGCAACCAGGGCTGGAAAAACCTTGGATCATTGCTTATCCAACTTCCGCGACGCATATAAGGCCCTGCCCCGCCCTCCTTTCGGAAAAGCTGACCACGACTCCATTTTGCTGATCCCTGCCTACAGACAGAAACTAAAACAAGAAGCTCCCGCGCTGAGGTCTGTTCAAGGCTGGTCCGACCAATCTGATTCCACACTCCAAGACTGCTTCCATCACGTGGACTGGGATATGTTCCGTATTGCGTCAGACGACAACATTGACGAATACGCTGATTCGGTGTGCGAGTTCATTAGAACGTGCGTTGAAGATGTTGTTCCCATAGCAACGATTAAAACATTCCCAAACCAGAAACCATGGATTGATGGCAGCATTCGCATGAAACTGAAAGAGCGAACCACTGCTTTTAATCAGGGCAATTTGACTGGAAACATGACCGAATACAAACAGTGTAACTATTCCCTCCGCAAGGCAATCAAACAAGGTAAGCGTCAGTATAGAGACGAAGCAGAATCGCAATTCAACGGCTCAGACACAAGAGGTATGTGGAAGGGTCTACAGTCAATCACTGATTACAAAAAGAAAACCAGCACCGTCACGGGCCAGGATGTCTTGCTCCCAGGCAGACTAAATAACTTTTTTGCCAGCTTTGAGGACAATACAGTGCCACTGACACGGCCTGCAACTAAAACATGCGGACTCTCCTTCACTGCAGCCGATGTGAGGAAAACATTTGAACGTGTCAACCCTCGCAAGGCTGCAGGCCCAGACGGCATCCCCAGCCGCGCCCTCAGAGCATGCGCAGACCAGCTGACTGGTGTGTTAACGGACATATTCAATCAATCCCTATCCCAGTCTGTTGTTCCCACATGCTTCAAGAGGGCCACCATTGTTCCTGTTCCCAAGAAAGCTAAGGTAGTTGAGCTAAACGACTACCGTAGCACTCACTTCCGTCATCATGAAGTGCTTTGAGAGACTAGTCAAGGACCATATCACCTCCACCCTACCTGACACCCTAGACCGACTCCAAATTTCTTACCGCCCAAATAGGTCCACAGACGATGCAATCTCAACCACACTGCACACTGCCCTAACCCATCTGGACAAGAGCAATACCTATGTGAGAATGCTGTTCATCGACTACAGCTCGGCATTTAACACCATAGTGCCCTCCAAGCTCGTCATCAAGCTCAAGACCGTGGGTCTCGACCCCGCCCTGTGCAACTGGGTACTGGACTTCCTGATGGGCCGCCCCCAGGTGGTGAGGGTAGGCAACAACATCTCTACCCCGCTGATCCTCAACACTGGGGCCCCACAAGGGTGCGTTCTGAGCCCTCTCCTGTACTCCCTGTTCACCCACGACTGCGTGGCCATGCACGCCTCCAACTCAATCATCAAGTTTACCGACGACACAACAGTGGTAGACTTGATTACCAACAACGACGAGACGGCCTACAGGGAGGAGGTGAGGGCCCTCGGAGTGTGGTGTCAGGAAAATAACCTCACACTCAACGTCAACAAAACTAAGGAGATGATTGTGGACTTCAGGAAACAGCAGAGGGAACACCCCCCTTTCCACATCGATGGAACAGTAGTGGAGAGGGTAGTAACCACCCGAGCCACTGCCTGTTCACCCCACTATCATCCAGAAGGCGAGGTCAGTACAGGTGCATCAAAGCTGGGACCGAGAGACTGAAAAACAGCTTCTATCTCAAGGCCATCAGACTGTTAAACAGCCACCACTAACATTGAGTGGCTGCTGCCAACACACTGACACAACTCCAGCCACTTTAATAATGGGAATTGATGGGAAATTATGTAAAATATATCACTAGCCACTTTAAACAATGCTACCTAATATAATGTTTACATACCCTACATTATTCATCTCATATGTATACGTATATACTGTACTCTATATCATCTACTGCATCCTTATGTAATACATGTATCACTAGCCACTTTAACTATGCCACTTTGTTTACATACTCATCTCATATGTATATACTGCACTCAATACCATCTACTGTATCTTGCTTATGCCGCTCTGTACCATCACTCATTCATATTTCTTATGTACATATTCTTTATCCCCTTACACTTGTGTCTATAAGGTAGTAGTTTTGGAATTGTTAGCTAGATTACTTGTTGGTTATTACTGCATTGTCGGAACTAGAAGCACAAGCATTTCGCAACACTCGCACTAACATCTGCTAACCATGTGTATGTGACAAATACATTTTTTATTTGATTTGACTAGTCTGTACCCCCGCACATTGACTCGGTAGCAGTACCCCTATTGTTATTTTGTGTTCCTTTATTTTTTTAGTAAATATTTTCTTGAACTGCATTGTTGGCTAGGGGTTTGTAAGTAAGCATTTCACGGTAAGGTCTACTACACCTTTTATTTTTGGCGCATGTGACAAATACAATTTGATGGCTCTATGTAGTACTGTGCGGTTCCCATAGTCTGTTCTGGACTTGGGGATTGTGAAGCGACCTCTTGTGGCGTGTCTTGTGGGGTATCCATGGGTGTCCAAGCTGTGTGCTAGTAGTTTAAACAGACAGCTCGGGACATTCAGCTTGTCAACACTTCTTACAAAAACAAGTACTGATGAGGTCAATCTCTCCTCTACTTTGAGCCATGAGAGGTTGACATGCATATCATTAATGCTAGTTCCCTGTGTACTTTTAAGTGCCAGCCGTGCTGCCCTGTTCTGAGCCAATTGTAATTTTCCTAAGTCCATCTTTGTGGCACCTGACCACACTACTAAACCATTGGTGGTCAATGCCGTTTAAAATGAGAATGGCCTCATTTCTATTACAGCATATTGTAAATATTTAGGTTACAGTTTGACGTTTCTTGAGTGGGCAGCTTGATGAAACCCAGTTAATATTTAAATCACCCAGAAAATATACTTCGCTGTTGATATCATCCAGATACTGACTGTTAGCACTTGGTTGTGTTACGCAGAGTGGAACAGGGAAATTCAAGAGCAGACTCAGACGAGGAGACTGGGAGGAAGTAACCAAGGTATTTCTTGAAATGCAGGGAAGATGGAGTGCAGGCCAGAGGAAGCTTGGGCGGGTTGCAGGAAACCAGGTGCTGAGGCTGAGGCTGGAACGAGAGGGGTTGAGACAGGGTAACCAGGTGAGGAGGCTGAGGCTGGAGCGAGAGGGGTTGAGACAGGGTAAGCAGGTCCGGAGGGGAATCCAAGGGAGCAGTAAAGTGTGGAATCCAGGGCAGAGTAGCAGGATGAGGAGACGTGGGACTGGAGAGACCAGAGTCAGAGCAGGCAGAACTGTAGCAGAGAGGAAAACTGTGTCAGGCAAGAAAACAGGCACAAGAGGATCGAAATAGTAACACATGGCTAGAAACATACACTGACTACGATCTGTGTAGAGACTACAACTAACTCCAGCACACATGTATCCGCCCACACAATCACAAACACAGAGAGAGAGGGAGAGAGCACTGGGGGAGTGGCGGCAGGTCAAGGAGACACAGGATGAGCAGTAGAGGGCGTGGCAGGAGCAGATGTAACAAGTTGTCTATAGTAGCTTTCCTTCATAGGTGGGCTTTAGGTGAGGCAGTTTTAACATGTAGCCTTATTACTTCAACATGATTTAACATGAGATCCTCCGTTGGTATTTATTTTTAGTAGATGTGATAGCTACATTATGTACAACTACCAATGTATCATCAAGTGAGTTTCAGAGAATATGAATGTAATCAAGCACGTTATTGACTATTAACCTACCTCTTTCTGGGTTGCTTGATTATGGGTTGCTTGATTAGTTTTAATGCATTATTTATTTATTTAACCTGTATTTAATTTGGCAAGTCAGTTAAGAACAAACCTGGACGACTGGGAAATATTTACTGGGAAGCTTATTTACATTTACATCATTTACATTTAAGTCATTTAGCAGACGCTCTTATCCAGAGCGACTTACAAATGGGTGCATTCACCTTATGACATCCAGTGGAACAGCCACTTTACAATAGTGCATCTAAATATTTTAAGGGGGGGGAGGTGAGAAGGATTACTTTATCCTATCCTAGGTATTCCTTAAAGAGGTGGGGTTTCAGGTGTCTCCGGAAGGTGGTGATTGACTCCGCTGTCCTGGCGTTGTGAGGGAGTTTGTTCCACCAATGGGGAGCCAGAGCAGCGAACAGTTTTGACTGGGCTGAGTGGGAACTGAACTTCCTCAGTGGTAGGGAGGCGAGCAGGCCAGAGGTGGATGAACGCAGTGCCCTTATTTGGGTGTAGGGCCTGATCAGAGCCTGGAGGTACTGAGGTGCCGTTCCCCTCACAGCTCCGTAGGCAAGCACCATGGTCTTGTAGCGGATGCAAGCTTCAACTGGAAGCCAGTGGAGAGAGCGGAGGAGCGGGGTGACGTGAGAGAACTTGGGAAGGTTGAACACTAGACGGGCTGCGGCGTTCTGGATGAGTTGTAGGGGTTTAATGGCACAGGCAGGGAGCCCAGCCAACAGCGAGTTGCAGTAATCCAGACGGGAGATGACAAGTGCCTGGATTAGGACCTGCGCCGCTTCCTGTGTGAGGCAGGGTCGTACTCTGCGGATGTTGTAGAGCATGAACCTACAGGAGCGGGCCACCGCCTTGATGTTAGTTGAGAACGACAGGGTGTTGTCCAGGATCACGCCAAGGTTCTTAGCGCTCTGGGAGGAGGACACAATGGAGTTGTCAACCGTGATGGCGAGATCATGGAACGGGCAGTCCTTCCCGGGAGGAAGAGCAGCTCCGTCTTGCCGAAGTTCAGCTTGAGGTGGTGATCCGTCATCCACACTGATATGTCTGCCAGACATGCAGAGATGCGATTCGCCACCTGGTCATCAGAAGGGGGAAAGGAGAAGATTAATTGTGTGTCGTCTGCATAGCAATGATAGGAGAGACCATGTGAGGTTATGACAGAGCCAAGTGACTTGGTGTATAGCGAGAATAGGAGAGGGCCTAGAACAGAGCCCTGGGGGACACCAGTGGTGAGAGCGCGTGGTGAGGAGACAGATTCTCGCCACGCCACCTGGTAGGAGCGACCTGTCAGGTAGGACGCAATCCAAGCGTGGGCCGCGCCGGAGATGCCCAACTCGGTGAGGGTGGAGAGGAGGATCTGATGGTTCACAGTATCGAAGGCAGCCGATAGGTCTAGAAGGATGAGAGCAGAGGAGAGAGAGTTAGCTTTAGCGGTGCGGAGCGCCTCCGTGATACAGATTTATTTAAAGTGGAGCTGCACAGTGAGCTGCACATGATGGTCTTCCTACACCGCCTCAGTGCTAACAGTGTAACTCATAGGCACGTGATTACAGAATACAATAGCTGTAGGATCAACAGAGGTATTCAGAGCAGTTTGGGGGACATAAATTAAGTTACTTACATTGTGTCTGCCAACCCCCTGGGATAATGTACTTTTGATGCAGTGTTATGACAATTTAGTGTCACAATGGTAGGGATTAACTGAGTTGGTCTTGGGGTCATTGATAAGTCCAGGAGCCACTATGATTTGGATGAACTCTGTCATTCCTGTAGAGTATCTTCTGTTTCCAGAAGGTGTCAAACGTATCTATAAAAGTGATTCCAACAGGGCTACAGTAGTCTTTTAGCCAGGTGTGTAATGCCAGTAGCCTGCTGAATCTTTCACACCCGCGGCCCAACGATGGTAACCAACCTGAAATGATTGGCCACTTTTTGGAATCTTTCAGTGCTCGAATCAGTTCTTTAAAATACATTTTCAGAGGTTCCAAGCCAGCCCTTCTGATGACGTTTAACCCCACATGGACTAAGACAGCGTCAGCTCCTGGCATCTGTCGCAGAACGGTCTGAAGCAACCTTGTAATATCCTGCACAGGGTTTTTGCACTGGGAACCAAGATGTTCCTCATCATAGATCTGCCAAGGATGACAGCTGGGGAAAGTTATTGATCTCATAATAACCATATTCGAGTACTTCACATACATTGCTATTAGCTAGGCTAATTCGAGAAGACCTAATTAATTTAAAGTATCATTTTAATTTGACTCTAGGCTACTAACAACAAGAGGGCTTTGTGTTGGAGCCTATTTTTTCCTATTCAATAAATTAAAGGTGGGCCTACCTTGTGACAGTCAAAATTATAGTCTACTATCCATAGATTTTGTCCGCCAATTCCTTCAGTCACCATGCACTTCTTAAATAATAATGGGGGGGGAAAAAGCCTTATTAGGCTATACGGTGCCTTTGAATTCACTTTTAGAAACACAAATTTGGCCAGTTTTTGGTTTAAGGATCATGTGGTGAACTGTGCATGTCTTGTTTGTTAATTTAGCCTAGCATATACTCTTATATTCCCATGCCCTAATCACAGTCAACAAAAATATTTTTTTACCAATAATATCATCAAATAATATAGAATACATTTGAAAATGACAGTTTCCTAAATGAAAAAAAGTTACAAATACATCCCTGATGTAATGGGATTAACAAATTTTTTTCAACCTTCGCCTGAAACGACATAACCAAATCTAACTGCTCAGGCCCTGAAGCAAGGATATGCATATTCTTGTTACCATTTGAAAGGAAACACTTTGAAGTTTGTGGAAATGTGAAAGGAATGTAGTAGAATATAACACAATAGATCTGGTAAAATACAAATAAAAAACCTACTGTCGTTTGTATTTTTTTGTACCATCATCTTTGAAATGCAAGAGAAATACCATAATGTATTATTCCAGCCCAGGTGCAATTTAGATTTTGGCCATTAGATGGCATCAGTGTATGTGCAAAGTTTTAGACTGATCCAATGAACCATTGTATTTCTGTTCAAAATGTTGTATCAAGACTGCCCTAATGTGCCTAATTTGTTTATTAATAACTTGTCATGTTCAAAATTGTGCACTCTCCTCAAACAATAGCATGATATTATTTCACTGTAGTAGCTGCTGTAAATTGGATAGTGCAGTTAGTTTCGAGTTAATCCGTGTTCATCTTTCTGCCAATATCAGATATGTGTATGTCCTGGGAAATGTTCTTGTTTCTTACAACCTCATGCTAATCGCATTAGCCTGTGTTAGCTCACCGATCCCAAAGTTAACTAATGAATGGCTTTTTGTCAAATTCATTGATGATCAGATACTTCAGTTGCAACTGGTTCTTTTTTATTATTATTATTTTATTTTTACAGTTGATAGACAAATTTAGCACTGTTCCAAATGTAGACTATCCTCATTTTTAACGATAGCCTGTATAGAAATCCAAATGTTTTTGGTACTACAGCATGTGCTCATTCGTTGTCATGCTCTGTTGTAATGAAAAATATTCTGCTTGTCTCCAGTCATGTAAAATTACATGAAATGGGTTCATAAAAGGCTAAATAACATGATAGATTCAGCAGTGCTTTTATTATAATGGATATATTTCACCCTTGTCCACGGTGGCCTGTGAATCCACAACCTTCTGGCTACTTTTCCATGTAACTCTTGCAAAATCAACCATTACATGGAAAAAACATATCCACTTTATGTTTTAATTATTATTTTGGGTATAGAGGATGGTTAATAGTTTTTTTTTCAAAAGTTCAGGGAGGGTCAGTAAAAATATATTTTACTGAAGGGAGGGCCAATCATTTTAGTTTCAGAGAGATTCGATTTTCTTCACGTATCCCTCATTTTAGAATTATATAATTGAACTATGCCATGGAAAATCTAATCTGCATCTCTTCCCCTCCTTGTTATTATCATTGCTAATTACCTTTACGCTTAGGTTAGCGTAGAGTTGGAGATAGAGCACGGTGTCCTTTCTATTAGACAAAGTAGCTGGGGACGTCTAGTGAACAACCTCGTCTCAGAGCATTTCGTATTATTCTGTACGTAAATCCGAGACACTCATTTTAATATGATAAGTTACTTCTCATATGGTATGTATTCATTTGTGGATGTCCGTCACTAATTTGTGTATACTATGTTATGGAATACAAATCGTATTATGTGTTACAAATTAGAAAAACAAATGATATGTTACGAATGTTAGCTAGGCGAGGGGTTAGGGTTAGGGGGAGAGGGTTAAGTTTAGGGGAAGGGTTAGCTAACATGCTAAGTAGCAAAAAGGTATAATGACCAAAAACATATATCAAATTTTATTTGGCACATGCGCCGAATTCAACAGGTGTAATGCTTACTTACAAGCCCTTAACCAACTATGCAATTTTAAGAAAAATATGTGTTAAGTAAAAAATAATAAAAGAGCAGCAGTAAAATAACAATAGCGAGACTATATACAAGGGGTACCGGTACAGAGTCAATGTGCGGGAGCACCGGTTAGTCGAGTTAATTAAGGTAATACATACATGTAGGTAGAGTTAACCTGTTAAGTCGACCCTCTACTTTTTCGAACATTCTGTTAAAAATCGCGCAACATTTCAGCGCCCTGCTACTCATATAGTATATGAGGAATATAGGAATATAGTATATGCATATTATTAGTATGTGTGGATAGCAAACACTCTGACGTTTCTAAAACTGGTTAAATCACGGCTGTGACTTTAACAGAGCGTGAGTTTCATCGAATAGCGCAGGAAAACCTGATCACTGAAAATGGAAATAAATATCCTTGCGCTTACTTCCAGGAATTGTTCAAAGTGAACCGAATTACAGGAGACAGAGGTTTCAGCGCCTACAGCTTCCACACGTTGTCTAGAGTCTTGTCATTTGATTCGCAATTGATTCTTGGTCTAACCGGTTCAAGGGAACTCCTTCCCTCCGTTCTCCGACCGGATGTTTTGGTCGAGCTCTCTCGGCCATGTTTTTTTTCAGACGACACCTATAGAAGTTACATCGCCTCCTGATGAATTTTATCGCTTATTAACGTGTACTAATACCTAAAGTTGCATTACAAAAGTATTTCAAAGTGTTCATCGTCGACTTTTTGAATTAAAAAAAATGACGTTACGTTATGAAAAGCTATTTTTTTCCGTTTATCATACAGTCTACATAGAACGATATCTAGGCTATATATGGACCGATTTAATCGAAAAAAGACCCAATAGTGATTATGGGACATCTAGGAGTGCCAACAAAGAAGATGGTCAAAGGTAATGAATGTTTTATATTTTATTGTGCGGTTTGTGTAGCGCCGAATATGCTAATTATTTTGTTTACGTCCCCTGCGGGTCTTTTGTGGTGTTACATACTATCAGATAATAGCTTCTCATGCTTTCGCCGAAAAGCATTTTAAAAATCTGACTTGTTGCCTGGATTCACAACGAGTGTAGCTTTAATTCAATACCCTGCATGTGTATTTTAATGAACGTTTGAGTTTTAACTAATACTATTAGCATTTAGCGTAGCGCATTTGCATTTCCAGAGCTCTAGATGGGACGCCTGCGTGCCAGGTAGGAGCAAGTGGTTAAAGTGATTATGCATAGATAATAACAGAGAGTAGCAGCAGTGTAAAAGATGAGGGAGGCAATGCAAATAGTCTGGGTCTGTTTTAGTCTGGGTAAAGTTTTGGTCCCATGTTTCATGAGCTGAAATATATATATTTATATATATATCACTGTTAGTGAGCATTTCTCTTTTGTCAAAATCCATCCCCCTGACAGGTATGTCATATCACGTAGCTGATTAAACAGCATAATCATTACAACAATAAAAGGCCTCTCTAAAATCTGCAGTTTTGTCACAATGCCGCAGATGTGCAGGAATTTCCACCAGAGCTGTTGTCAAAGAAGTGAATGTTTGTTTTGCTACCATAAGCCGTTTTATAGAATTTGGCAGTACATCTAACTGGCCTCTTAACCGCAGACCACGTATAACCACGCCAGGATCGTCTGAGACCAGCCACTCGGATAGCTGATGAATCTGTGGATTTGCACAACCGAAGAATTTCAGCATGAACTGTCAGAAACTGTCTCAGGGAAGCTCATCTGCATGCTCATTGTCTTCACCAGGATCTTGACCTGACTCAGTTCTTGAATTGTGCCCTTCACGGATTAACCTCTCTGGGATATGTGGGACAGTAGTATCCTACCTCGCCAACAGCCAGTGAAATTGCAGGGCGCCAAATTCAAGACAACAGAAATCCAATAATTAAAATTCCTCAAACATACAAGTATGTCACACCATTTTAAAGATAAACTTGTTGTAAATCCAGCCAAAGTGTCCGATTTCGAAAAGGCTTTACGACAAAAGCACACCAAATTATTATGTTAGGTCAGCACCTAGTCACAGAAAAACACAGCCATTTTTCCAGCCAAAGAGAGGAGTAACAAAAATCAGAAATAGAGATAAAGTTAATCACTAACCTTTGATGATCTTCATCAGATGAAACTCATAGGACTTTATGTTACACAATACATCTATGTTTTGTTCGATAAAGTTAATATTTATATGCAAAAATCTCAGTTTACATTGGCGAGTTATGTTCAGTAGTTCCAAAACATCTGGTGATTTTGCAGAAAGCCACATAATAAACATTGCTAAAAGATACAACTGTTATGCATGGGATTTTAGATCCACTTCTCATTAATGCAACCGCTGTGTCAGATTTCAAAAAAACTTTATTGAAAAAGCACACCATTCAATAATCTGAGTACAGCGCTAAGCCGTAAAAACAAGCCATACAGATACCTGCCATGTTGTGGAGTCAACAGAAGTAGCATTATAAATAGCATTATAAATATTCACTTACCTTTGATGATCTTCATCAGAATGCACTCCCAGGAATCCCAGTTCCACAATAAATGTTTGTTTTGTTCGATAAAGTCCATCATTTATGTCCAAATACCTTGTTTTTGTTGTCATGTTTAGTCCAGTAATCCAAATTCATGCGGTGCGAGCACTAGGTCCAGATGAAAAGTCAAAAAGTTCCATTACAGTTCGTAGAAACATGTCAACCAATGTATAGAATCAATCTTTAGGATGTTTTTAACATAAATCTTCAATAATGCTCCAACCGGAGAAATCCTTGGTCTTTAGAAATGCAATGGAACGCAGCTACCTCTCACGGGAGTGCGCGTGATCAGCACATGCCAGACACCTGGTTGAAATAGCTCTCTTTCTCTCCCCCTTCATAGTAGAAGCCTCAAACAAAGTTCTAATGACTGCTGACATCTAGTGGAAGCCTTAGGAAGTGCAATATGACCCCATAGACACTGAATATTTGATAGGCAATGACTTGAAAACCTACAAACCTCAGATTTCCCACTTCCTGGTTGGATTTGTTCTAATGTTTTTGCCTGCCATATGAGTTCTGTTATACTCACAGGCATCATTCAAACAGTTTTAGAAACTTAGGAATGTTTTCTATTCAATACTAATAATAATCTGTATAATTTTATATTTATTTTATTTCACCTTTATTTAACCAGGTAGGCAAGTTGAGAACAAGTTCTCATTTACAATTGTGACCTGGCCAAGATAAAGCAAAGCAGTTCCACACATACAACGACACAGAGTTACACATGGAGTAAAACAAACATACAGTCAATAATACAGTATAAACAAGTCTATATATGATGTGAGAAAATGAGGTGAGATAAGGGAGGTAAAGGCAAAAAAGGCCATGGTGGCGAAGTAAATACAATATAGCAAGTAAAACACTGGAATGGTAGATTTGCAGTGGAAGAATGTGCAAAGTAGAAATAAAAATAATGGGGTGCAAAGGAGCAAAATAAATAAAATAAATACAGTAGGGAGAGGTAGTTGTTTGGGCTAAATTATAGGTGGGCTATGTACAGGTGCAGTAATCTGGGAGCTGCTCTGACAGTTGGTGCTTAAAGCTAGTGAGGGAGATAAGTGTTTCCAGTTTCAGAGATTTTTGTAGTTCGTTCCAGTCATTGGCAGCAGAGAACTGGAAGGAGAGGCGGCCAAAGAAAGAATTGGTTTTGGGGGTGACCAGAGAGATATACCTGCTGGAGCGTGTGCTACATTTGGGTGATGCTATTATGCATTTGGGTAACCAGCGAGCTGAGATAATGGGGGACTTTACCTAGCAGGATCTTGTAGATAACATGGAGCCAGTGGGTTTGGCGACGAGTATGAAGCGAGGGCCAGCCAACAAGAGCGTACAGGTCGCAATGGTGGATAGTATATGGTGCTTTGGTGACAAAACAGATTGCACTGTGATAGACTGCATCCAATTTGTTGAGTAGGGTATTGGAGGCTATTTTGTAAATGACATCGCAGAAGTCGAGGATTGGTAGGATGGTCAGTTTTACAAGGGTATGTTTGGCAGCATGAGTGAAGGATGCTTTGTTGCGAAATAGGAAGCCAATTCTAGATTTAACTTTGGATTGGAGATGTTTGATGTGGGTCTGGAAGAAGAGTTTATAGTCTAACCAGACACCTAGGTATTTGTAGTTGTCCACGTATTCTAAGTCAGAGCCGTCCAGAGTAGTGATGTTGGACAGGCGGGCAGGTGCAGGCAGTGATCGGTTGAAGAGCATGCATTTAGTTTTACTTGTATTTAAGAGCAATTGGAGGCCACGGAAGGAGAGTTGTATGGCATTGAAGCTTGCATGGAGGGTTGTTAACACAGTGTCCAAAGAAGGGCCAGAAGTATACAGAATGGTGTCGTCTGCGTAGAGCTGGATCAGAGACTCACCAGCAGCAAGAGCGACATCATTGATGTATACAGAGAAAAGCGTCGGTCCAAGAACCCTGTGGCACCCCCATAGAGACTGCCAGAGATCCGGACTGCAGACCCTCCGATTTGACACACTGAACTCTATCAGAGAAGTAGTTGATGAACCAGGCGAGGCAATCATTTGAGAAACCAAGGCTGTCGAGTCTGCTGATGAGGATGTGGTGATTCACAGAGTTGAAAGCCTTGGCCAGATCAATGAATACGGCTGCACAGTAATGTTTCTTATCGATGGCGGTTAAGATATCGTTTAAGACCTTGAGCGTGGCTGAGGTGCACCCATGACCAGCTCTGAAACCAGTTTGCATAGCAGAGAACGTATGGTGAGATTCTAAATGGTCGGTAATCTGTTTGTTGACTTGGCTTTCGAAGACCTTAGGAAGTCAGGGTAGGATAGATATAGGTCTGTAGCAGTTGGGGTCAAGAGTGTCCTCCCCTTTGAAGAGGGGGATGACCGCAGCTGCTTTCCAATCTTTGGGAATCTCAGACGACACGAAAGAGAGGTTGAACAGGCTAGTAATAGGAGTGGCAAAAATTTTGGCAGATCATTTTAGAAAGAAGGGGTCCAGATTGTCTAGCCCGGTTGATTTGTAGGGTCCAGATTTTGCAGCTCTTTCAGAACATCAGCTGACTGGATTTGGGAGAAGGAGAAATGGGGAAGGCTTGGGCGATTTGCTGTGGGTGGTGCAGTGCTGTTGACCGGGGTAGGAGTAGACTGTTGGAAAGCATGGCCAGCCGTAGAAAAATGCTTATTGAAATTCTCAATTATAGTGGATTTATCAGTGGTGACAGTATTTCCTATCTTCAGTGCAGTGGGCAGCTGGGAGGAGGTGTTCTTATTCACCATGGACTTTACAGTGTCCCAGAACTTTTTTGAGTTAGTGTTGCAGGAAGCAAATTTCTGCTTGAAAAAGCTAGCCTTGGCTTTTCTAACTGCCTGTGTATAATGGTGTCTAGCTTCCCTGAACAGCTGCATATCACGGGGGCTGTTCGATGCTAATGCAGAACGCCATAGGATGTTTTTGTGTTGGTTAAGGGCAGTCAGGTCAAGGGAGAACCAAGGGCTATATCTGTTCCTGGTTCTAAATTTCTTGAATGCGGCATGTTTATTTAAGATAGTTAGGAAGGCATTTAACAAAAAAATCCAGGCATCCTCTACTGACGGGATGAGATCAATATCCTTAAAGGATACCCCGGCCAGGTCGATTAGAAAGCCCTGCGTGCTGAAGTGTTTCAGAGAGCGTTTGACAGTGATTAGTGGAGGTCGTTTGACCGCTGACAATGAGGCAGTGATTGCTGAGATCTTGGTTGAAGACAGCAGAGGTGTATTTAGAGGGCAAGTTGGTTAGGATGATATCTATGAGGGTGCCCGTGTTTAAGGCTTTGGGGAGGTACCTGGTAGGTTCATTGATAATTTGTGTGAGATTGAGGGCATCAAACTTAGATTGTAGGATGACTGGGGTGTTAAGCATGTTCCAGTTTAGGTCGCCGAGCAGCACGAGCTCTGAAGATAGATGGGGAGCAATCAGTTCACATATGGTGTCCAGAGCACAGCTGGGGGCAGAGGTTGGTCTATAGCAGGCGGCAACGGTGAGAGACTTGTTTTTAGAGAGGTGGATTTTTAAAAGTAGAAGTTCAAATTGTTTGGGTACAGACCTGGATAGTAGGACAGAACTCTGCAGGCTATCTTTACAGTAGATTGCAACACCGCCCCCTTTGGCAGTTCTATCTTGCTGAAAATGTTGTAGTTTGGGATGAAAATTTCAGAATTTTTGGTGATCTTCCGAAGCCAGGATTCAGACACAGCTAGAACATCCGGGTTGGCAGAGTGTGCTAAAGCAGTGAATAACTGGGAGAGTAATCATAGCCTCAAATGCATTAGCATAACGCAACGCAAGCTAGCAGAATGTATGCACACATGACTGTAAGTCGCTTTGGATAAAAGCGTCTGCTAAATGGCATATATTATATTATATATTATAAATACCCCTAGAAACTTTTCCTATTCATGAAATGAAATGAAATAAATATATTCAAACACAAGCGTAGCCTTTTGTTAACAACACTGTCATCTCAGATTTTCAAAATATGTGTTACAGCCAACGGTAGACAAGCATTTGTATAAGTTTATCATGGCATAATGCTATGCTAGGCTCTGCTGGTAGGCAACATTTTCACGAAAATAAGAAAAGCAACCAAATTAAATAATTTACCTTTTAAGAACTTCGGATGCTTTCACTCAGGAGACTCCCAGTTAGATAGCAAATGTTCATTTTTTCCAAAAATGTTATTTTTGTAGGCGAAAAAGCTCCCGTTTCTTCACCATGCTTGTGTGAGAAATCGACCGAAAAATGCCAAAGTTTTTTCAAAATTTGCTCCATAATATCGACAGAGACACGGCAAACAGTGTTTAGGATCCATCCTCAAGGTGTTTTTAACAAATATTTTCGATAATATATCCGTCGAGGCAGTTGGTTTCTCATAAGAAGCGATTGGAAAAATGGCTACCTCAGTATTTTACGCAAGGTTTTCTGCGGGAGACACCATGTGACCACATGCCATATATGGTCCCTTACAGCCATTCTTCAAGGGAAATGCATAAAAAGACGTCACAATGCTGTAGACACCTTGGGGAAAACGTGGAAAACGTAAGCTAATTCGTAGCTCATTCACAGCCATTTTAGGAGTTAATTTTTTTTTTAAATGCAGCACTTCCTGGTTGGATTTTTATCTGGGTTTCACCTGTAACATCAGTTCTGTGGCACTCACAGACAATATTTTTGCAGTTTTGGAAACGTCGGAGTGTCTTCTTTCTAAAGCTGTCAATTATATGCATAGTCGAGCATCTTTTCATGACAAAATATCTTGTTTAAAACGGGAACGTTTTTCATCCAAAAATTAAAATAGCGCCCCCTAAATCCAACTGGTTTAAGGAGAGGCATGCTTAGTCGAGTGATTAAAAGGGTCCAGTGAGTAGTGAGGTTGGTTAGGGTCACGGCGATTCAGACAGCTAGCCGGGCCATCGGTAGCAAGCTAGCATAGGATGGAGGTCTCTTTTTAGCCACCTCGTGTGTTTCCGTTGGAAGGATTAGTGGGGTTCCGTGTTCTAGGGGGGATCAATCCAATTCGTTAAAAAAATATATATATTAGCAACTGGGACTGAGCATCAGGGAGTTTACTCTGGGCACCTTTTTATACAAGCCACTCGATACTGCCCCCCCAGTACCAAATAATTTAATCCCGGTTACAACTGTACCTGGCAGATAGCATTGTGTGGTTGAGCAGTTTGCTGATGTCAACATTGTGAACATAGTGCCCCATGGTGGCGGTGCGGTTATGGTATGGGTAGGAATAAGCTATGCACAAAGAACAGAATTGCATTTTATCAATAGCAATTTGAATGCACAGAGTCACCGTGACGAGATCCTGAGATCCTGAGATCCTGATTGTCATACCATTCATTCATCGCCATCAGCTCATGCTTCAGCATGTTAATGCACAACCCCATATGCCAAGGATCTGTACACAATTCCTGGAAGATGAAAATGTCTCAGTTCTTCCATGACCTGCATACTCACCAGACATGTCACCCATTGAGCATGGTTTGGGATGCAATGGATCAACGTGTACGAGAACGTGTTCCAATTCCAGCCAATATCCATCAACTTCGCACAGCCATTGAAGAGGAGTGGGACAACATTCCACAGGTCACAATCAACAGCCTGATCAACTCTATGCAAAGGAGATGTGTCATGCTGCATGATACAAATTATGGTCATTCCAGATACTGACTAGTTTTCTGAACCACTCCCCTAAGGTATCTGAGACCAACAGATGCATATCTGTATTCCCAGTCATTTAATTTATTTCAATCGACTGTTTTCCTTATATGAACTTTAACATCACTTGGGCCAAACTTCCTGCCATCCCCGACCTCTATACCAGGCGGTGCCAGAGGAAGGCCATATAAATTGTTGAAGACTCCAGCCACCCTAGTTATAGACTCTTCTCTCTGCTACCGGATGGCAAGCGGTACCAGAGCACCATGTCAAGTTCCAAAAGACTTCTTGACAGCCTCTACCCCCAAGCCATAAGTTACTTCTAGTCTATGAGACCAGGCTGGGGTGAAATGCAATCAAAGCTCAGCAATTATGGCGAAGGATTTAGCATTTTCTCCATGTAGAAGACGTCAAGACAGGGCAGTTCGCTCCTGAGGGATCCAAACCCTGTTGTATCAGAAAACCATAATTAAGCCTAGTTACTGAACATAGTTTTGTCCTATTGAATGCTCAATAATTTTACATCATCGTGCTCACCAGAATTCAAATGGTCCTGACAGAAGGATCATTTGTTAATTTCTAATTGGGAAGTGTGATGTGTAGTGCAGGCATAGTCTCTATAACATTTGCTTAGTCTTTAGCTCGTCAAATGATTCTGTAATTGATTAGATTAATAATGATGGGTGTTAACATGGAGCAGAGGGGCTGTGTGAGGAAGGTCTGTGCATGCATTCCCCGTAATTTTATACACTGTGGCAGTGTAAAGGAATTACGAGCTACTGAGAGGTTGGGGATATGTCCTGGAAGAAATGGGATAGTATGGCAGAACTGTAAGCTTTTGGAGGTAAGCTAGTTCACCTTTTAATGAAGTCAAGAGTTATAGATTCAACATTTACTGTAGAATACTTTATTCTTGCTGGACTTCACTTTTTTGTCTTAAAAAAAGGAGTAAAGTAACATTTTGTCTATATGCCACTGGGAAAAGACATCAATTCAATATCTATTCCATGTTGGTTCAACATACTTTCATTGAAATGACGTGGAAACAAAGTTGATTCAACCAGTGTGTTCCCAGTGGGAGGTTAGTTATTTAATGATGTTGACTGGTGATGCCAAGATTTGTTGTGGCCTTATACGGGCTTATTGCAGATTCCAATCCTTTATCTGAGTGTTAGCCTCTCCTCAGTCTCCAGTTCTATCAAGAACTTTAACAGCAGGTTTTTAATATAAACGTATCGGAAAGCTAGTCATTGTATCCCTTTACAATCACAGCCCCTGTCATCCCATATGAAGGTTGAAAATTGCAGATTTGATCACTGATAAGCACCATAATTGGAACTCAGTGGCTGTACAGTAACATACTATATATGATGTCAGAGCTCTTCACTTTTACAGTGTTGTATGGGATTCAACTGACAGCCGTTCTAAACGTGTGTACGACGCGCAAACAAATGTTGCTGTCGATCGAGAGGAATCGATGTGTTCTGACAGATGAGACTTTGAGGACTATGATAAAATACTGCGTTGATGTCATACAAGCAAACCATACACCCAGTCCAAATGTGCACTTCAGACTTCCATATTTGAAAAACTCATGAGTTGTCCTGAACACGGTGAGCCTATGTTTGTCATTTTGTTAAGAAAATGAGCTGTGGAACATGCACTTGAATGCACTCATGACTCCATTCTATATGCACCTCAGTTACAATATGTTTGTCTGAAGTGACTCAGGTAGTCATGTTGGCAGTGGAATAAAAATTCTAATGATGCCCACCTGACCCAAATTGCAAATATATCTTATTCTCATTGCATAAACAATAACCGCAATTGTGTGATGGTGTGGATGCAGGGCTGTGTTCCAAACAAAAAAAGTGTGCTTGCTTTAGTTCCTTAACAGCAAAGCTAGGAGAGCTCAAAAAAGCACCTTATTGTTGAAGGTTCTTTCCTTGAGAACTGTGCACAGTTTGGAGAGGTGTTTGTGTTCACTTGAAGACACCAGTTACGCCTCTCATTCAAACCCTTGCAATAATTGTTTCTTATGTTTTACCTACCCCAAAATTGAAATGACTATTCTTATTATGTTACTGAATGTATCCAGAGTATTTTCAGATGTTATTATTGACAAATGCTGTGAAAAGTACAGTAAATGTAAAATACACAAAATTAGCAGTTTAATCTGGTGAACTGATGTGTCCTCACCTTTTGTTCTGATAATCTCCAGTTTTCTCTTTCAATTGCAACCGTGCTTTCTATATTTCATCTGTTGGAAACATTTCAGTTAGTCCCGTCAAAGAAATTCACACAATTTGTACACCTAGTTCTACTATGCCTTATTCCATTAATGCTTACAAAGGGTCTGTGCAATTTCTTTCAGGCAGTAGGCCTTTTGCTGTCCCGCCATTGCTTCAGTTCGCTTCAGTTTTAATCTTCTCTTTTGTTACTGAGGGATTTTAGCTCCGATCAGATTCACCGCAGTTCAATATTCAACCCTCTCTCCAGTCTCCACTAATGTCCTCGTTCCACAATGATATTGTTTTGAGAGGATGTATCGGAGAGACAAGAGAAAAATGCATTTGGCTGGCATTTCCAAAGGCCTGCTAAATCCGGCCCCCGTCGTCAAAGCCAGACTGTTTTTCTTCTGTCTGAGGAGCCATGATGACACTGTTCCAGGTCTCCACCTGTGTCCCCCTCTCCTCTGATCAGCATCGAGGCCCACGCTGGGAGGGGATAAGGAACAGCAGGCCACTCTTATGCTCACCCTGGCCTTCCGCACCGATAAGCATAGAGGATTACGGGGGGATTTAATCACGAAGGTTTGAATGCACTGTAGGTTAATTTCCCTACGCCCAGATCAAGAGATCGGGTTTGCGGCCGCGTGCTTTGTTTGAAGTGTTTTGATTTTGAGACACTTCGCCGGTGTACTGTCTGTTCTGGTCTCATGTTGAGAGTACAGGTAGAGTGTATTTGCACGGATGAATCTCACACACACACACACACACACACACACACACACACACACACACACACACACACACACACACACACACACACACACACACACACACACACACACACACACACACACACACACACACACACACACACACACACACACACACACACACACACACACACACACACACACACACACACACACACACACACACACACAAAAGTGAAGATAACTCTGCTGCAAACTAGGTTCCAGCCTGATCCATGGCTTGCAGGAAAGCACTGCACAGATGCGTTGGAAGACAACATTTGTAGATTCGGCTATTTCAGCCACACCTGTTGCTGACAGGTGTATCAAATCGAGCACAAAGGCATGTAATCTCCGTAGAGAAATATTCGCAGTCGCATGGCCTTACTGATAGCTCAGTGACTTTTAATGTGGCATCGCTATTGGGTGCCACCTTTCCAACAAGTCAGTTCGTCTGCTCTGCTAGAGCTGCCCCGGTCAACTGTAAGTGCAGTATTATGAAGTGAAAATGTCTAGGAGCAACAACGGCTCAGCCTCGAAGTGGTAGTCCACTAAAGCTCACAGAAAGGGCCCGCCAAGAGCTGAAGCGTGTAGCGTGTAATAATTGTCTGTCCTCAGTTGCAACACTCACTACTAACTTCCAAACTTCCTCCGGAAGCAACTTCAGCACATGAACTGTTTGACGGGAGCTTCATGAAATGGGTTTTCATGGCCGAGCAACCGCACACAAGCCTAAGATCACCATGCTCAATGCCAAGCGTCGGCTGGAGCGGTGTAAAGCTTGCCGTCATAGGACTCTAGAGCAGTGGAAACGCGTTCTCTGGAGTGATAAATCATGCTTCTCCATCTGGCAGTCCAATGGACAAATGAGAATGCTACAGGCCCGAATGCAAAGTGCCAATTGTAAAATGGATTGTTTGACCACGGTTGGCCAAACAATCCATGACCCACTGGAGTGGAGTGTGTGTGTGTGTGTGTGTGTGTGTGTGTGTGTGTGTGTGTGTGTGTGTGTGTGTGTGTGTGTGTGTGTGTGTGTGTGTGTGTGTGTGTGTGTGTGTGTGTGTGTGTGTGTGTGTGTGTGTGTGTGTGTGTGTAGGCAAATATGGTGCATTCCATACCACTAAATACAAAATAGTGGAAAAAATACCAGAATTGGGCTCCTGTCTGAACACAGCCAATGTATGGATAGATATCCAGTAGATATGGATACTGTATATATCCACAATTTCAATTCAGGATGTCTTGTGTTGCCTTACATGTCTGATGTATTGGGGTAACATTGAGGTTTTAGAATGGTGCTAATATTTTTTATAAGGGAACAGAATCAATACGGTTGTGTCATGCTCCCTTCCACGGCCAATTGGTCAGCTAGCCCAAAACTCCAGCACACCAGTTATTTCCCAAGTGTGTCTACCACTACAACTAAATCAGGGGTGTCAAACATACAGCCAAGAGGGGGTCTAATCACGGCCATGGGTGGTTTCAGTAAAATAAATAAATATACATATTTATTTTTGTGATAATGTTTTTGCAGGGGAAACAAACTCAATATTTTAAAATGAATGAAACCAAATTGAAACTGTAGAAATTAAATACAATTTTATCGGTCGCATGCACATATTTAGCAGAGGTTATTGCGGGTGTAGTGAAATGCTCCAACAGTGCAGTAGTATGAAACAATTTACAACAATGCAAACAAATCTAAAAGTAAAAGAATGGAATTAAGAAATATATAAATATTAGGACGAGCAATGTTAGAGTGGCATTGACTAGAATTCCATATATACAGTGCATATGAAATGAGTAAATCAGTAAGTAAACATGATTAAAATGACTTGTGATTTCACATCTATGTACACAGGGCAGCAGCCTCTAAGGTGCAGCGTTGAGTAGCCGGCTAGTGACATTGACTAAGTTACGGGTAGGGTATTGGGTGGAGGCCGGCTAGTAATGGCGCAAAGTTGCTTAGGAGCTAGAAGCAGAGCTGCCATGTCTGTTCTGATGATAATGGACCTACATTCATACAGTTTCTTGACTGTGTACAGCTCGCTAATCATTGGAAATTAGAGGACTATTATTTGCACATTTTACTGGTGAGAAAATATAACACTTTCGGTGTGGCCCCCCCGCCGTTGTTTAAGACTGAATGTGGCCCTCTGAACTAAATGATCCTGCAGTAGGTTAGATGTTTCATAGATATGTGTATTGTGTTTGTGAAGAGAATAATGTGCAGTACTTGATTCAAGTAAAAAAGCTAATTGTACTGTATTTACTATTTTACTTTAGTACAGTAAATTAACAGTTATTAGGGATATGAGTGTAAGTTTTGTTGGAGTCCCTTAACTTTGTTTCTTTCAAGCATAGAGTAACATGCAGTGCCTGTCATAATCTTTCAACTTTGAAAACATACTGCACTTTTGCCTGTCATATTCAAAATATGACAAGTGATTTTTATTAATTACAATACCTGACATTGAAAACACAGTGGGTTAAGCTGACCAGTTGACGCCTTGACGGCATTCACAAGCTAAAAAGACCAAATCTTTTCTTTCATTTTGCAATCCCATCTCTTCTCAATCACTTTTTGAGTGGCAGGTGCACCCTGTGACACAGAGGACATAGAGTATGCTCTAAATCTGTCAGGGCTGGTTTTACTAGCCCCGTTTGAGTAAGTGCTACATAAGAATAGTAGACAGACAAATGTAAAGGGAGAATGTTGTACATACTCGCATTGGTTGGTAAGATTATGAGCCCAAATTCGAAATTCGATCTTCCCACAGTTCAAGAGGGATTTTTTTAAAAATGGGGATTTCTCCTTGAGGTTGAATGACTCCCATATGCTGTAAAGTAGATGGCCAGTTGGATGGATATGTACACACAGGTATCAAATGCATCTAACTTACACCATTAGGTCGTAAAGTTTTGTCAGTTTGTCATAGCAAAAAAAGAGTGGGGTTGAAGTACATGTGCGTGTGTGCACGTGTCAAATACAGTGCATTCAGTATTCAGAACCCTTGACATTTTCCACAATTTATGTTACGTTACAGACTAAAATGTATTATTTTATATTTTTCCTCAACAATCTACATACTATACCCTATAATGTCCTAGCAAAAAATGTTTTTTTAGAAATGTTTGTTCACATTTTGAAAAAAGGTTCAAACTGTAATATCACAAGTATTCAAACCCTTTACTCAGTACGTTGTTGAAGCACCTTTGGCAGCAATTACAGCCTCAAGTCTTCTTGGGTATGATGCTACAAGCTTGCAGATCCTCTCAAGCTCTGTAAGCTTGGATGGGGAGCATCGCTGCACAGCTATTTTCAGATCTCTCCAGAGATGTTCGATGGTTCAAAGTCTGGGAAGATGAACCTTCACCCCAGTCTGAGGTCCTGAGAGCCCTGGAGTAGGTTTTCATCAAGTATCTCTCTGTACTTTGCTCCGTTCATCTTTCCCTCGATCCTGACTAGTCTCCCAGTCCTTGCCGCTGAAAAACATCCCCACAGCATGATGCTGCCACCACCATGCTTCACTGTAGGGATGGTGCCAGGTTTCCTCCAGACGTGACGCTTGGAATTCAGGCCAAAGTGTTCAATCTTGGTTTCATCAGACAAGAGAATCTTGTTTCTTATGGTCTGCAAGTCTTTAGGTGCCTTTTGACAAACTCCAAGCGGGCTGTCTTGGAAGGTGAACCTTTTACTGAGGAGTGGTTTCCGTCTGGCCACTCTACCATAAAGGCCTGATTGGTGTTGTTATGGAAGGTTCTCTAATCTCCAAGGAGGAACTCTGGAGCTCTGTCAAAGTGACCCTGGTTTTTGGTCACCTCCCTGTCCAAGGCTCTTCTTCCCCAATTGCTCAGTTTGGCCGGTCTGCCAGCTCTAGGAAGAGTCTTGGTGGTTCCAAACTTTTTCCATTTAAGAATGATGGAGGCCACTGTTTTCTTGGGACCTTCAATGCTGAAGACATTTTTTGGTACCCTTCCCCAGGTCTGTGCCTCGGCACAATCCTGTCTCTGGCTCAATGGACAATTCCTTCGACCTCATGACTTGGTTTTTGCTCTGACACGCACTGTCAACTGTGGGACATTATAAAGACAGATGTGTGCCTTTACAAATCATGTCCAATCAATTGAATTTGCCACAGGTGGACTCCAATCAAGTTGAAGATACATCTGAAGGATTGATCAATGGAAAGAGTCTCGCAAAGGGTCTAAATACGGTTTTATATTTTTTATAAATTAGCAACATTTTCTAAAAACAGTTTTCACTTTGTCATCATGGAGTATGAGGGAAAAAAATATTACATTTATTTTAGAATAAGGCTGTAACGTAACAATGTTGAAAAAGTGAAGGGGTCTGAATACTTTCCGAATGTACTGTATAGATGTATGTACGCGCATTCATTGTGTGTGTGTCGAGAAAGATGCGATGGACCGTGCAGTGTTCTGGTGCTCATATCATAATTATTACCCAGGCACGTAATGTCCAACTGGAACATTTGTCTAAGCTTAAGTTTCTCTCTGCGACAGCTGAACAAAGTGATTGTGTGATTAATGATGTCTCATTCTTTTTAAGAACAACTTCGCTGGAGATTATTGTATAGGCTTATTTGCGAGAGTTGCTTCTTCATGCTCTCTTCTGCTGACACAATCCTCAATACCCTCTCTGTATGTTATGATCTGATTGATCTCCATATGAATATACTCAACCTCATTCAAGGGACTGTGTTTAATATTCTGTACATTCATGTTTTGGCGAAAGTGTTTTGTTCATTCTTGTTTGAGCTTTTCCCGTAGATCTAAGGCATTTGTTTCTTCGGGACACTTACTGTGGACCTGAGTTATAAAAGTACAGTATTTGTTTTCTTTCAAATGCCTTGAGTAATGCTTTTTATTATACATTTTTTACTTTTGGGACCATTCCAATGGTTTCATTGTGCTAGACAAGCTCACCCAATTGCAGCTAAAGAATACAAATACTATTTAAAACCAGGATAACTGTACAAATGTTAAAATCACCATATCGGTTTCAGATGGTCTTTTTGACAGAGGAATCCATTTTATATTGACTAAAAACAGGAAAAGGTCTTCTCCGAAACAAACATTGAACAAGACTATAAATCAATCAATAATTTTAGATAGCCATGTAATGATTAAAAAATGATCTCTAAGTTGCATTTTACTGAACAGAAACACGCCACTCACCAGTCACTAACATCCCTCCAGCAAATAATAGAAATGGAAATGATATACAATTAGATTTGCTTGCAGTTTTGTTGACAGCCATTGTTTTTGCCCTAAATTCGATCACGTTTAGACTTGTTTTTAAGCTTCATTGGGTGTTGCGAGTAGCCATGAATAGCCTTCTGTTTTGCACTGATATGATGGTCACATGGAGACATTGATCATGATGGATGAGATAGTCTTCCACTCCACACCAGTGTGAGTCCCAAATGACAGCCTATTCCCTGCAAAGTGCACGGCTCTAGTCAAAATAAGTGCACTTTGTAAGGAATAGGGTGTCATTTGGAATGCAGACCCACTCCACACCACCTTGGTTATTGGCTGCAATAAGGGGGGACGGGGACGCAATCCATGAGTAGAAAACAAAAGAAAAGGCATTTAATGGACATACAGTGGTCCTTTTCTCAGGCAGATAAAATAGACATTTTCAGGATTAATTTAAAGCGATTAGGGCTTCATCTGCCTTTAATCCCTTTGGTCATTTTGATACATAAGGATTATGAAATTAAAGCTACAGTGGATGGGAAAAGCTAGCAAGCTCCAAGGATGCAAAAAAGTTGTGTTTGCATTCTTTATCTTTCTTTCTTTTGTTATTTTTCGCTCTCGTTTTCTCTTTCTAAAGCCAGAGGGTCACTGATTAAATGCAGTTCCTTTTTGTATATGTGGGGCGGGTTGGACTAGCTCTGGCATCTGTTGTGGTAGTCTTCCGGGCACAGAGAACTTATACTGCTTCCCAAATGTCACCCTATTCCCTATTATAGTGCACTACTTGGGAGATGCTCCCTGAGTCTTCCCTATGACAAGCTACTGGTGCGTCGCTTGGCCTCAGCTGCTGTGTTTTCATTTATGTATTGTCATCTATCTGAGATTTCTGTTACAGTCTCGAGGAAAACACAGACTTCCTTAATTGCTACATCTACCGGCTTCCAGCTTAACACACACTCACACAAATACACACACACCACACAAACATATAAACACATTCTTCCCTACACACATTTTAAATGCACTCCACCACTACTTTAGCTCAGTCGCGAATCAAAGCCACACACAGAAGGAGAAAAAATTGATCTTTGTCCTCTTCTCCTCTTCATCTCGGCCCCCTCTCTCCAACGGCAGTAGTCCAAGATTTAAGAGTGTGGCTCTACATTTATACATACACAATCTGGCTAGGGGAACAGTTTCACACCAGGTTTGTGCAATCCTTATTCTTCAGACTCCTGGGAATATGTGTCAAGGACTGATGTGGATCATTGAAATTAACAGTATGTGATTCCAGACTGTTCTAATCGTCGACAGTGGTGTAAAGTACTTAAGTAAAAATACTTTAAAGTACTACTTCAGTCATTTTTTTGCATATATGTATTGTACTATTTATATTTTTGCCAATATTTACTTCACTACATTCCTAAAGAAAATAATGTACTTTTTACTCCATACATTTTCCCTGACACCCCAAAATGCTTATTACATTTTGACAGGAAAATGGTCCAATTCACACACTTAACAAGAGAACATTCCTTGTCATCCCTACTGCCTTTAATCTTGCGGACTCACTAAACACAAATGCTTTGTTTGTAAATTAGGTCTGAGTGTTGGAGTGTGCCCCTGGCTATCTGTCAATGAAAAATAAAATGGTGCTGTCTGGTTTGCTTAATATAAGGAATTTGAAATGGTTTATACTTATACTTTTGATACTCAAGTGCATTTTAGCAATTCCATTTACTTTTTCTACTCAGACTTTTACTTGAGTCACGTTCTATTAAGGTGTCTTTACTTTTACTCAAGTATGACAATTGAATACTTTTCCCACCACTGATTGTCTATATCAGTGGTTCCCAAACTGAGAGTTCGGCAGGGGTTTGTAGGGGTTCCTTTTTTTAAAGGAACTCAGTCCGGCTATCAACTTACTCTTGAAAGTTTTAATAGTAGAATGGACAAGCTGCAGTTTTGAAATTGGGTAGTGCATTATTAGTTTTCCTCTTGTCAAGTCTATCACGTTTTATCGGTTATTAAGACCCAGATGTATACAATGTCGAAGTAGCAACAGTTTATTAATCAAACATGGGCAGGCAGAAAGGCAGGTCAACGCAGGCAGGGTCAGGGCAGGTAGAGTGGTCAACACTGTTAACACTAGGAAACAGGAGCAGAGGGGAAATGCTGGTAGGCTTGACGAAACAAAACGAACTGAGAACAGAGAACACAGGGGATAATGGGGAAGATGGGCGACACCTGGAGGGGGGTGGAGACAATCACAAAGACAGGTGAAACAGATCAGGGTGTAACAGTACCACCCCCCCCCACACACACCTGGCGTCTTTCCTGGGTGCATACCTGGTTGACCGGGGTGCTGGCGTTGGAAATCCACAATGATGCCAGGATGTCCCTGGCGGGGACACAGCACCTCTCCTCCGGGCCATAACGCTCCCAGTCATCCAGGTACTGGAATCCCCTGCCCCGAGGGAGATGCCTCACAGTGTACGCCAGTTGGCAGTCGATGAGACGTGGGAGAGGGGTGGGCCTGGAAACAGGAGACAAAGGGCTGTGAGACATGGGTTTAACTCTGGACACATGAAGGTTAGGATGTATGCGAAGCGTATGGGGCAACAGAAGACAAACAGCAGAGGGGCTAATGACTTTGGAGATGGGAAACGGGCTGATAAACCGTGTGGAGAGTTTGCGGGATTCCATCCGGAGGAGCAGATCCCACGTGGACAGCCATACCTTCTCTCCTAGCTGATACGGGGTCCAGTGGCAATCTACTTGTCATCGATACCTGTAGGTGGTCTTCAAGTACGATGGTAGCGTGGACAAACATCTGGGCAGAATATATGCCGACTTCTTCTTCCTGCTCAGGGAAGAGCGGTGACTGATACCCCAGGGAACACTCAAAAGGTGATAGGCCCGTGGAAGAGCACATGATATTCCCCAATGCTGGAAGGGGGGCCTGAGTGAAAATGTTTGTGAACCCCTGGTCTATGTAGTTCAACTTCCTCCACAGCTGCCACAGGTGAGATTAGATAGAATAAGCTGTCATTAACTCATAGTAGTGATGATTCGTGTATAGTATGTAAAGTACTGTGAAGTAAAGCCTAGCTCATTTTGTACAATCCTATACTGCATCCGAACATGCCCTTTCTCTGTTATCGTTATCAAAACATTTAATGACGTTGGTAACAATCATATCTTTTCCCACATATTTGAGATATGAGATGAGTACTGTAGGGAATGTAAACATTATATAAAGTGGCATTGTTTAAAGTGACTAGTGATACATTTATTAGATCCAATTTTTTATTATTAAAGTGGCTAGAGATTTGAGACAGTATGCTGGCAACAACCACCAATGTTAGTGATGGATGTTTAACAGTCTGATGGCCTTGAGGTAGAAGCTGTTTTTCAGTCTCTTGGTCCCAGCTTTGATGCACCTGTACTGACCTCACCTTCTGGATGATAGCAGGGTGAACAGGCGGTGGCTCATGTGGTTGTTGTCCTTGATGATCTTTTTGGCCTTCCTGTGACATTTGGGGTGCTGGAGGGCAGATAGTTTGCCCCCGGTGATGCGTTGTGCAGACCTCACTACCCTCTGGAGAGCCTTACGGTTGTGGGCGGAACAGTTGCCGTACCAGGCGGTGATACAGCCCGACAGGATGCTCTCGATTGTGCATCTGTAAAAGTTTGTGATTGTTTTTGGTGACAAACCACATTTCTTCAGCCTCCTGAGGTTGCGCCTTCTTCACCACACTGTCTGTGTGGGGGGACCATTTCAGTTTGTCCGTGATGTGTACGCCGAGGAACTTAAAACTTTACCATTTCTCCACTACTGTCTCGTCGATGTGGATAGGGGGAGAGTGCTCCCTCTGCTGTTTCCTGAAGTCCACGATCATCTTCTTTGTTTTGTTGACATTGAGTGTGAGGTTTTTTTTCCTGACACCACACCACGAGGGCCCTTACCTCCCTACTGTAGGCCGTCTCGTCGTTGTTGGTAATCAAGCCTACCACTGTAGTGTTGTCTGCAAACTTGATGATTGAGTTGGAGTGAAAAGGGAGTACAGGAGAGGGCTGAGAACGCACCCTTGTGGGGACCCAGTGTTGAGGATCAGCGGGATGGAGGTGTTGTTTCCTACCCTCACCGCCTGGGAGTGGCCCGTCAAAATGTCCAGGACCCAGTTGCACAGGGTGGGGTTGAGACCCAGGGTCTCGAGATTAATGACGAGTTTGGACAGTACTATGGTGTTAAATGCTGAGCTGTAATTGATGAGCAGCATTCTTACATATGTATTCCACTTGTCCAGATGGGTTAGGGCAGTGTGCAGTGTGATTGCATCGTCTGTGGATCTATTGGGGCGGTAGCAAATTGGAGTGGGTCTAGGGTGTCCGGTAGGGTGGAGGTGCTTTGACTAGTCTCTCAAAGCACTTCATGATGACGGAAGTGAGTGCTACGGGGTGATAGTCGTTTAGCTCAGTTACCTTAGCTTTCTTGGGAACAGGAACAATGTTGGCCCTCTTGAAGCATGTAACCCAGCAGACTAGGATAGGGATTGAATATGTCCGTAAACACACCAGCCAGCTGGTCTGTGCATGCTCTGAGGACCTGGCTAGGGATGCAGTCTGGGCTGGCAACCTTGCGAGGGTTAACACGTTTAAATGTTTTACTCATGTTGGCTGTGGTGAAGGAGAGCCCACAGGTTTTGGTAGAGGGCTGTTTCAGTGGCACTGTATTGTCCTCAAAGCGAGCAAAGACGTTGTTTTGTTTATCTGGGAGCAAGACGTCGGTGTCCGCGACAGGGCTGGTTTTCTTTTTGTAATCCGTCATTGACGGTAGACCCTGCCACATGCGTTTCGTGTCTGAGCCGTTGAATTGCGATGCTACTTTGTCTCTATACTGACACTTAGCTTGTTTGATGGACTTGCAAAGGGACTAGCTACACTGTTTGCATTCGGTCATGTTTCCGGTCGCCTTGCCATGATTAAAAGCAGTGGTTCGCGCTTTCAGTTTTGCGTGAATGATGCCATCAATACACGGTTTCTGGTTGGGGAAGGTTTTAATAGTCACCGTACAACATCACTGATGCACTTGCTCATAGACTCTCTCACCGAAGCAGCGTATACATCAATGTTGTTGTCTGAGGAGATCCGGAACTTATCCCAGTCCACTTGATTGATGCAATCTTGAAGCATGGAATCAGATTGGTCGGACAAATGTTGAACAGACCTGAGCACGGGCGTTTCCTGTTTTAGTTTCTGTCTATAGGCTGAGAGCAACAAAATGGAGTCGTGGTCAGATTTGCCAAAAGGAGGGTGAGGGAGGGCTTTGTATGCGTCGCAGAAGTTAGAGTAGCAATGATCCAGAATGCTGACAGATCGAGTCGGGGTTGCACATTCGATATGAACCTCTTTTTCAGATTAGCTTTATTAAAATCCCCAGCTACTATAAATAAATGCAGCCTCAGGATATATGGTTTCCAGTTTACATAGAGTCCAGTGAAGTTCTTTCAGGGCCGTCGAGGTGTCTGCTTGGGGGGGTCTATACATGGCTGTGATTATAATCGAAGATAATTCTCTTGGTAGATAATGCGGTCGGCATTTGATTGTAAGGATTCTAGGTCAGGTGAACAAAAGGACTTGAGTTCCTGTATGTTATGATCACACCACGACTCGTTAATCATAAAGGCACACACCCCCGATATGTTTGTTTCTGTCGGGGCGATGCGTGAAGAAACCGGGTGGCTGTATCGACTCTGATAACGTATCCCGAGTGAGCCATGTTTCTGTGAAACACAGAATGTTACAATCTCTGATGTCTCTCTGGAAGGCAACCCTTGCTCGATTTTGTCTACTTTGTTGTCAAGAAACTGGACATTGGCGAGTAGTATACTCGGGAGCGGTGAGCCCGTCTACGGAGCCTGACCAGAAGGCCGCTCTGTCTGCCCCTTCTGCGGTGCCATTGTTTTGAGTCACCTACTGGAAACCGATCCATTGTCCTGGGTGGTGGTCCAACCAGAGGATCCGTTTCGGGAAAGTCGTATTCCTGGTCGTAATGTTGGTAAGTTGACGTTGCTGTACATAGTCCATCGGTAAATAGCCCACCCAATTTACCTACCTCATCCCCATACTGTTTTTATTTATTTACACCAGTATCTCTACCTGCACATGACCATCTGATCATTTATCACTCCAGTGTTAATCTGAAAAATAGTAATTATTCGCCTACCTCCTCATGCCTTTTGCACACAATGTATGTAGACTATTTTATTTTACTGTGTTATTTACTTGTTTATTGTTTACTCCATGTATAACCCTGTGTTGTTATCTGTTCACACTGCTATGCTTTATCTTGGCCAGGTCGCAGTTGTAAATGAGAACTTGTTCTCAACTAGCCTACCTGGTTCAATAAAGGTGAAATCTCTGTCGGCACCAAGTTACTACTTGCTAGTCTATTCTTGTTCTGTGAAATGAAGGCTATTCCATGCGAGAAATTGACAAGAAACTGAAGATTTCATACAACACTGTGACCACTTGTTATGCAGGTGAATGAGGACCCAAAAGCGACTTGGCGAAAACAGAGTTTTTTAATCCAGTAAAGTAAATATACAATCATAAAGCACAATTCCACTCGTAATGACGAGAACAGACTGGAGACTCGATCATGAACTGCCGGTTGCCTCGGGAAGGCACTTGAACGTAGCAGACTCAGACACCTGCTCACCACGCAGCATCTGAGGGAAACACGACACGACAGGGCGATACACAGACACAGCACGGTGAACAATAGACAAGGATCCGACAGGGCAGAAACGGAAAACAAGGGGAGAAATAGGGACTCTAATCAGGGAAAAAGATAGGGAACAGGTGTGGGAAGACTAAATGATTGATTAGGGGAATAGGAACAGCTGGGAGCAGGAACGGGACGATAGAAAGAAGAGAGAGGAAGGGAGAGAGAAAAAAGGGGAACGAACCTAAAAAGACCAGCAGGGGAAAACGAACAGAGGGAAAAGCAAAATGACAAGACAATATAAGACAAAACATGACAGTACCCCCCACTCACCGAGCGCCTCCTGGCGCACTCGAGGAGGAATCCTGGCGGCAACGGAGGAAATCATCAATAAGTGAACGGTCCAGCACGTCCCGAGACGGAACCCAACTCCTCTCCTCAGGACCGTAACCCTCCCAATCCACTAAGTATTGGTGACCCCGTCCCCGAGAACGCATGTCCATGATCCTACGTACCTTGTAAATAGGTGCACTCTCGACAAGGACGGGAGGGGGAGGGAAGACGAACGGGGTGCGAAGAAAGGGCTTGACACAGGAGACATGGAAGACAGGATGGACGCGACGAAGATGTCGCGGAAGAAGCAGTCGCACAGCGACAGGATTGACGACCTGGGAGACACGGAACGGACCAATGAACCGCGGAGTCAACTTACGAGAAGCTGTCGTAAGAGGAAGGTTGCGAGTGGAAAGCCACACTCTCTGGCCGCAACAATACCTTGGACTCTTAATCCTACGTTTATTGGCGGCTGTCACAGTCTGTGCCCTGTAACGGCAAAGTGCAGACCTCACCCTCCTCCAGGTGCGCTCACAATGTTGGACAAACGCTTGAGCGGAGGGGAACGCTGGACTCGGCAAGCTGGGATGAGAACAGAGGAGGCTGGTAACCCAGACTACTCTGAAACGGAGATAACCCGGTAGCAGACGAAGGAAGCGAGTTGTGGCGTATTCTGCCCAGGGGAGCTGTTCTGCCCAAGACGCAGGGTTTCTGAAAGAAAGGCTGCGTAGTATGCGACCAATCGTCTGATTGGCCCTCTCTGCTTGACCGTTAGACTGGGGATGAAACCCGGAAGAGAGACTGACGGACGCACCAATCAAACGACAGAACTCCCTCCAAAACTGTGACGTGAATTGCGGGCCTCTGTCTGAAACGGCGTCTAACGGGAGACCATGAATTCTGAACACATTCTCGATGATGATTTGTGCCGTCTCCTTAGCGGAAGGAAGTTTAGCGAGGGAATGAAATGTGCCGCCTTAGAGAACCTATCGACAACCGTAAGAATCACAGTCTTCCCCGCAGACAAAGGCAGACCGGTAATGAAGTCTAGGGCGATGTGAGACCATGGTCGAGAAGGAATGGGGAGCGGTCTGAGACGACCGGCAGGAGGAGAGTTACCCGACTTAGTCTGCGCGCAGTCCGAACAAGCAGCCACGAAACGCGGCGCGTGTCACGCTCCTGAGTCGGCCACCAAAAGCGCTGGCGAATAGACGCAAGAGTGCCTCGAACACCGGGATGACCAGCTAACTTGGCAGAGTGAGCCCACTGAAGAACAGCCAGACGAGAGTGGAAACAGGAACGAAAAGAAGGTTACTAGGACAAGCGCGCGGCGACGCAGTGTGCGTGAGTGCTTGCTTAACCTGTCTTTCAATTCCCCAGACTGTCAACCCGACAACACGCCCATAAGGAAGAATCCCTCGGGATCAGTCGAAGCCACAGAAGAACTAAAAAAGACGGGATAAGGCATCAGGCTTGGTGTTCTTGCTACCCGGACGGTAAGAAATCACAAACTCGAAACGAGCGAAAAACAACGCCCAACGAGCTTGACGAGCATTAAGTCGTTTGGCAGAACGGATGTACTCAAGGTTCTTATGGTCTGTCCAAACGACAAAAGGAACGGTCGCCCCCTCCAACCACTGTCGCCATTCGCCTAGGGCTAAGCGGATGGCGAGCAGTTCGCGATTACCCACATCATAGTTGCGTTCAGATGGCGACAGGCGATGAGAAAAATAAGCGCAAGGATGAACCTTATCATCAGACTGGAAGCGCTGGGATAGAATGGCTCCCACGCCTACCTCTGAAGCGTCAACCTCGACAATGAATTGTCTAGTGACGTCAGGAGTAACGAGGATAGGAGCGGACGTAAAACTTTCTTTTAGAAGATCAAAAGCTCCCTGGGCGGAACCGGACCACTTAAAACACGTCTTGACAGAAGTAAGAGCTGTGAGAGGGCAGCAACTTGACCGAAATTACGAATGAAACGCCGATAGAAATTAGCGAAACCTAGAAAGCGCTGCAACTCGACACGTGACCTTGGAACGGGCCACTCACTGACAGCTTGGACCTTAGCGGAATCCATCTGAATGCCTTCAGCGGAAATAACGGAACCGAGAAAAGTAACGGAGGAGACATGAAAAGAGCACTTCTCAGCCTTCACGTAGAGACAATTCTCTAAAAGGCGCTGGAGAACACGTCGAACGTGCTGAACATGAATCTCGAGTGACGGTGAAAAAATCAGGATATCGTCAAGGTAGACAAAAACAAAGATGTTCAGCATGTCTCTCAGAACATCATTAACTAATGCCTGAAAAACAGCTGGCGCATTGGCGAGACCAAACGGCAGAACCCGGTACTCAAAATGCCCTAACGGTGTTAAACGCCGTTTTCCACTCGTCCCCCTCTCTGATGCGCACGAGATGGTAAGCGTTACGAAGGTCCAACTTAGTAAAGCACCTGGCTCCCTGCAGAATCTCGAAGGCTGATGACATAAGGGGAAGCGGATAACGATTCTTAACCGTTATGTCATTCAGCCCTCGATAATCCACGCAGGGGCGCAGAGTACCGTCCTTTTTCTTAACAAAAAAAAACCCCGCCCCGGCCGGAGAGGAAGAAGGCACTATGGTACCGGCGTCAAGAGACACAGACAAATAATCCTTGAGAGCCTTACGTTCGGGAGCCGACAGAGAGTATAGTCTACCCCGAGGAGGAGTGGTCCCCGGAAGGAGATCAATACTACAATCATACGACCGGTGAGGAGGAAGGGAGTTGGCTCGGGACCGACTGAAGACCGTGCGCAGATCATGATATTCCTCCGGCACTCCTGTCAAATCGCCAGGTTCCTCCTGAGAAGTGGGGACAGAAGAAACGGGAGGGATTGCAGACATTAAACACTTCACATGACAAGAAACGTTCCAGGATAGGATAGAATTACTAGACCAATTAATAGAAGGATTATGACATACTAGCCAGGGATGACCCAAAACAACAGGTGTAAAAGGTGAACGAAAAATCAAAAAAGAAATAGTCTCACTGTGGTTACCAGATACTGTGAGGGTTAAAGGTAGTGTCTCAAATCTGATACTGGGAAGATGACTACCATCTAAGGCGAACATGGGCGTAGGCTTGTCTAACTGTCTGAAAGGAATGTCATGTTTCCGAGCCCATGCTTCGTCCATGAAACAACCCTCAGCCCCAGAGTCTATCAAGGCACTGCATGTAGCACCCGAACCGGTCCAGCGTAGATGGACCGACATAGTAGTACAGGATCTAGATGGAGAGACCTGAGTAGTAGCGCTCACCAGTAGCCCTCCGCTTACTGATGAGCTCTGGCTTTTACTGGACATATATTGACAAAATGTCCATCAAATCCGCAATAGAGGCACAGGCGGTTGGTGATCCTCCGTTCCCTCTCCTTAGTCGAGATGCGAATACCTCCCAGCTGCATGGGCTCAGTCTCTGAGCCAGAGGTGGGAGATGGTTGCGATGCGGAGCAGGGAAACACCGTTGACGCGAGCTCTCTTCCACGAGCCTGGTGACGAAGATCTACCCGTCGTTCTATGCGGATGGCGAGAGCAATCAAAGAGTCCACACTTGAAGGAACCTCCCGGGAGAGAATCTCATCTTTAACCACTGCGTGGAGTCCCTCCAGAAAACGAGCGAGCAGCGCCGGCTCGTTCCACTCACTAGAGGCAGCAAGAGTGCGAAACTCAATAGAGTAATCCGTTATGGATCGATCACCTTGGCATAGGGAAGCCAGGGCCCTAGAAGCCTCCCTACCAAAAACTGAACGGTCAAAAACCCGAATCATCTCCTCTTTAAAGTTCTGGTAATTGTTAGAGCAATCAGCCCTTGCCTCCCAGATAGCTGTGCCCCACTCTCGAGCCCGGCCAGTAAGAAGTGAAATGACGTAAGCAACCCGAGCTCTCTCTCTAGAGTATGTGTTGGGTTGGAGAGAGAACACAATATCACACTGGGTGAGAAAGGAGCGGCACTCCGTGGGCTGCCCGGAGTAGCAAGGTGGGTTATTAACCCTAGGTTCCGGAGGCTCGGCAGGCCAGGAAGTAACAGGTGGCACGAGACGAAGACTCTGGAACTGTCCAGAGAGGTCGGAAACCTGAGCGGCCAGGTTCTCCACGGCATGGCGAGCAGCAGACAATTCCTGCTCGTGTCTGCCGAGCATGGCTCCTTGGATCTCGACGGCAGTGTTACGGCGTCTGTAGTCGCTGGGTCCATTCTTTGGTCGGATCCTTCTGTTATGCAGGTGAATGAGGACCCAAAAGCGACTTGGCGAAAACAGAGTCTTTAATCCAGTAAAGTAAATATACAATCATAAAGCACAATTCCACTCGTAATGACGAGAACAGACTGGAGACTCGATCATGAACTGCCGGTTGCCTCGGGAAGGCACTTGAACGTAGCAGACTCAGACACCTGCTCACCACGCAGCATCTGAGGGAAACACGACACGACAGGGCGATACACAGACACAGCACGGTGAACAATAGACAAGGATCCGACAGGGCAGAAACGGAAAACAAGGGGAGAAATAGGGACTCTAATCAGGGAAAAAGATAGGGAACAGGTGTGGGAAGACTAAATGATTGATTAGGGGAATAGGAACAGCTGGGAGCAGGAACGGGACGATAGAGAGAAGAGAGAGAGGAAGGGAGAGAGAAAAAGGGGAACGAACCTAAAAAGACCAGCAGGGGGAAAACGAACAGAGGGAAAAGCAAAATGACAAGACAATATACATTTACATTTACATTTAAGTCATTTAGCAGACACTCTTATCCAGAGCGACTTACAAATTGGTGCATTCACCTTATGACATCCAGTGGGACAGTCACTTAACAATAGTGCATCTAAAACTTAGGGGGGGTGGGGTGAGAGGGATTACTTAACCTATCCTAGGTATTCCTTAAAGAGGTGGGGTTTCAGGTGTCTCCGGAAGGTGGTGATTGACTCCGCTGTCCTGGCGTCGTGAGGGAGTTTGTTCCACCATTGGGGGCCAGGGCAGCGAACAGTTTTGACTGGGCTGAGCGGGAGCTGTACTTCCTCAGTGGTAGGGAGGCGAGCAGGCCAGAGGTGGATGAACGCAGTGCCCTTGTTTGGGTGTAGGGCCTGATCAGAGCCTGGAGGTACTGAGGTGCCGTTCCCCTCACAGCTCCGTAGGCAAGCACCATGGTCTTGTAGCGGATGCGAGCTTCAACTGGAAGCCAGTGGAGAGAACGGAGGAGCGGGGTGACGTGAGAGAACTTGGGAAGGTTGAACACCAGACGGGCTGCGGCGTTCTGGATGAGTTGAAGGGGTTTAATGGCACAGGCAGGGAGCCCAGCCAACAGCGAGTTGCAGTAATCCAGACGGGAGATGACAAGTGCCTGGATTAGGACCTGCGCCGCTTCCTGTGTGAGGCAGGGTCGTACTCTGCGGATGTTGTAGAGCATGAACCTACAGGAACGGGCCACCGCCTTGATGTTAGTTGAGAACGACAGGGTGTTGTCCAGGATCACGCCAAGGTTCTTGGCGCTCTGGGAGGAGGACACAATGGAGTTGTCAACCGTGATGGCGAGATCATGGAACGGGCAGTCCTTCCCCGGGAGGAAGAGCAGCTCCGTCTTGCCGAGGTTCAGCTTGAGGTGGTGATCCGTCATCCACACTGATATGTCTGCCAGACATGCAGAGATGCGATTCGCCACCTGGTCATCAGAAGGGGGAAAGGAGAAGATTAATTGTGTGTCGTCTGCATAGCAATGATAAGAGAGACCATGTGAGGTTATGACAGAGCCAAGTGACTTGGTGTATAGCGAGAATAGGAGAGGGCCAAGAACAGAGCCCTGGGGGACACCAGTGGTGAGAGCGCGTGGTGAGGAGACAGATTCTCGCCACGCCACCTGGTAGGAGCGACCTGTCAGGTAGGACGCAATCAAGCGTGGGCCTCGCCGGAGATGCCCAACTCGGAGAGGGTGGAGAGGAGGATCTGATGGTTCACAGTATCGAAGGCAGCCGATAGATCTAGAAGGATGAGAGCAGAGGAGAGAGAGTTAGCTTTAGCAGTGCGGAGCGCCTCCGTGATACAGAGGAGAGCAGACTCAGTTGAATGACTAGTCTTGAAACCTGACTGATTTGGATCAAGAAGGTCATTCAGAGAGAGATAGCGGGAGAGCTGGCCAAGGACGGCACGTTCAAGAGTTTTGGAGAGAAAAGAAAGAAGGGATACTGGTCTGTAATTGTTGACATCGGAGGGATCGAGTGTAGGTTTTTTCAGAAGGGGTGCAACTCTCGCTCTCTTGAAGACGGAAGGGACGTAGCCAACGGTCAGGGATGAGTTGATGAGCGAGGTGAGGTAAGGGAGAAGGTCTCCGGAAATGGTCTGGAGAAGAGAGGAGGGGATAGGGTCAAGCGGGCAGGTTGTTGGGCGGCCGGCCGTCACAAGACGCGAGATTTCATCTGGAGAGAGAGGGGAGAAAGAGGTCAGAGCACAGGGTAGGGCAGTGTGAGCAGAACCAGCGGTGTCGTTTGACTTAGCAAACGAGGATCGGATGTCGTCGACCTTCTTTTCAAAATGGTTGACGAAGTCATCTGCAGAGAGGGAGGAGGGGGGGGAGGATTCAGGAGGGAGGAGAAGGTGGCAAAGAGCTTCCTAGGGTTAGAGGCAGATGCTTGGAATTTAGCGTGGTAGAAAGTGGCTTTAGCAGCAGAGACAGAGGAGGAAAATGTAGAGAGGAGGGAGTGAAAGGATGCCAGGTCCGCAGGGAGGCGAGTTTTCCTCCATTTCCGCTCGGCTGCCCGGAGCCCTGTTCTGTGAGCTCGCAATGAGTCATCGAGCCACGGAGCGGGAGGGAGGACCGAGCCGGCCTGGAGGATAGGGGACATAGAGAGTCAAGGGATGCAGAGAGGGAGGAGAGGAGGGTTGAGGAGGCAGAATCAGGAGATAGGTGGGAGAAGGTTTGAGCGGAGGGAAGAGATGATAGGATGGAAGAGGAGAGAGTAGCGGGGGAGAGAGAGCGAAGGTTGGGACGGCGCGATACCATCCGAGTAGGGGCAGTGTGGGAGGTGTTGGATGAGAGCGAGAGGGAAAAGGATACAAGGCAGTGGTCGGAGACTTGGAGGGGAGTTGCAATGAGGTTAGTGGAAGAACAGCATCTAGTAAAGATGAGGTCGAGCGTATTGCCTGCCTTGTGAGTAGGGGGGAAGGTGAGAGGGTGAGGTCAAAAGAGGAGAGGAGTGGAAAGAAGGAGGCAGAGAGGAAAGAGTCAAAGGTAGACGTGGGGAGGTTAAAGTCGCCCAGAACTGTGAGAGGTGAGCCGTCCTCAGGAAAGGAGCTTATCAAGGCATCAAGCTCATTGATGAACTCTCCGAGGGAACCTGGAGGGCGATAAATGATAAGGATGTTAAGCTTGAAAGGGCTAGTAACTGTGACAGCATGGAATTCAAAGGAGGCGATAGACAGATGGGTAAGGGAGAAAGAATGACCACTTGGGAGAGATGAGGATCCCGGTGCCACCACCCCGCTGACCAGACGCTCTCGGGGTGTGCGAGAACACGTGGGCGGACGAAGAGAGTGCAGTAGGAGTAGCAGTGTTGTCTGTGGTGATCCATGTTTCCGTCAGTGCCAAGAAGTCGAGGGACTGGAGGGAGGCATAGGCTGAGATGAACTCTGCCTTGTTGACCGCAGATTGGCAGTTCCAGAGGCTACCGGAGACCTGGAACTCCACGTGGGTCGTGCGCTGGGACCACCAGAGTAGGGTGGCCGCGGCCACGCGGTGAGGAGCGTTTGTATGGTCTGTGCAGAGAGGAGAGAACAGGGATAAACAGACACATAGTTGACAGGCTACAGAAGAGGCTACGCTAATGCAAAGGAGATTGGAATGACAAGTGGACTACACGTCTCGAATGTTCAGAAAGTTAAGCTACGTAGCAAGAATCTTATTGACTAAAATGATTAAAATGATACAGTACTGCTGAAGTAGGCCAGCTGGCAGTGGGTGCGTTGTTGACACTACACTAATCAAGTCGTTCCGTTGAGTGTAATAGTTTCTGCAGTGTTGCTATTCGGGGGCTAGCAGGCTAGCTAGCAGTGTTGTTTACGTTACGTTGCGTTAAAAGAACGACAATAGATGGCTAGCGAACCTAGGAAATCGCTCTAGACTACACAATTATCTTTGATACAAAGACGGCTATGTAGCTAGCTAAGTAGCTAGCTACGATCAAACAAATCAAACCGTTGTACTGTAATGTAATATAATATAAGACAAAACATGACAGTACCCCCCCCACTCACCGAGCGCCTCCTGGCGCACTCAAGGAGGAATCCTGGCGGCAACGGAGGAAATCATCAATAAGTGAACGGTCCAGCACGTCCCGAGACGGAACCCAACTCCTCTCCTCAGGACCGTAACCCTCCCAATCCACTAAGTATTGGTGACCCCGTCCCCGAGAACGCATGTCCATGATCCTACGTACCTTGTAAATAGGTGCGCTCTTGACAAGGACGGGAGGGGGGGAGGGAAGACGAACGGGGGGTGCGAAGAAAGGGCTTGACACAGGAGACATGGAAGACAGGATGGACGAGACGAAGATGTTGCGGAAGAAGCAGTCGCACAGCGACAGGATTGACGACCTGGGAGACACGGAACGGACCAATGAACCGCGGAGTCAACTTACGAGAAGCTGTCGTAAGAGGAAGGTTGCGAGTGGAAAGCCACACTCTCTGGCCGCAACAATACCTTGGACTCTTAATCCTACGTTTATTGGCGGCTCTCACAGTCTGTGCCCTGTAACGGCAAAGTGCAGACCTCACCCTCCTCCAGGTGCGCTCACAACGTTGGACAAACGCTTGAGCGGAGGGAACGCTGGACTCGGCAAGCTGGGATGAGAACAGAGGAGGCTGGTAACCCAGACTACTCTGAAACGGAGATAACCCGGTAGCAGACGAAGGAAGCGAGTTGTGAGCGTATTCTGCCCAGGGGAGCTGTTCTGCCCAAGACGCAGGGTTTCTGAAAGAAAGGCTGCGTAGTATGCGACCAATCGTCTGATTGGCCCTCTCTGCTTGACCGTTAGACTGGGGATGAAACCCGGAAGAGAGACTGACGGACGCACCAATCAAACAACAGAACTCCCTCCAAAACTGTGACGTGAATTGCGGGCCTCTGTCTGAAACGGCGTCTAACGGGAGACCATGAATTCTGAACACATTCTCGATGATGATTTGTGCCGTCTCCTTAGCGGAAGGAAGTTTAGCGAGGGGAATGAAATGTGCCGCCTTAGAGAACCTATCGACAACCGTAAGAATCACAGTCTTCCCCGCAGACAAAGGCAGACCGGTAATGAAGTCTAGGGCAATGTGAGACCATGGTCGAGAAGGAATGGGGAGCGGTCTGAGACGACCGGCAGGAGGAGAGTTACCTGACTTAGTCTGCGCGCAGTCCGAACAAGCAGCCACGAAACGGCGCGTGTCACGCTCCTGAGTCGGCCACCAAAAGCGCTGGCGAATAGACGCAAGAGTGCCTCGAACACCGGGATGACCAGCTAACTTGGCAGAGTGAGCCCACTGAAGAACAGCCAGACGAGTGGAAACAGGAACGAAAAGAAGGTTACTAGGACAAGCGCGCGGCGACGCAGTGTGCGTGAGTGCTTGCTTAACCTCTTTCAATTCCCCAGACTGTCAACCCGACAACACGCCCATAAGGAAGAATCCCCTCGGGATCAGTCGAAGCCACAGAAGAACTAAAAAGACGGGATAAGGCATCAGGCTTGGTGTTCTTGCTACCCGGACGGTAAAACGCCGATAGAAATTAGCGAAACCTAGAAAGCGCTGCAACTCGACACGTGACCTTGGAACGGGCCAATCACTGACAGCTTGGACCTTAGCGGAATCCATCTGAATGCCTTCAGCGGAAATAACGGAACCGAGAAAAGTAACGGAGGAGACATGAAAAGAGCACTTCTCAGCCTTCACGTAGAGACAATTCTCTAAAAGGCTCTGTAGAACACGTCGAACGTGCTGAACATGAATCTCGAGTGACGGTGAAAAAATCAGGATATCGTCAAGATAGACAAAAACAAAGATGTTCAGCATGTCTCTCAGAACATCATTAACTAATGCCTGAAAAACAGCTGGCGCATTGGCGAGACCAAACGGCAGAACCCGGTACTCAAAATGCCCTAACGGAGTGTTAAACGCCGTTTTCCACTCGTCCCCCTCTCTGATGCGCACGAGATGGTAAGCGTTACGAAGGTCCAACTTAGTAAAGCACCTGGCTCCCTGCAGAATCTCGAAGGCTGATGACATAAGGGGAAGCGGATAACGATTCTTAACCGTTATGTCATTCAGCCCTCGATAATCCACGCAGGGCGCAGAGTACCGTCCTTTTTCTTAACAAAAAAACCCCGCCCCGGCCGGAGAGGAAGAAGGCACTATGGTACCGGCGTCAAGAGACACAGACAAATAATCCTCGAGAGCCTTACGTTCGGGAGCCGACAGAGAGTATAGTCTACCCCGAGGAGGAGTGGTCCCCGGAAGGAGATCAATACTACAATCATACGACCGGTGAGGAGGAAGGGAGTTGGCTCGGGACCGACTGAAGACCGTGCGCAGATCATGATATTCCTCCGGCACTCCTGTCAAATCGCCAGGTTCCTCCTGAGAAGTGGGGACAGAAGAAATGGGAGGGATGGCAGACATTAAACACTTCACATGACAAGAAACATTCCAGGATAGGATAGAATTACTAGACCAATTAATAGAAGGATTATGACATACTAGCCAGGGATGACCCAAAACAACAGGTGTAAAAGGTGAACGAAAAATCAAAAAAGAAATAGTCTCACTGTGGTTACCAGATACTGTGAGGGTTAAAGGTAGTGTCTCAAATCTGATACTGGGAAGATGACTACCATCTAAGGCGAACATGGGCGTAGGCTTGTCTAACTGTCTGAAAGGAATGTCATGTTTCCGAGCCCATGCTTCGTCCATGAAACAACCCTCAGCCCCAGAGTCTATCAAGGCACTGCATGTAGCACCCGAACCGGTCCAGCGTAGATGGACCGACATAATAGTACAGGATCTAGATGGAGAGACCTGAGTAGTAGCGCTCACCAGTAGCCCTCCGCTTACTGATGAGCTCTGGCTTTTACTGGACATATATTGACAAAATGTCCATCAAATCCGCAATAGAGGCACAGGCGGTTGGTGATCCTCCGTTCTCTCTCCTTAGTCGAGATGCGAATACCTCCCAGCTGCATGGGCTCAGTCTCTGAGCCAGAGGTGGGAGATGGTTGCGATGCGGAGCAGGGAAACACCGTTGACGCGAGCTCTCTTCCACGAGCCTGGTGACGAAGATCTACCCGTCGTTCTATGCGGATGGCGAGAGCAATCAAAGAGTCCACACTTGAAGGAACCTCCCGGGAGAGAATCTCATCTTTAACCACTGCGTGGAGTCCCTCCAGAAAACGAGCGAGCAGCGCCGGCTCGTTCCACTCACTAGAGGCAGCAAGAGTGCGAAACTCAATAGAGTAATCCGTTATGGATCGATCACCTTGGCATAGGGAAGCCAGGGCCCTAGAAGCCTCCCTACCAAAAACTGAACGGTCAAAAACCCGAATCATCTCCTCTTTAAAGTTCTGGTAATTGTTAGAGCAATCAGCCCTTGCCTCCCAGATAGCTGTGCCCCACTCTCGAGCCCGGCCAGTAAGAAGTGAAATGACGTAAGCAACCCGAGCTCTCTCTCTAGAGTATGTGTTGGGTTGGAGAGAGAACACAATATCACACTGGGTGAGAAGGAGCGGCACTCCGTGGGCTGCCCGGAGTAGCAAGGTGGGTTATTAACCCTAGGTTCCGGAGGCTCGGCAGGCCAGGAAGTAACAGGTGGCACGAGACGAAGACTCTGGAACTGTCCAGAGAGGTCGGAAACCTGAGCGGCCAGGTTCTCCACGGCATGGCGAGCAGCAGACAATTCCTGCTCGTGTCTGCCGAGCATGGCTCCTTGGATCTCGACGGCAGTGTTACGAGCGTCTGTAGTCGCTGGGTCCATTCTTTGGTCGGATCCTTCTGTTATGCAGGTGAATGAGGACCCAAAAGCGACTTGGCGAAAACAGAGTCTTTAATCCAGTAAAGTAAATATACAATCATAAAGCACAATTCCACTCGTAATGACGAGAACAGACTGGAGACTCGATCATGAACTGCCGGTTGCCTCGGGAAGGCACTTGAACGTAGCAGACTCAGACACCTGCTCACCACGCAGCATCTGAGGGAAACACGACACGACGATACACAGACACAGCACGGTGAACAATAGACAAGGATCCGACAGGGCAGAAACGGAAAACAAGGGGAGAAATAGGGACTCTAATCAGGGACAAAGATAGGGAACAGGTGTGGGAAGACTAAATGATTGATTAGGGGAATAGGAACAGCTGGGAGCAGGAACGGGACGATAGAGAGAAGAGAGAGAGGAAGGGAGAGAGAAAAAGGGGAACGAACCTAAAAAGACCAGCAGGGGGAAAATGAACAGAGGGAAAAGCAAAATGACAAGACAATATAAGACAAAACATGACACCACTCCCTTCACAGAACAGTGCAAACTGTCCCTAACCAGAATAGAACGAGGAGTGGGAGGACCAGCTGCACAACGGAGCAAGAGGACAAGTAAATTAGAGTGTCTAGTTTGAGAAACAGACGCCTCACAAGTCCTCAACTGGCAGCTTCATTAACTTCTTTGGGATAGGTGGGACGGTAGCATCCCACCTCGACAACAGCGAGTGAAATTGCAGAGCACCAAATTCAAAAACAGAAATGTTCATAATAAAAATTCCTAAAACATACAATTGTTATACATCAGCTTAAAGACAAACTTCTTGTTAATTGAACCGCTATGTCAGATTTCAAAAAGTATTTACGGTGAAAGCAAACCATCCGATTATCTGAGAACAGCGCCCAGCAGACAAATCATTACAAACAGTAACCAGCCAAGCAGAGGAGTAACAAAAGTCAGAAATAGCGATAGAATTTATCACTTACCTTTGATGGTCTTCGTATGGTTGCACTCACAAGACTCCATGTTACACAATAACTGTTTGTTTTGTTTGATAAAGTCCCTGTTTATGTCCGAAAACCTTTTGTTGGTGCGATTTGTTCAATAATCCATTGGCACAAAGCGCGGTCACAGCAGGCAGACGAAAAATAAAAAAGTACCATAAAGGTTCATAGAAACATGTCAAACTATGTTTATAATCAATCTCCGGGTTGTTTTTGTCATAAATAACCGATCGTATTCCAACCGGACAATAGCTTCATCAATAAATAAGGAAAAACAAGAAAGGTGCACTCTCGGGATCGCGTAGGACACATCTCTGGAAATTTCCACTGGCCTCTCATTGAAAGTGGTGTTTCTCCCTCATTTTTCAGAGTAAAAGCATGAAACAATGCCTAAAGACTGGCCACGTGTAGTGGAAGACATAGAGATCCTGAACTGCGTCAGTCTTTGTATGGTGGATAGGCTTTCAATGGAAAAACAGGCATTTCAAAATAATAGCACTTATAGGATGGATTTTCCTCAGGTTTTCACCTGCCATATCAGTTCTGTTATACTCACAGACATTATTTTAACCGTTTTGGAAACGTTCAATTATTTTCTATTCAAATCTACCAATTATATGCATATCCTAGCTTCTAGGCCTGAGTAGCAGACTTTGGGCACCTCAGTCATCCAAACTTCCGAATACTGCCCCCTATCCCCAAAAAGTTCAATAGTATCCACAAAACTCCAGTATCAACGTCAACAGTGAGGTGACTCAGCGATGCTGGCCTTCTAAGCAGAGTTGCAAAGAAAAGCCATATCTCTCTCCAGTGTCTGTTCTTTTGCCCATCTTAACCTTTTATTTTTATTGGACAGTCTGAGACATGGCTTTTTTTTGGATTAGCTAACACAACGTGCCATTGGAACACAGGAGTGATGGTTGCTGATAATGGGCCTCTGTATGCCTATGTAGATATTCCATAAAAAAATCTGTATTTCTGATCAATTTGATGTTATTTTAATAAATGTGCTTCTCTTTCAAAAACAAGGACATTTCTAAGTGACCCCAAACTTTTGAACGGTAGTGTATGTTATATGTGCATCATACACGTGATGCACAATAGGGGCTACAGTTATGATTCTTCTCATTGTGGCATCTACAGTACCAGACCTGAGTTCAAATAGTATGATTAACTTCAAAAACTCTTGAACGTCTGATTGAGCCAGCACAGAGGGCCAGACAGCCAGGGCTTGTATGTGAAGTTTTGGGACTATCCTATCGGTCCTATTGAGCCAGGCAAACATAATCAATCTTGCCTATACTCTTGATAAATGAACAATGTTTCTCTTGTTGTCTATATCTGTGTATATAGAGAGGTTGGGGGTTAGAGTCATTATCCTCCTAAGATCGATGTCCACACAGCCCCAGTTGGAATCTAATTAGCATAGAAAAGAAATCCCCATCAAAATCTGTCAGTTTAAGCTTGAGATATTTTAGCTTTTTTTTTGCATTGGCTGTGTCTCGATCCACCGCATCCGCCTATGCAACACTTCCGCATCTGTGGTGAAAGGTGACAAGTGAAAAGTGGTGTTTTCAGACCATGAGACATCCCGAAAATTGGTCTTCTGACAAAATCCTGACCCCTCTATGGTAAGATGAGACTCTCACAAACACGTTTGTCTTCTCCATTCTTTTCTACGAGCCCCACAAGCATCTTGGGACTCGTTTGAAGTTGGTAGAGCCAATCTGCCAACTTCTGTTTGTAGCGTTGGAACAGTTTGTGCTCGACACTAATATGACCCATCTATGTAAAGGTGAGACTCTCCAAACACGTACAGTACCAGTCAAATGTTTGGACACACCTTCTCATTCAAGAATTCCAAGAGTGTGCAAAGTTGTCATCAAGGCAAAGGGTGGCTACTTTGAAGAATATAAAATATATTGATCATATATTGATTTGTTTAACACTTATTTGGTTACTACATGATTCCATGTGTTATTTCCTAGGTTTGATGTCTTCACTATTATTCTACAATGTAGAAAATAGATTAAAGATAAAGAAAAACCCACGAATGAATAGGTGTGTCCAAACTTTTTTTGACTGGTACTGTACATGTCGGTTGTTTTGCTCTAGGAGGCCCACAGGCCTTACAAGACTTATCTGGTCCCAGTACCAGTTGAAAAAATATGGAAGTACAGTATATATGGAGACTGTTTAGTGGCAAAAATAATGTAGTGAATCTGTTATTCAATGCGTTTGTGTGGGCTAATAGCAGTAAGGCCAAACATTATTATTCATAAAATTGTTTTTATATATTTTTTATATACTTCAAGCGGTCTTAAACTAATATATCAAATAGAGGAATTATCCTTGGTATGACCTTAAAACAATTCCATATAGTTTAGTAGTACCCTCCTCCCGCATATTAGACAGGGCTTAGACTCTTAAGAGTTTATAAGAAGGTGAATGTTGTTTCTCTGCATTTTGTTTCTCGGTCAGATGTATCAATAAAGATTTGATTCATAGATTCAAAACAATGTAGCCGACAATAAAATATAGCATCATCATGCCTTTTGCTCTAGTAATATAATTGAAGTATATCATCTATTATTTGAATTTCCTTCCTACGCACTTTCTTCGCTATATATCCCAGCCTAGAGTGAACACTTAATCAACACAAAAAAAGCAAGCTATGATACACACACATTGGTGCATGGGTCAGTAAGACATAATTCCATCTTGCTTTTTGGTATAACCTGCAATTTATCTTCCATGTCTTGTGGGTTGGCACCGAAATGGTGGAACAGGTCTGGTGTTCCCCTCTGAATATCTACAAACATACAGCTAGTGCTGGCCTGCAAGATCCAAAAAATCCAGCACTGGCATCGTACCATAGCCTATAATAATGGTGGTGCATTATCTCGGCTAACAACATATTTCCTTGTTGAGGGCAATTTGGCAATGGTCTTGATGTTAATTCCCCACAAGCCTGTGGAATGAAGCTTGGCGAATGGTTGAAAAAGACACCCCCTCACACACACTGTGTATTCTGTGATTGATTAGCACAGTGACATTGGTACAATAGCTCCGAGGGGGTGAGATCCCCAAATAGAAGGTTTTAAGCAACAGTGAAGCGAGCCAAGAATTCGGATCATCTGTGAATGCGATGAGAGAAGAAAGAGCTCCTGGTGCTTTTCAAGTAATAGCTTCACACAATTGTGAAGTCTGTGAAAATGTACGTTCTGACTTTAAAGGGGCAATCCTTTGTTGTTACATCTATTTTTGAACTTCGACAATCAATCGGTACATATCATTAACTAATTAAGAATATACATTTTTTACTCATGAGCTCAGTTCAATTGTCGTACCATATCAGAACCCAAAATATAAGCTTGTTTAATTCCAATGTTTGTAAACAAAGTAAATGTAAATAACCACTAAATACACTAAAACATGGTTAAAACTACAATGTTGTCATCATGGATCTTTAGTACTTTCATTCATTGCCTAGTCTATGGATTCTGAGAGTGGTTACATTTCTCTAGCCCCATCCCTCAGCTTTTTACTGAAACTGTGTCAGGGAAAACACTTTGTAAATGTTTCAATTAAGGATTGCAGATTGAAAATGTTGTGTATCCAATTTTGTTGTCAAATATTTGACCGTCTGACTCCATGTGGATTCTTCTATTTTTCACCTGTAGGGAAATCTACCATTAGGAGATTTCCCATTCCGTTGTACCTGTTATGGTGGCCATTGTGATTTTTTCTCTGCTCTTGTCTTTCTCTAGACTATATTCTACTTCACCTACTGTTTATTTGGCAAACCTTGATGCTTTGGATCCCCCCTACTTTTTCAGAGGTTTGCAGCGTGTATAACATGCAATCAATAAGTCAAACCAATATTCCTAAAGACCGCCTCAGTCTCATTTAAAGCGAGACATATCATCTGCCAACTGACAGGAATCCACACCTTCACCACAATGTACTGTTTTGACATGTGGAAAATCACATCTCTTCTACCTGACAAGCATTAAACCCCCCCAATCATTCTCTAGAATGCCCAATGCACATAAAGGTATGCCAGCACTACAAAAGGTTGTAGGAAAATGGTGCTTGTTGGGGTAAATACCAACTAGAAGTCTATATGAAATATCATGTTTATGTACCCTGCTGTCTCCTTCCCTCTTTTTGAAATACTTCAAAGCTCATTGTAACTCTGTAAGCGTTCTAAGCCAGACCAAGATACCTTGCAGGTAGATATCAGCCTGCTCGCAACCCAGACAAAGCTTCTTTCTTTGCCTGCTACATTACTGTGCCACAACGTGTACGCTGGGAGTCGGGAAGCAAGTACAGGGAGTGCAAATGTAATAATAAATAGAACATTGTATGAAACAAGAATCACGTAACGAGTACAGACATGAAACAGAGTCAGAGTCAATAACGCCTGAGGGAAGAACCAAGGGGAGTGACAGATATAGGGGAGGTAATCAGTAAGGTGATGGAGTACAGGTGAGCGTCATGAGGCGCAGGTGCGCATAACGATGGTGGCAGGTGTGCGTATTTTCCATGCTATGGAAACTTAATAATGTAATATGGGAAATGGATGTGTTTTTGTTAAGATGGGGATGTGATTTGAGAGGTTGTCAGAGATAATTGTTTTCCATAACTTGCGCAGTGAGTAATCACTGCCCCAGAGTGAGGTCAGGGAGCGTGCCAGCCTGCCAGAACCGCCTCTTTAGAGCAAAAGGTTTAAATGATGGGTTAAGAAAAAAAACACATTGAACCAGAAAAGGTGTGAATCGGCAGCTACACTTTAAACTGGTTTGAACTTTGAATATTAACACGAGGTGGTGACGATAAACTCGCCTCCCGGACAATCACTGGTACGGCTGATTAGCTGTCCTAAATAACTCTGCTCAAACCATCGTATTATGCTGCTCTCATTACCCCACCACCAGATACGACTGGCTATCCCATCTTCAAATAAGTATCTACAAGATTGAATGGAAGGAAAATCAACTTTGTAGGTCTGTTCAGGACTACACGACAAGTCACAGGATACCGGACAACTACGAAGAAGGACAACAGTTGGAACCATTTCAGACAATCAGAGCCTTACAAGCGTGTCGTGAAAAGACCCAACCCCCTTTTCAATGCTGCCCTGTTCATGAGAGATCCCTAGCGAACCCAGGCATTTCACGTACATACATACATACATTTCACTGTGCACAGTGTATGGTTATTGTTGGTGAGAGTATTTTCTGAATGTGGCAATGTTAAGTCTCTGTCCCTCTCCATCTCTTCTTTAACAAGCATCCATGTTGTTGTCATTCCGCGAGGGACCTGTTTTCAGCGTATTACGCCTCCAGTCAATAACAGGTGCAGAGTGTGTGTGTGTATCGTGTATTCCCATTTAATTAGCTAGTAAATAAATAAACCACTGTAGTACTGAATCATAAGTAAGGCTCGGGCTTTTGCAGATGCAAGGAGGTTACGACTTCAGAATGGTGATATGATACGAGGTTATGATTAATAAATTGACTGTTTATAGATGTGATAGGTAAATACCTTTTAGAGTTCCGTTTGGGAGATGGTAACTCTTTAAAGAAGAGATCTCGTGGTGCCCCAGATCCTAATGAGTTAATTGTTACATGAGTAATTTAAATTGGGTAACAATTAAATATAGTTGGTTAATTAGATAAATAAGAGTCTTCAGATTAATGTTAAAAGTCAAGTCACAACAACAGTTTCCTCCATATTTTGGAAAATGTGAAGGTTTCATAGGCTGGTCCCGTAGGAGGTTACAGCCTACCTGTCTGGATGGCATGGCGACCGACCTGGAGAGATGACTTGGTTTACGACACACCTCTGGACCTCTCTCTCTCTTTCCTCTCTCTGGGTTTCTGATTTCCTCCCTCTCTCTTTTTTCTTTCCTCTCTACCCAGACCTACATGCCACATTACATTCTGAAGGTGAATCCCATAAATACCGAAATTACTTAGGAGGATAAATTACCCAGGAGGCCATTTTTTATATTTTATATATTTTTTTCTCCGGGCTGGTTATTTTCGAATGAGGCCCGGGTTCATTTGGCTTGCGTAATGTCAAAGGAATAGAATCCCTGATACCACAGCCCAGGTACCATAAAGGCCCATTTTGTGGAAATGATGCCAAAAAATAAATGTATATTTTTCTTGAGGAAATGATGGATATAGACAAAGGACGAATGAAGGGAAGGAGGGAAAAATGTGCTGATTTACTTAATCCCACCAGATAGGTATATCAATTCCAGATTGGTTCCTTACCGCTCAGATTTCCTTGGCTCCGTCTGAATTGTTATCTATGAAAACAGACTGGGGAAATTAATCTCCTGAAGCCTTCTTACAGGGTCACATCCACGACCCACAGATATTCTCAGCAGGTGTTCCGTGTGTGTCTGTGTGTGTGCACACGAGTGTACTGTAAGTGTCATTGTGTGTGAGTTAGTGAGTGTGTGTCCAATTTCCTTCTACACATGACAATTGTATTTCATTGTTCTTATTTAGTTATGTGAATAGGCACAGTGATTTCTCATAGATCATAGAAAATCAAGCCTTAGTGGATACAATTTGTCAGTATATGATTGTAGAAGGTAGCTATTCATGAAGCTATTATAATGCATTGCCATCTTTTAGCATGGGTTCAATTGTTGTTCCTTATTTGTATGTCAAAATATTTACTAATTTCTTGGAAATGTAAAACAATATATAGAATGGACCTATCCCTTCAGACCACTGCAATTTAGCTGGTACACCACTGACATTTTAATTGAGGCCGTGACCGGGAGTCCCATGAGGTGGCACACAATTGGCCCTGCATCGTCCGGGTTAGGGGAGGGTTTGGCCGGGGGGGGGGGGTGGACTTTACTTAGCTCCTCGCACTCTAGCAACTCCTTGTGGCGGGCTTCAGTCATCAGTTGACCGGTGTTTCCTCTGACACATTGGTGCAGCAGGCTTCCGGGTTAAGTGAGTGGGTGTAAAGAAGCACAGTTTGGTGGGCCATGTTCCGGAGGAAGCATGACTCCACCTTCGCCTCTCCCGAGCCGTTGCAGCGATGAGACAAGATCCTAATCATGAAATGTTATAAGAATTTGAATTGAATTGTTTTAGTACCACAAAAATGGCCCCAGTCTACCCACCATCAAATATCGTCTTAAATGTTCATGTCTGTTTTATAATCTATTATTCTATAATTTCAATAGATTTTCTATGGAAGATTGAAAGTGTAATTTATAACAGGTATTCCAATTCAGAAATTCTCTGGTGTGTGGACCTCCAACCATTTGAAAGTTGAAATAAAAATGCTATTGCCATTTTAATAAATGTATCAACCAAAACATGATAACCACTCTGTATTCAAGGGCATGTTGTGTCTCAACCGATTACAGGTAAAACACAAAATACTCAGATGATGTATAACAGGGTCTAAGCTACAACATATGCTAATATGATTTGTTTTCGTTTTCTGACGTTGAAGTTAAAAACAATAAATTATTTGTATCTATTTTTTTAAATCAAGAAATTCAAAAATAAACTCAGCAAAACAAGAAACCTCACTGTCACTGTCAACTCTTCTCACTGTCAACTGCATTTATTTTCATCAACTAAACATGTGTAAATATTTTTATGAACATTTAACAACTTAAACATAAACTGAACAAGTTCCACAGACCTGTTGACTAACACAATTGGAATAATGTGTCCCTGAACAAGGGGGTGTAACAGTCCGTATCTGGTGTGGCCACCAGCTATGTTAAGTACTGCAGTGCATCTCCTCTGCACTTATAATTAGCTGTGAGATGTTACCCCCCTCTTCCACCAAGGCACCTGCAAGTTTCCGGACATTTCTGGGGGTGAATGGCCCTAGCCCTCACCCTCCGATCCAACAGGTCCCAGACGTGCTCAATGGGATTGAGATCCGGGCTCTTCGCTGGCCATGGCAGAACACTGACATTCCAGTCTTGCAGGAAATCACGCACAGAACAAGCAGTATGGCTGGAGGCATTGACATGCTGGAGGGTCACGTCAGAATGAGCCTGCAGGAAGGGTTCCACATGTGGGAGGAGGATGTCATCCCTGTAACGTACAGTGCTGAGATTGACAGCAAGCTCAGTCCGATGATGTGACACACCGCCCCAGACCATGACGGACTCTCCACCTCCAAAATCGATTTTTGCTCCAGAGTACAGGACTCAGTGTAACGCTCATTCCTTCGACGATAGACGTGAATTCGACCATCACCCCTGCTGAGATAAAACCGAGATTTGTCAGTGAAAAGCACTTTTTGCCAGTCCTGTCTGGTTCAGCGACGGTAGGTTTGTGCCCATAGGTAACGTTGTTGCCAGTGATGTCTGGTGAGTAACTGCTTCACAACAGGCCTACAAGCCCTCAGTCCAGCCTCTCTCAGACTATTGCGGACAGTCTGAGCACTGATGGAGAGAGAGTGCATTCCTGGTGTAACTCAGGCAGTTATTGTTGCCATCCTGTACCTGTCCCGCGGGTGTGATGTTCGGATGTACCAATCCTGTGCAAGTGTTGTTATACGTGGTTTAACCACTGCGAAGACGATCACCTGTCCGTCATGTCTCCCTGTCTTAGGCGTCTCACAGTATGAACATTGCAATTTATTGCCCTGGCCACATCTGCAATCCTTATGCCTCCTTGCAGCATGCCTAAGGCACGTTCATGCAGATCAGCAGGGACCCTGGGCATCTTTTTTTTGTATGTTTTTCAGAGTCAGTAGAAGGTCTCTTTAGTGTTCTATGTTTTCATAACTGTGACCTTAATTGCCTTCCGTCTGTAAGCTGTTAGTGTGTTAATGATCGTTCCACAGGTGAATGTTCATTAATTGTTTATGGTTCATTGAACAAGCATGGGAAACAGTGTTAAAACCCTTTACAATGAAGATCTGTGAAGTTATTTGGATTTTCACTAATTATCTATGAAAGACAGGGTTCTGAAAAAGGGACGTTTCTTTTTTTGCTGAATTTAGTTTGACAACCCTGTTTGTAAAATTTTTAATTATATAAATCAACCGTTTATCTTTTCCACTGATGAGGACATGGGTGTCTGATGATGATGCAAATTTGGTAAACACTGAGCACCTTTCTCTCTTGAATGTTTTGTTTTTCAGGTCCAACAAGTCACTTTCTGATCACTTCGACAATGGACAAATATGTATGAAGCTTTTTCAGTCAAATCAAACGGGGTGCTGTCAAAAAGTGATTGAATTCAAATGGATTTACCCATATATGACTTGTACAGACATTATGATTGATCACTCTTCCTTGGACTTATAGATGGCCATCTCGAGGGAGAGAATAAAAGGTTATTCAAAATGTAAAGCACTTATAATTACGTGCTTGCATGGATGTGAACTTGTTTCCGTTAGAGGCTTGGAAAAGTGCTAGTTGAGAAGCTTTGGAGGTGAAAGGCAAAGCGTTCAATGTGCTAAGGCACATATGTCAGAGTCAAGGCCCGCGGGCCACATCCGGCCCGCGAGAAGGTTTTTTACGGCCCCTGGGATGATCTTGATTTGTTATTAGAACCGGCCCGCAGACCGCAGCAAGCCGGCAGCCCGCAGATCTTTTACACGCACCAATACTACATTTCCCACAATGCAACGGTGACGCACCGAGCAGTAGGCTGCTTCATTTCAATATTTATTGGCACAGCAGTTGTCAGCATCACAGTAAAATTAACTTTCAGATACCCATCAAAAATGGCAAAACGGAAGGTGGACACTGAGAACCGGGGGTTTCAAACAAGGTGGGAGTCGGAGTATTTGTTCACGGAGGTAGCTGGAAAACCTGTGTGTCTTCTGTGTGGAGAAAGTGTGGCGGTACTGAAAGAGTATAATCTGAGACGACATTATGAAACGAAACACGCGGACAAAAACAAGAATATGGACATGGAACAAAGGCTACAAAAGGCAGAGGAATTAAAACGAGGCCTCAAATCTCGACAGGCTCTGTTCAAAAAGCCAAATCACAAGGCCAGGCTGCTGTCAAGGCCAGTTTTATTTTGGCAGAAGAGATCGCTAAATCAGCCCGGCCATTTACGGAGGGGGATTTCATCAAAAACTGCATGATTAAAGTTTGTGACGAAGTTTGCCCAGAAAAAAGGCAACTCTTTTTAAATGTGAGTCTGAGCAGAAACACCATTGCCGAGAGAGTAGACCAGTTGTCCATCAATCTAAAAGAGCAGCTTGTGAAAAAGGGAAAAGATTTCATTGCATATTCCTTGGCTGTGGATGAGAGCACCGACATTTCTGACATTGCCCAGTTGTCAATTTTCATCCGCGGAGTGGACTCCAGCCTAAGCGTGACAGAGGAGTTTTTGGCTTTACGTCCTATGCATGGCACAACTACGGGGCATGATTTGTATGAAGAGGTGTCAAGATGTGTAAATGAGATGGAGCTGCCTTGGGAAAAACTCGTGGGTTTGACAACCGACGGAGCACCTGCGATGTGTGGACACAGGAGCGGACTGGTGGGGAAGATACGGGAAAAGATGCAAGAGGAAAACGCGACAGGTGAGCTGACAGCTTATCATTGTATCATACACCAGGAAGCGTTGTGCGGTAAAGCCTTGAAAATGGAGCATGTAATGAGCATCATCACGCGCACAGTTAACTTTATCAGAGCCAAAGGTTTGAATCACCGCCAGTTCAAGGCATTTCTGACGGAGTTAGAAACGGAGCATGGTGATTTGCCTTATCACACAGAGGTGCGATGGCTAAGCCAGGGAAAGGTGCTTCAAAGATGTTTCGAGCTTCGTGAGGAGATTTGTCTGTTCTTGGACAGCAAAGGGAAAGACACAACACAACTCCGAGACGAAATGTTTCTGTGTGAAATGGCTTTTCTGTGTGACATTACGAGTCATCTGAATGCAATGAACTTGCAGCTGCAGGGTCGGGATCGTGTCATCTCTGATATGTACAGTACAGTGAAGGCATTTAAAACCAAACTGACTCTGTGGGAGACGCAGATGCGGAAAGAAAATTTGAGCCACTTTCCCAGCTGCCAGACCATGAAAGAGAAGCTCTCTACCAGTGCGTTCCCGAGCGCACAGTTGGCTGATAAAATAGGTATGCTTGCCGCTGACTTTCGACGCCGATTTGCTGACTTTGAAGCACAAAAAGCAGGTTGGAACTGCTCGGTAACCCATTTGCTGTTGACGTGGAAAGCTCACCACCAAACCTCCAAATGGAGTTGATTGACCTCCAATGCAATGATGCACTGAGGGCAAAATATGCGGCAGTGGGTGCTGCGGAGTTCGCCCGTTTCCTCCCCGACACAATGCCCCAGCTGCGCATCCAGGCTGCTCAAACGTTGTCTATGTTTGGCAGCACATACCTGTGTGAACAACTGTTTTCTTTGATGAACTTGAACAAAACATCACACAGAAGTCGACTTACTGCTGAACACCTCCACTCAATTCTGAGGATTTCCTCAGCTCAGAGCCTTACCCCGAACATTGATGAACTTGTGGAAAAGATGGGACACCACCAAGTATCACCCTCAACCTCAAACAAGTGAACATTACTGTGCAATCACATATTTAGAGTTTTTACTCAGTTCAAGTTTAAAAGTTAAAGTTTAATATTTGTTTTCACTGCATGTTACTTCTCCTTAAGCCCTCGGCTTGTAGCTAAATTTTTTATTTGGCCCTCCGTCCATTTGACTTTGACACCC